>NW_026652279.1:151211195-151497788 GCF_009828535.3 Hylobates moloch
TAGTTTTCCTTCTACCAGACAGGACCCTCAGCTGCAGGTCTGTTGGAGTTTACTAGAGGTCCACTCCAGACCCTGTTTGGCTGGGTGTCAGCAGCGGTGGCTGCAGAACAGCGGATTTTCGTGAGACCACAAATTCAGCTGTCTGATAGTTCGTCTGAAAGTTTTGTCTCAGAGGAGTACCCGGTTGAATGAGGTGTCAGTCTGTCCCTACTGGGGGGGGTGCCTCCCAGTTAGGCTGCTCAGGGGTGAGGGACCCACTTTAGGAGGCAGTCTGTCCGTTCTCAGATCTCCAGCTGCGTGCTGGGAGAACCACTACTCTCTTCAAAGCTGTCAGTCAGACAGGGACCTTTAAGTCTGTGGAGGTTCTTGCTGAGTTTTTGTTTGTCTGTGCCCTGCCCCCAGAGGTGGAGCCTATAGAGGCAGGCAGGCCTCCTTGAGCTGTGGTGGGCTCCACCCAGTTCGAGCTTCCTGGCTGCTTTGTTTACCTAAGCAAGCCTGGGCAATGGCGGGCGCCCCTCCCCCAGCCTCGCTGCCGCCTTGCAGCTTGATCTCAGACTGCTGTGCTAGCAATCAGCGAGACTCCGTGGGCACAGGACCCTCCAAGCCAGGTGCGGGACACAATCTCCTAGTGTGCCGTTTTCCAGGCCCGTTGGAAAAGCGCAGTATTGGGGTGGGACTGACCCGATATTCCAGGTGCCGTCTGTTTCCCCTTTCTTTGACTAGGAAAGGGAACTCCCTGACCCCTTGCGCTTCCCGAGTGAGGTAATGCCTCACCCTGCTTCGGCTCGCGCACAGTGCGCTTCACCGACTGTCCTGCACCCACTGTTAGGCACTCCCTAGTGAGATGAAACCGGTACCTCAAGCAGAAATGCAGAAATCATCCGTCTTCTGTGTCGCTGGGGCTGGGAGCTGGAGACCGGAGCTGTTCCTATTCGGCCATCTTGGCTCCACCCTCCCCGATCAAGGAAGAAACAATAGCAACTAACGAGCAAAATAACCAACTAACATCATAATGACAGGATCAGATTCACACATAACAATATTAACGTTAAATGTAAATGGGCTAAATGCTCCAATCAAAAGACACAGACTGGCAAACTGGATAAGGAGTCAGGACCCATCAGTGTGCTGTATTCAGGAAACCCATCTCATGTGCAGAGACACACATAGACTCAAAATAAAGGGATGGAGGAAGATCTATCAAGCAACTGGAAAACAAAAAAAGGCAGGGGTTGCAATCCTAGTCTCTGATAAAATAGACTTTAAACCAACAAAGATCAAAAGAGACAAAGAAGGCCATTACATAATGGTAAAGGGATCAATTCAACAAGAAGAGCTAACTATCCTAAATATATATGCACCCAACACAGGAGCACCCAGATTCATAAAGCAAGTCCTCAGTGACCTACAAAGGGACTTAAACTCCCACACAATAATAATGGGAGATTTTAACACCCCACTGTCAACATTAGACAGATCAACGAGACAGAAAGTTAACAAGGATATCCAGGAATTGAACTCAGCTCTACATAAAGTGGACCTAATAGACATCTACAGAACTCTCCACCCCAAGTCAACAGAATATACATTTTTTTCAGCACCACACCTATTCCAAAATTGACCACATAGTTGGAAGTAAAGCTCTCCTCAGCAAATGTAAAAGAACAGAAATTATAACAAACTGTCTCTCAGACCACAGTGCAATCAAACTAGAACTCAGGATTAAGAAATTCACTCAAAACCGCTCAACTACATGGAAACTGAACAACCTGCTCCTGAATGACTATTGGGTACATAATGAAATGAAGGCAGAAATAAAGATGTTCTTTGAAACCAACGAGAACAAAGATACAACATACCAGAATCTCTGGGACACATTCAAAGCAGTGTGTAGAGGGAAATTCATAGCACTAAATGCCCACAAGAGAAAGCAGGAAAGATCCAAAATTGACACCCTAACATCACAATTAAAAGAACTAGAAAAGCAAGAGCAAACACATTCAAAAGCTAGCAGAAGGCTAGAAATAACTAAAATCAGAGCAGAACTGAAGGAAATAGAGACACAAAAAACCCTTCAAAAAATTAATGAATCCAGGAGCTGGTTTTTTGAAAAGATCAACAAAATTGATGGACCGCTAGCAAGACTAATAAAGAAGAAAAGAGAGAAGAATCAAATAGATGCAATAAAAAACGAAAAAGGGGATATCACCACCGATCCCACAGAAATACAATCTACCATCAGAGAATACTACAAACACCTCTATGCAAATAAACTAGAAAATCTAGAAGAAATGGATAAATTCCTTGACAAATACACCCTCCCAAGACTAAACCAGGAAGAAGTTGAATCTCTGAATAGACCAATAACAGCTTCTGAAATTGTGGCAATAATCAATAGCTTACCAACCAAAAAGAGTCCAGGACCTGACGGATTCACAGCTGAATTCTACCAGAGGTACAAGGAGGAACTGGTACCATTCCTTCTGAAACTATTCCAATCGATAGAAAAAGAGGGAATCCTCCCTAACACATTTTATGAAGCCAGCATCGTCCTGATACCAAAACCTGGCAGAGACATAACCAAAAAAGAGAATTTCAGACCAATATCCTTGATGAACATTGATGCAAAAATCCTCAATAAAATACTGGCAAACCAAATCCAGCAGCACATCAAAAAGCTTATCCACCATGATCAAGTGGGCTTCATCCCTGGGATGCAAGGCTGGTTCAACATACGCAAATCAATAAATGTAATCCAGCATATAAACAGAACCAAAGACAAAAACCACATGATTATCTCAATAGATGCAGAAAAGGCCTTTGACAAAATTCAACAACCCTTCATGCTAAAAACTCTCAATAAATTAGGTATTGATGGGACGTATCTCAAGATAATAAGAGCTATCTATGACAAACCCACAGCCAATATCATACTGAATGGGCAAAAACTGGAAGCATTCCCTCTGAAAACTGGCACAAGACAGGGATGCCCTCTCTCACCGCTCCTATTCAACATAGTGCTGGAAGTTCTGGCCAGAGCAATCAGGCAGGAGAAGGAAATAAAGGGTATTCAACTAGGAAAAGAGGAAGTCAAATTGTCCCTGTTTGCAGATGACATGATTGTATATCTAGAAAACCCCATTGTCTCAGCACAAAATCTCCTTAAGCTGATTAGCAACTTCAGCAAAGTCTCAGGATACAAAATTAATGTACAAAAATCACAAGCATTCTTGTACACCAATAACAGACAAACAGAGAGCCAAATCATGAGTGAACTCCCATTCACAATTGCTTCAAAGAGAATAAAATACCTAGGAATCCAACTTACAAGGGATGTGAAGGACCTCTTCAAGGAGAACTACAAACCACTGCTCAATGAAATAAAAGAGGATACAAACAAATGGAAGAACATTCCATGCTCATGGGTTGGAAGAATCAATGTCGTGAAAATGGCCATACTGCCCAAGGTCATTTATAGATTCAATGCCATCCCCATCAAGCTACCAATGACTTTCTTCACAGAATTGGAAAAAACTACTTTAAAGTTCATATGGAACCAAAAAAGAGCCCGCATCGCCAAGTCAATCCTAAGCCAAAAGAACAAAGCTGGAGGCATCACGCTACCTGACTTTAAACTATACTACAAGGCTACAGTAACCAAAACAGCATGGTACTGGTACCACAACAGAGACATAGATCAATGGAACAGAACAGAGTCCTCAGAAATGATGCCGCATAGCTACAACTATCTGATCTTTGACAAACCTGACAAAAACAAGAAATGGGGAAAGGATTCCCTATTTAATAAATGGTGCTGGGAAAACTGGCTAGCCATATGTAGAAAGCTGCAACTGGATCCCTTCCTTACACCTTATACAAAAATTAATTCAAGATGGATTAAAGACTTATATGTTAGACCTAAAACCATTAAAATCCTACAAGAAAACCTAGGCAATACCATTCAGGCCATAGGCGTGGGCAAGGACTTCATGTCTAAAACACCAAAAGCAATGGCAACAAAAGCAAAAATTGACAAATGGGATCTCATTAAACTAAAGAGCTTCTGCACAGCAAAAGAAACTATCATCAGAGTGAACAGGCAACCTACAGAATGGGAGAAAATTTTTGCAACCTACTCATCTGACAAAGGGCTAATATCCAGAATCTACAATGAACTCAAACAAATTTACAAGAAAAAAACAAACAACCCCATCAAAAAGTGGGCAGAGGACATGAACAGACACTTCTCAAAAGAAGACATTTATGCAGCCAAAAAACACATGAAGAAATGCTCATCATCACTGGCCATCAGAGAAATGCAAATCAAAACCACAGTGAGATACCATCTCACACCAGTTAGAATGGCCATCATTAAAAAATCAGGAAACAATAGGTGCTGGAGAGGATGTGGAGAAATAGGAACACTTTTACACTGTTGGTGGGACTGTAAACTAGTTCAACCATTGTGGAAGTCAGTGTGGCGATTCCTCAGGGATCTCGAACTAGAAATACCATTTGACCCAGCCATCCCATTACTGGGTATATACCCAAAGGACTATAAATCATGCTGCTATAAAGACACATGCACACGTATGTTTATTGCGGCACTATTCACAATAGCAAAGACTTGGAACCAACCCAAATGTCCAACAACAATAGACTGGATTAAGAAAATGTGGCACATATACACCATGGAATACTATGCAGCCATAAAAAATGATGAGTTCGTGTCCTTTGTAGGGACATGGATGAAACTGGAAAACATCATTCTCAGTAAACTATCGCAAGGACAAAAAACCAAACACCGCATGTTCTCACTCATAGGTGGGAATTGAACAATGAGAACTCATGGACACAGGAAGGGGAACATCACACTCCGGGGACTGTTGTGGGGTGGGGGGAGGGGGGAGGGACAGCATTAGGAGATACACCTAATGCTAAATGACGAGCTAATGGGTGCAGGAAATCAACATGGCACATGGATACATATGTAACAAACCTGCACATTGTGCACATGTACCCTAAAACCCTAAAGTATAATAAAAAAAAAAAAAGACAGGACACATATTTCTAATATCAGAAACTTAAGATGATCCCTACAGATCACATGGACTTTAATGGATAATAAAAGAATAGTATAATGAAATCTATGATCACAAGTTTAATAACCTAGAGGAAATACACCAGTTTCACAAAATATACAAACTGCAAAACTCACACAAGGTGAAATACACCATCCAAGTAGGCCTATATCTATTAACGAAATTGAATCAATAATTAATAGCATTCCAAAATATACCAGTTCATTGGTAAACTATACCAAACATTAAAGGAAGAAAGTAAGCTGATTTTTCTCTCAATGTCTTTCAGAAGGCAGATGCACAGGAAATATTTCCACCTAACTTATTCTATGTGTCCAGCATTACGCTAATATCAAAACTAGACAAAGATACTGCAAAAACAAAAATACCTATGGACTAATATTTCACATGAAGATAGATGCAAAAATTGTCAAAAAAAATAAGCAAATCAAAATCAACAATGTATTAAAAAACATAAATTTTGACCAACTCGGATTTATCCCAAGTATGCAAGGCAAGTTCAACATTCAAAAAGTAATGTAATCCACCCCATCAACAGGCTACAGAAGAAAAATCACATGATTATGTCAATAAGTGCAGAAAGATTATCAGGCAAAATTTAACACTCATCTCTGATAAAATCTCCCAGTGAACTAGTACTAGAGGGGAACTCTTTCAGCTTATAAAGAACATCCACAGAAAACTACAGCTAACCTTCTATTTAATGGTGAAAGACTAAAAGTTGTCCGGCTGAAACCAGAAACAGGGCTAGAATGTTCCTTCTCACCATTGCTTTCCAACATCATACTAAAAGTCCTGCTCACTTAATAAGACAAGAATAGGAAGTAAAACTACTGACTCGGAGGGAATAAATAAAACTGATTTTGCAGATGGCATGATTGTCTACATAGAAGATCCAGAAAAAATTGACCAAAAATAAAAATTTCTTGATCTAACAAGGAGTTATAATGAGATTGCAGGCTACAAGGTTAATATACAAAAGCCAATTGCCTTCCTTTATGTCAGCAATGAACAAATGGAGTTGGAAATTAAAAACACATTACCATTCACAATAGCAGTCCTCAAAATTGAAATAGTCATGGACCACATAACAAAGTTTTGGTCGATGACAGTCTGCATATACGTTTGTGGTCCCATAAGATTATACTGGAGCTGAAAATTTCCCAGTGCCTCATGACTCCGTAGCTTTTGTAACAGGCAAGTGTAACTCATTATTCACCTGTTTGTGGTGATGCTGGTGTAAACAAAGCTACTATGCTGCCACTCGTATAAAAGTATAGCACAGGCAATTATGTACAGCACATAATACTTGATAATGATAATGAACAATAGTAATAAACTATGTTACTTGTTTATGTATGTAGGATACTATACTTCTAATTGTTATTTTAGAGTACACTCCTACTCATTAAAAAATGTTAACTGTAAAACAGCCTTAGGCAATTATTTCAGGAGGCATTCCAGAAGAAGGCATTGTTATCATAGGAGATGACAGCGCTATGTGTGTTATTTCCCCTGAAGACCTTCCAATGGGACAAAACGTGGAGGTGGAAAACAATGATATTGATGACCCTGACCTTGTGTAGGCCTAGGCTAATGTGTATGTGTGTGTCTTAGTTTTTTACAAAAATGTTTAAAAAGAAAAAAAATAAAAGATTAGAAAAAACTTACAGAGTAAGGATATATAGGATATTGTTGTTCAACTGTGCAATATGTGTGTGTTTTGAAGCTAAGTGTTATTGAAGAAGAGTTAAAAGGGTATTTTTTTAAAAAAATTTTATAAAGTAAAAACATTACAGTAAGCTGTTTAATTTACTACATATATATATATATGTATTTTTTTTTTTGAGATGAAGTCTTGCTCAGTCACCCAGGCTTGATTGAGTACAGTGGCACAATCTCGGCTCACTGCAAGCTCCACCTCCCGGGTTCACGCCATTCTCCTGCCTCAGCCTCTCCGAGTAGCTGGGACTACAGGCGCCCGCCACCACGCCCGGCTGATTTTTTTATATTTTTAGTAGAGACAGGGTTTCACCGTGGTCTCGATCTCCTGACCTCGTGATCCGCCCGCCTCGGCCTCCCAAAGTGCTGGGATTACAAGCGTGAGCCACCGCGCCCGGCCTATATAAACATATCTTATGCCATCATAAAAGTTAACTCAAAATAAACCACAGACCTAAATGTAAAATCCAAAACTCTGAAACCCCTACAAAACAGCATATTATAAAATCTAGATGACCTTGGGTGCAGTGACAACTTTTTAAAATGTAACACCAAAGGCACGATCCATGAAAGAAATAATTGATAAGGTGGACTTTAATAAAATTAAAAATTTCAGCTTTGTCCAAGTCATTGTAAAGAGAATGAAAAGACATAATACAGCCTTGGTGAAAATATTTGCAAAACTCATCTGATAAAGGACAGTACTCCAAAATACACATACACACACACACACACGCATGCATGTGCGTGCACACACACACACACACACACACACATACACACTGTAAAATGCAGCAAGAAGAAAATGAAAAACCCAATTTAAACAATGGGCCAAAATTATTGATATGGTTTGACTGTGTCCCCGCCCAAATCTTGTCTTGAATTCCCACATGTTGTGGGAGGGACCCAGTGGGAGGTAATTGAATCATGGCTGTGGGTCTTTCTCATGCTGTTCTCATGATAGTGGATAAGTCTCATGAGATCTGATGTTTTCTAAAAAAGGATTTTCCCTGAACAAGTTATCTTTCTTTGTCTGTTGCCATCCATATAAGATGTGACTTGCTCCTTTTTGCCATCCATCGTGACTGTGAGGCTTCCACAGCCATGTGGAACTGTAAGTCCATTAAACCTCTTTTTCTCTATAAATTACCCAGTCTTGGGTGTTTCTTCAGCAGCATGAAAAGAGACTAATAAAATTATTAACATATATGACACCAAAGAAGATATGGAGATGGAAAATCAGCACATAAAAAGATGTTCCACATTATATGTCCTTAGGGAAATACAAATTACAACAGCAATGAGATACTACTACATACTCTTTCGAATGGGCAAGATTCAGAACGCTGACAACATCAAATGATGGTAAGGATGTGGAGAAACAGAAGCTGTCATTTACTGTTAGTGCAGATGCAAAATTGTATAGCTACAGTGGAAGACAATTTGGCAGTTTCTTACAAAATGAAATATGTCCTTACCATACAATCCATCAATTATACTCCTTAATATTTACTCAAAGGAAGCAAAACTTTTATCCACAAAAAAACCTTCACAGGGCAGCTTATAATACTTTTGTTCATAATTGTAAAAACTTCACAACTGATGCAACCACCATGTTCTTCAGTAGGTGAATGTATAAACTGTAGACCAGACATTGGAATATTATTTATTGCTAAAGAGAATTGAGCTATCAAGTCATGAAAATCTCATGGAGGAATCTGAAGTGTATATGACTAAGTGGAAGACTTCAAGTTGAAAAGTTTATATGTTATATGATTCCAACATGTTGTATAGTGTTCTAATAAAGGCAACTATTGAGACAGTAAAAATATCAGTGGTTGCTAGAACTTAAGGAGGGATAGAGAGATACATAGGAAGAGAACAGAGGATCTTTAGGGAAGTAAAACTACTCTGCATGATACTACAATACTGGACACATTGCATTATATATTTGTGCAAATCCATAAAATATTCTACACCAAAAATGAAACAGAATTTGAATGGTGGACTTCAGTGAATAATGATGTATCAACGTAGGTTCATTAGTTGTAATACATGATAGAGGGTATGTGGATAATGGGGGATGCTGTGTATGTGCAGGGGAAGGGATTCATGGGAATCTCTGTACTTTGCTTCAGTTTTCCTGTGAATGTACAACTCCCCTAAAAAGTAAAATCTATTTAAAAAATATATATTTGAAAATAATTAATGCTGTAGTTTCTATTGGATGGCTATGCATAGAGACACTAAATTGGATGTTCAGCTTTTAAATAATAAAATATAGTAAATATTAAAAATTAATATATTATTTTATATGAGAAATTACTAGAGTTAAATTATTAATTATCAGAAAAAGTATAAGCTCTCATTCTATATCTCCCATTTTAAAATAAGTAGTCCAAGAAATTGTTTTATTTTACAATAATAAGGTTTAAATGCTTAAAGAATATTTATTTTGTTATGTATGCAAACTGTAATACTTAACACTTTAATAATCATTTTGAAGTTTTCTTAGCATAATGTATTTAATTATGCCAATAAGAAATGTTAAAATTTAAATATAAATATCTATGTAATTTTAAGACCGCATTAACATTTCTTACTAGTATATTTTATGTAGGATTTATTTATATCATTGATTAGTATCATTTAATTACATTATTTTTCACATAGCAAAAGTTCATAAGAATATAAGAATCACAAAATTGATTCAATACATAATAAATCCTGTCAAGTATTTAAAGTGTTAAAAAATAAGACCAGTTAAATTTAACAAAGTTTATTGAGCAAGAAATAGATTCTAGAACCAGGCAGCATTCCAGAGCTAAGACAGTTCGAAATGACTACCTACCCAATGTGGTAAACCATATTTATAGCCAGAAAACAGGAAATTACATACACAGATTACCTGATTGGTGCAGTTCATGGCTGATCTTATTTGGACAGAATTTGGCAACTTTCAACTTGGGGTTGGCTGAGGGTTTGGCTGCTGTGATTGGCTGTAGTGCTGTTGCTTGATTACCAGGGTATAGTCATAAGTTTGGTCACAACTTATTTACACATCAAGTTAGGGTACAGTTCACTGTATACAGAGGCCATTAGGAACAATCTTTATCCCACAAGTACAGAGACAGGTTTAGGCCAAGTAACTCAATTTAATAAAAGTAAGACAATTTTACCTAAGGCTATTTTATGTCATTAAAATATTATTCTCCACAATCATAACCTAAGAGTTCAAGATCTTTCCCCAAAACATTTTTATGCTTCCTATTAAAAATCATACTGTACCATAGTATATTTTGTATGTTTACCATTTCCTGTAATCATGTATTCTATGATTTGTTAAGTATAGCTCTTTTTTGTTTGCCTAGGATATCATTTTCTATATCTCTAGAGAACAATCTAAACTGAACATATTATATCCTCTTTTGTTGAATCATGATTGAGAATCACAAACCAACAACATGATAAATTTGCATGATTCTTGCTTGTCTATATGTACCTGTGTAAAATTATCTGTCCTTTCTTGTCTCTAATTCTATGTGCATTTTCATAATTGTCTTGCTTATAGAATTTCTTTCACATTTTTTGAACTGACATGTGAAAATTCAATTAGTAACGTGTGATAATAATAATTCAAGACTAAATCTATGGTGATAATGTAACCAACAATATGATCAAGTATATTAACATATCATTGATTGCTCTCTTATATTCCAAGAACTAGAATGACTATACTTATATAGATCATGACGCTAGTGTGGTGTAAATTAAATGTACAATTTAATTCTTCATTTTTCTGCTAGTTTCTTTTTTTTTCCTTTTTTTCCCATCTTTTTTTCCGGTCTTTTTTTAAACTATGATTTGTAACTGCTGGAAATTTCTTCTTCAATGACTGATTTCAGCAAGTCACACTCAAGTAGGCTTCCATTGTTCTGAAAAAATCAAAATGAAGACTCGTTTGTTGTCCAAGTGTAAATCTTCGCCAAGCAGTTGATATACGAACATTGAAGGCAGAATTCAGATTTTAAAATTTGCGAAGGAATGTCAGAGTTGTTTTCACATTTGAAAATTCAAATCTAGACCCCTTCTTTGATGTTAACGGAACCCAGTATGTGCTTCATTAAAGTATATCAAAATTAGTTCACATGGAGAGCAGAGGCTATAGCAAACTGACTACTGAGCGGGAATCTGACACATAACCCACGTCTACTTTATCATTCTCATTCTCAGATGTTATTTGCTCCCAAGCTTTAAAATGAGGAAATACAGCCATGCATTTAACCACTTAAGTGAATGCTCCAAAGACACACAGTTACCTAGTGGCAGGTTGGCAAGCCCGAACTAAGCCCAACTGACATTAAAACCTATGATTTAGAAATCTACCCAGGTCCAGGTGCAGTGGCTCACGCCTATGATCCCAGCACTTTGGGAGGCTAAGGTGGGTGGATCACCTGAGGTCAGGAGTTCGAGACCAGCCTATCCAACATGGCAAAACCCCATCTCTACTAAAAATACAGAAATTAGTCGGGTGTGGTGGCACGTGCCTGTAGTCCCAGCTACTCGGGAGTCTGAGGCAGGAGAATTGCTTGAACCTGAGAGGCAGAGGTTGCAGTGAGCTAAGATAGCGCCACTGCACTCCAGCCTGGTGACAGAGGGAGACTCTATCTCAAAAAAAAAAAAAAAAAAAAAAAAATTCCACCCAGAGCTCTCATTGTGATACTGTTTCCTTCTTCACTATTTAATTATTTCTTGTTACATGGCTGTTTGTTTTTTATTAAAAAGTTCACAATCTCTGGATGAATATCAGTTTTACTCAATCTCTTACAATTTTTCCAGCTTAATCTTATGTGCAACTCAGGTAATTTATTATATATTTTTATTAATCATGTATCCCAGAATGATCTATACCCATGACTAATCATTTTGCCATAAGCAAAACTATTGAGCTCATTACTTGATTAAAATAAAAACAACAACTTAGTGGAGTAATCAATTTTCTGATAAAGAGAAAAATTTGCCTAAAAGACAATACATAAAATGAGGAGTTTCTTTAATGTTCATTTAATCAAACTTATAAACGTTTTTAGTGTATAGCCTAATTTTTTAATTTTAATTTTTTTTAAACTGACAGAAGATAGGATTCTGTATTAAATAACACAATTATTTTTAAACTAATAGATTAATAATGAATTGATCATGAAAAAAGACACAAGCCAGTGTACAGTTGTATTAGTCATTTGCTTTGGAAATTCAACATATCTAATTTTGGTATGGATTTCAGAGTTAACATTTTATTCTAAAGAAATAAACAAATTAGGTCATTTGTTTCTAAATTATAATGCAAGGGAGAGCCCTGCTGGCAGACTTTCATAGATGCAGCAAGTAGACTCATAATTGAAGTAAACTATCTTAGGAAAAGCAATAGTGAAGTGTAATACATCTGACTGTTTTTTGGCTCTGTATATTCTATATTCTAGAATTGAGTCTCATTAACTTTTAACTCAATGTGCACTGTGCTTTTGAAGCTATATAGCACTTTCATGCAATTTTCCTATTGGAATAATCCAGAAATGTACAGTTAACTTTCTATGTGAATTTTATACACTTAGGAAAACAGGACACACAGTCTATGTTCAAGTATGATAAAGCAATTATATTGCAATATTGAATTTATTAATATCTATCCTACTCACTAGATGCAGTTAACACATCTTGATTTCTTGATTCTCTCTGTTTACTTCTTGTATTTAAAAGCTCTTTATTACTACCTCTAGGGAACATTTTAAAAGGGAAAAAATAGGGATTAGAAACCGAGAGAAAATTGCTCGTTTCCTATTTAAAGTCAGATTCAGGTATGAGCTGAGTGAAAGATCATAATGGGAAACTTAACAGAGTACAGTAAATTTTCTACCCTCCCCGTAGGGTGGATTACTTTACATGTTATTTGCTTGTTTGTTTGGCATGAATGTACAGACACAAAAAAAAACATATTTAAATATAAATGGAAAATTTTCCTGTGTCAAGCTTTTAATGTGATCTACAATATTGCACTGCATGCCCCACTGCTCTCTACATTGGAGTGAATACTTGAGAGTTAACTATGTATTTAGAGAAATGGTGGTAGCAATATTTAATACTTGAAAATATAGAGCTGAATAATATATTAAAGCTTGAGGCATTGTCTTGAGTAATGGAATATTGAAAGCAAGCAAATCGCTTAACAAAAAGTACAAAAAGAGAATAAGCATTTTTAAAAATCATTGATCAAACTTTTTGAGCTCCTGGTATGTCAACATAGTAAGCAAAATTTCACCATAATGGAATCGGTGAACTATATCTTCTATTGTTTTAGGGTGATCACCTATGGAAGTTTTGAAACCAGGTGCTCAGAGGAAACTAGTTTCTTCTGAAATGGAGTGATTAGAAGATCACGTGGGAAACGAGAAATATTTTTGTTTATATTCAATATTTATTAAAATAAAAATTCTATTATATATTATAATAAATTATAATATAATAAAATAAATATGATATATTGGGCCAACTCTAAATGATGTTATAGTATGTCTGGTTAAGGCCCAAAGATCAGTATTTCTAAGCACTATGCCATATTTCATGTATCAAATCCCCACCCTTATAACGGTCATAATACAAAGGCATGTTCCTCAAGGCTATAGTTTTGTATAGTTTTTCTCAATGCACTCACAAATGAAATTCTATAAATATAATTAAAATATTTAAAGATTATCATAAAGGCAAAATGATATTTTAATATTTTCTGGAATATAATTGCAAAATTATTAAGATAATAATATTAGTATTCAAATATGATTCAGTATCTGTCAATGTGTTAAAAAAATCATCAAGAATTCACCTTCACTGCCTTTCAGAAATCATAATATCTCTTTGAAGAATTACACTCATAATACATATTCTTACTTTGGTGAGCAAGTTAGGCCAAAATGAACGAACAACAATAAACAAAAATAATAGCGGAGTTTATAATATATTTATAGTTATGAATAATGCAAAATAAAATTATGCTTCCTCAAGGTCTGTGATTCTGTGTGTTCAATAAATCAGACTTTAGTTTATTCTTACCTATGGTTTGATGTGAGGGAAGTGGCATTTCCATTCCAAAAGTTGCTTTACTTTAGGGTTATGCACACAGACATGGCCCAAACAAGAGCAGTAAGAGCTTAAGAGTCTCAGAGAAAAGAGAAGAAGAGGGGAATTTGGAGATACTTAATAATTCAAGAACACAATAGAACCTCTGTGGTCGATCAGAGAATATTGTATGTCTATAGGAAGTCCCTATCACTTGAGCTTTGTGTTTTAATACTTAAATATCTAAGCTTTCACTTACTAATTACCTAGACTTCAGTTCTTTGCCCCTTCCAGTAATAAATGAAAAAAATAATAATAAAGGAGTTCAAGAAGGAAGAGAGGAGGAGAGAAGTGAAAATGACCCAACAGCTTTTTTTTTTTTTTAAATAAAGAAGGAAATTGACCCTCTGGTCTTAAACTTGAAATTTATATTTGTTTTGTTTGAGTTCTTTTCTCAGGAAATGACTTTTAGGCTTCTCAGAGAAAGTATCAAAGAATTGAAACACCAGATCACAGCATCTAGACATGGAGATGCTAGACCCCATATTCATCATGATTTCTTCCCTGCCACTCCCTGGTTCCCATTTTCTTATACATTGTTCCATTTCTTCTCTGCTATATAAACCCCTAGTTTTAGTCGGAGATGGATTTGAGAATAATCTCCAGTCTCCTCAGCTGCCGAACCCAGTTAGGTGTCTCAGTGGTTAGCTTTCTGTGTTGCAAGCAGCAGGACCTAGACTGAACCCCTGGTGTTTCAGTAACAGAAGGACAAAGAAGAGGATGAGGAAGAGGAGAAGGAGGCTGAGGAAAAGAAGAAGAAAGGAAAAAAATAAAAACTGTACTGTTAAGGGCAGCTATGTCTATTCATACTTTTATGTAATTTTGTCTTATTTCCTCTGTTGTGTATACGTATGTGTGTGCTTGTGTCTTTTTGTGAACAAGTACACATAGCCAATAAAGATTATGTTAGAAAGAAAGGACTTTTTTTTTTGCTTTTTTTGAGACAGAGTCTTGCCCTTGTCGCCCAGGCTGGAGGGCAATGCCACAATCTCCGCTCACTGCAACCTCGCTTTCCTGGTTTCAAGTGATTCTTCTGCCTCAGCCTCCCGAGTAGCTGGATTACAGGCACATGCCACCACGCCCAGCTAACTTTTTGTATTTTTAGTAGAGACAGGGTTTCACCATGTTGGCCAGGCTGGTCTCAAACTCCTGACCTCGTGATATGCCTGCCTCAACCCCCAAAGTGCTGGGATTATAGGCGTGAGCCACCGTGCCCAGCCAGAAAGGATGATGCTTATGGGAAATCAATCAGATTATCTCCCCATGCCATCGGGAGCTATACCTGAGCTTAAACCAGCATCATACCAGATGTAAATGTCTGAAGAATGATATGTTATAAATTTTTTTTTACAAAATAATGACAGGCATGACGTTGGCTTACCTTTGAAAAATTTTGAAAAAACTTTATGAAACTCTTCTGTACTATGTTTCTTTTATATACATATATGCAAATACAGAATACTTTTTCTTCTTTTATTCCCCAGACTGCAAGATAGAATACAATTATATATGTATAATTTTAAGTACCAGTGTAACATTTGGCAATTAGATTACCATTATATCAGTGAAAGTTTGCAATAAACAAAAAAATTTTAGCCATGGAGAAT
The DNA here is from genome assembly GCF_009828535.3 of Hylobates moloch. Taxonomy (NCBI): domain Eukaryota; kingdom Metazoa; phylum Chordata; class Mammalia; order Primates; family Hylobatidae; genus Hylobates; species Hylobates moloch. Next base: position 151,226,797 of record NW_026652279.1, read on the forward strand.
CTGTCTTCAAAATTATAATCAGAATATCTTATTGATAGAAATATTATAATAATGTAGAAAATTAGAAGATGGCATTAAAATTGTCATGCATTAGAAATTTGCATTAAAATTATGTATTATTACAGTAGCATACTCTAGTTACACCAGACTATACCATGAACACTCCCCAAATGAGATTTAGGTAATGTATTTTCCTCTAGATCACTGAAGGGCATAATAGCAGCATTTGCAACCACTGGAAGAGTTGAGTGTTATACTTAGCTTTCTATCTTCTTCCTTGCTTTAACATGGCACTGCCTAAAAGGGAAGATCAACAACTTCCAATTAAATTTTAGAAATGGAATTGTGTAAGATGATTCAGAATGTAGCCTCATTGCAAACTTTAGCAAGTTTTTCATTCCTACAAAAAGATTTCTTTTTGTTCTATAAAACAGCTAAGACAAAATTATCAAGCCAGAAGAACTTCCAAAAATTGACATGTATATTATTAGTTAACATTAGTTTTTATTGAGAATATGTTTCATATCAAATCACATAACAAATACTTGGTTTTTTTGTTTTTTATTCTTTATTTTTATTTTTATTTTTTGAGAGGTAGTCTCACTGTCACCCAGGCCGGAGTGCAGTGGCGCGATCTCAGCTCACTGCAACCTCCACCTCCCAAGTCCAAGCGATTCTCCTGCCTCAGCCTCCTGAGTAGCTGAGATTACAGGCACATGCCACCATGCCTGGCTAATTTTTGTATTTTTAGTAGAGATGGGGTTTCACCATGTTGGTCATGCTGATCTCAAATTTCTGACCTCGTGATCCACCTGCCTCAGCCTCCCAAAGTGCAGGGATTATAGGCATGAGCCACTGTGCCCAGCCCCAAGGACTTGGTTTTTAGCAAGAAACCTAGACATCCTTAAATGTAAAAGGGCTGTTTAATTATATTTTCCTTGATATTTATCCTAATTTTGAAGAACGACATATTGAACATTTCTTACTCTCATATTCTTATCAAACATTATTTTAATATAATAAGTTTAACCCATGAACATGAGTACCAAAATTAGTTATTGTGGATTAAATTAACTTGTAATTTGGGGGGTTAGATAACCCTCCAATATATTTCTGTAATGTATTTACTTTCATATTCTTCTGGCTGAAACTCTACCTATTATTGCTTTAAGTCAGCAGTCCCCAGCCTTTTTGACACTGGGGATCAGTTTCATGGAAGACAATTTTTCCAAAGACTGAGATTGCGGGAGAGACGGTTTCAGGATGATTTAAGCACATTACATTTATTATGTACTTCATTATTATTATTATTACATTGACGTATATAATGAAATAATTATACAACTCATCATAATGTAGAATCAGTGGAAGTCCTGAGTTTGTTTTCCTGCAACTAGATGGTCCCATCTGGGGGTGATGGAAGACATGACAGATCATCAGGCATTAGACTCTCATAAGGAGCAGGCTGACTAGATCGCAGGCATGCACAGGTCACAATAGGTTTGTGATCCTCTGAGAATCTAATGCTGTCACTGATCTTAAAGGAGGTAGAGTGTACCAGTAATGCCAGCCATGGGGACCAGCAGAGAATACAGAGGAAACTTCACTCACTCACCTGCTGCTTACCTTCTGCTGTGTGTCCTGGTTCCTAACAGGCCACAGACCCATACAGGTCTATGGCCCAGGGGTTGGGGACCCCTGTTTTAAGTGGCTGTGATAAAGTATTAAAATGTTAAGTTTCACTAATGTATCAAAGTGCAATAGAAGTTATGTTCCAAAGTGTGTTTCTACATTAAGAGGAAATTTATTAAATTATCAAATTGGTAACTGGTTACTAGCTTTTTATGATCCACACCTGTATTAAACCTATAAAAGGTTTCTGATTTTAAGCTTAGAAAAAAGGATGAATGATGGACTGGCTAGCTTCTGAAAAAGAAACGGCCTAGCTGGACAGAGGATGTATCCTATGGACTGATGGTGGGCTATCCATTAAAGAGTGACAATGTTTTGTTATCTTGGGCACTGATCTTAAGACATAAGTAAATCTAAAGACAGAAAATCAAGATTTCTCTAGATTCTTAGTGGATGGAGACAGATAAGTACTTAGCTAGAAAAGAGCTGCATTTGTCTACATGTAAGGACTTGCTAATGCAAGTGCAGGATCCCTAGTGATGTAGCAGCCACACTTGCAGACGCCATGACAGGACCCAGTAGAAAAAAGAAAACTCATTCCAGTCCCCAGTGACATGATAGTGGGCAAGTTCTGTATGATCATTTCTGTCCTCTTCAGTTATGCTCATCCTTAGCCCATCCTAAATCAACCTGCTGTGCCCTTCCTTTCAGTTCATCCAGTCTCTTGCTTTTTCTTACCACAACCGCTGCTATCTAATTATTTCTTGCTAATATCTTTTGGATAAGTGGTCTCTGACCCTTTTAGTAGCAGGGACAGGTGTCATGGAAGACAATTTTTGTACAGATGGGTGAGGGGTGGGGTGGTTTCAGGACAAAACAATTCCACCTCAGAACATCAGGCATTAGTTATATTTTCATAAGACACGTGCAACCTAGATTCCTCGCCTGCTCAGTTCACAATAGGGTTCACAATCCTATGAGAATCTAGTGCCGCTGCTGATCTGTCAGGAGGCAGAGCTCAGGTGGTAATCCTCCCGTGGTCCCCACTGACCTTGTGCTGTGTGGTCCAGTTCCTAACAGGTCACCATCCGGTACCAGTCCACAGACTGGGGGGTTGGGGAACCCTGCTTTACATAACCAGACTGCTTCTAGAGTAGGCTGATTCCAGTTCATCTCCCACAACGTTACTAGACTGGTATTCCTAATGTACAAATCTGACTATGTTGCTCTCCTATATAAAGCATGTAGGCCAAACACATTAGCGTAGTAATAGAGCCCTTTATTTATAGCTCATTCCTGCCTTCTGTTCCAGTCACATATGCTGGGCTTCTCTTATTTCTAAGACACAGAAACCAAAATAAACTATCTAGAGTTTCTCAATTCTCAGTGTTCTTCTATTCCACCAAAATGATGTTTTGTCTGCTTAGAATATCCAGGTCTTTTGTTTTTGTTTTTGTTTTGGTAACTAATCCATACATGCCTTTTATAGTCAAATTCACCTGGATAACAAAAACATAGTTTTTAATTTACCAGTTTTGTGTTCAAGAAGACATTCATCTTTCTGAGATTAAGTTATTGCCTGTGTAAAATGAGGATAATTAAAAATGGTCTCACAGAAAAAAAAAGAGTTAGCAAAGTTTTCCTATAAAGGGACATTCTGTAAACCATATAGTCTTAGTCACAATTGGTTCTGCTGTTGTAGTGTAAAAATAGCCATAAATGGCCCAGCATGACAGCTCATGCCTGTAATCCTAGCACTTGGGAGGCTGAGGCAGGTGGATCACAAGGTCAGGAGTTTGAGACCAGCCAGGCCAACATAGTGAAACCCCGTCTCTACTAAAAATACAAAAATTAGCCAGGTGTGGTGGTGGGCACCTGTAATCCCAGATACTCAGGAGGCTAAGGCAGGAGAAAGAACTGTTTGAACCTGGGAAGGTGGAGGTTGCAGTGAGCCGAGATGGTGCCATTGCACTCCAGCCCAGGCGACAGTGTGACACTCCGTCAAAAAAAAAAAAAAAAAAATTATATATATATATAGCCATAAACAATATGTCATGAATGGGTCAGACTGTGTTTTAATAAATATGTACAAAAACGACTGAGGGCCTGCCTCCCTCATAAAGTCATCACCTAATATCCTTTTCCTTATATTCCTACTCAAATATGTTAAATGCAAATTCTTAAACCAACCTTTTATGTAAAAGCCAAACAGCAAACAAGGTAAATCAGTAAAAACATACTAATATCAATTTCCTAAAACCCAAAGAATTTACAAATTTTGTGATTAAAAAGTTTGTTCTTTTTATTTCAAAATGTGGAATAAATTTGGAAAATATGCATCAATTAATAGAATGAACAATAATAAAACATTTCTGCCTTGTTCATTAAAGGAAATCCACTGCCCTGTGCGTATCTAAAAATTCTTGAAATAAAGATCTAATATTCTGAATGTATTAAAAAACTTGTTTGATAGAATAAAGTTAACCTGGATTATATTTACATTTTACATTGTTAAAATGAATTTGAATTAGCACTCAAATACTGGGTTTATTTATATTTGACTATATAAGTTGCCTATATTTTTAGCTAGAAAATGTTTTAAAATAATTGTTTATTAATTATGGAAAATATTACATGCAGTTGACTTGGAACCCATGTAAATGTTAGATTTAAAAATTCAGACTATATACAATTGGCCCTTTAACAGTGGTGCCAACTCTTCACATAGTCAAATATCTACATACAACCAATGGCTTCCAAAAAACTTAACTACTAAAAGCCTGCTCTTGACCAGAAGCCTTAACAATAACACAAATGGTCAATTAACACATAGTTTGTATGTTATATGTATTATATACTATGTTTTTACAATAATGTAAGCCAAGGAAAAGATAATGTTATTAAGAAAAATCATAAGGAAGGTAAAATATATTTACTATTCATTACATGGGAGTGAATCATCATAAAGGTCTTTATGTTGGTTGTCTTCATATTGAATAGGGTGAGGAGGAAGAGGAAGAGGAGAGGCTGGTCTTGCTTTTCCCGGGGTGGCAGAGGCAGAGAAATATCTGCATATGAGTGAACCCAGGCTGTTTAAACCTGTGTTGTTCAAGTGCCAAATGTGTATTTTCTAATCTACTTAGATTTATTAGATTTACTCTATATTCATAACTGTGCAGTCTTTGGGTAATTAATTTGCAAATGTAGATTAATGATTTTCCTAATGTGCAAAATACAAAGCAATATTGGGCACTGAAAATACCTAACATGTAAATTTCATGAAGAAAAAATTATTTGAGATATATAAGAGGATCTTTGAATGTGGCATTCTATTAGAATGATGAAACACTAGAAAGTCAAGAAAAAAAAATCAATGAAAACATGGACACAAACCACATGGCATTAGGTGCTAGGGGGCTTTTTTTCTTACTTTTGCATAACTGATAGTCAAGAACCACAACTAAGGCCAGACAGTATAGATCCCACATTCTGAGTTCAGAGAATCACCTATCCTGAGGGCAACCACCTCCCTGTACTTACTGAGAGTGGTCATTTTAACAGATCCTAAAGAACAAAGTACCTCCATCTCACTGCTGTGTGTATATAAGAAATGTGCCTCTTTTTTTGGAAAAAAAAAAAAAAAAAGAGTAGCGGGCTCCCTTCCTTAAACCAAGGAAGAAACCTTAAAATAATCATTCAAATCTGAGTAGCTGTAAAGAGGGAGGCTTGCTGACCTGACCACGGATACAGAAAAAATATTGAGAGGAGACAACTAAGCGGACTGGACAGGTAGAAAGGGACAAGGATCACCTTCTTTTGTATCTAGTTTCTGTCATGTGTGGAAAACAGCTCATCCTCTCAGAACCCACAGTGAACCCTCAAAAAGTACTGAATATTCAAAATTTTGGCCTTGCCAGGATGCAATGTGAGGCAAAGTACAACAATCAGAAGATTGCACAACAGGCCAGCAGCTCAAAAGCAGAAGATATATCCAAATTTTCCAGTTTTTTTTTTAAAGGCCATCAGTGCCTAGGGAAGCTGTTTGAGATGATATGATCATCAGCAAAGACTGTGGAAGAAACCATTTTATCACATTAAATCCATACACACAATGGGACAAATATTTACCAAGAATAACTTTACTGAAGAAGTTTTGAGAACTATAAATTGTGATGAAATACGCTGCAAAGACCTGAATGGAGAGAAATTACATACAATACTCACTAAACTTTTTGTGAAAATAACTTTGGCTGCACTGATATTGGCATAATGGAAATTTTAAGAACCATTTGAATAGAATACAATTGTGAAACAAAAAATGATGCAAATGGTTAAAAGTTAGAAAAACTGAATAACTCGATATCACCAATAACTATGCAAGTGTATCCATATAACTTCACATCTCAGTATTTTCCTTTCTATCCCCCTAAAATAATTAAATGAATGATGTATTCCATGAAGTTCATCTCAGTAAAATAATGACATGATTTCAGTTACATACAGGCAAAACTTTTGCAATTGTCCATACTGTATTTAAATTACAGGAAACATCAGGCCAAGTTGTAAAGTTGGATATTATAATTTTTACTATATTACATAGAAATAGAAATCAGTATGATCAATTCAATGAATCATCTAGTAGGAGAAAATCAATCAACCGCATTATTCCTCTGAACTAATATGCTTCAAAGGTAGAAAGTCAATCTGGAAATCCCTAGGAACACACAGTCAATCATTGAGGATTAATGGAATCACTTATGGAAAGAAAAGAAATACTCCTGAGAATTGCAGGTGCAAATGAAGCAATGTGCTTGTGTGAAAAGCACGCCAAATTAATAGTCAAAAGATCTGGCTCAAGCATGACTTACACAAATTCAATATACAAGCTTGGACAAAGAATTTAACTTTTTGGGGTTTCCTTGATCAAATCTATAAGAAAAGGACATTTAAAATTCAATGGTTTTATCATTTTCTTTAACGTTTTAAACATTAGTCATCATTCTGCAATGCAGCTATTCCAAGAAGCCCAATAACTGGGCCTTAAGTTGGATTGTTGGTTGGTGATCACAGGGCAAAATCTGGAATCTCTGCTGACTCATATTCTTCCTTATTTCCTCAAGAAACACCCTGGGAAATAGAAGCATGAATTCTATGGACCTAGGGATCACAGTTTATAACCCTCAAGAGAGAAAATTTGGATTAAGCCCATATATATATATATATATCCACCTATATATATATATCCATCTATATATATATATATATCCATCTATATATATATACACATATATAGAGATACATATATCTCCTACTTCCCCAGAAGTAGGAGAAAGAAAACACTACTTTTATGAAATTTTTTTCCTCTCAGATTTTTTTAAACGAAAAATATTTAATCTCATGTTTTATTTGGATTTCTTATTATTTATTAAGATAATAAATTTATGCTGTTTTAAGGCATTAAGTTTAATGGTAATTTGTTATGGCAGCAATAATAAACTACAGCATAGTGTAAGAAATAATACCAAGAAGTAACACTATGATTATCATTCTATAAAACATTTGGTCACTCCATACTGTGGTATTATTTCTTTAAAACAAGCCAAATCACTTGTGAAATTCTAAAATAGTCAATGAATCCTTTAATCTTGTTGTCTAACTTTTAATTTTTCTTTCAACTTAAGGAAAATCCAGCAAACTTATTTTTATTCCATATATCATTTCAATATCTTACATGAAATTATTAAATAATTTAGTACAATCTCCATAGAGGGACATTTTAAAAATAGAGTTAAATATGCCTTAATCTGATGTCTGTAAAAATTGAAGTATGTTCCACACATTGCTTTCTTCACAATTATAGGGCATGTTCAGATTGTTGTTACTTTAATCAAGAATTTTTGAAGCAACTTATATATATTGTATATTACAAAATAGCTAGAAGAGAGGCTTTTCAATGTTCTTACCACAAAGAAATGATAAATGCATGAGATAATTGACTGAAGATATGCTAACTACTCTGATTTTATAATTATATATCATAAAATATGTATGTATCGTACATTAAAAATTAATTTAAAAATATTTTGTATACAAAGTTAAGGCACTCAGGTTTACTGCTATCTTTAAAGATAGTTTGAAAGTAGAGAAAACTTAACTGATCGAGGAATCCCATTAATTACCTGTTCCCTGTACTTTAGTCTGCTAGAGACATTGTAACAGAATACTCCAGATGGGGTGGCTTAAACAACAGAAAGTTATTTTCTCACAGTTATCTAGGCTGGAAGTTCAAGATCAAGGTGCCAGCAGGGTTGGTTTCTGGTGAGGCCTCTCTGTAGGTCACAGAGGGCCACTGCCTGCTCATTGTGTCCTCAGATGGCCTTTCTTCTGTACCCTCTGTACCCACACACTCCTGGTTTCTCCCTCTTCTTATAAAGACACAAGTTCTATTGCATTGGTGTTTTACCTTTATAACATCATTTAACCCTAATTACCCCTTTAAAGGCCCTGTCTCCAAAAACAGTCACATTGAGGATTAGGGATTAAACACAAGAATTTTGAATTTCCCAACTCAATCTATGACATTTTCTAACACTCTAACCCATCAAGCGGTGAGAAACCATGAGATGTTCCAATTGTATCTTCTAGGTCATATATTAAAAAGTAGCCATTAACTGCTGTACATAGATCTGAAATAACATTTAACTGAGTGAGTGGATAGTGTGATTTGGGAAGAAATTCCAAAGCGTGTAGGTTGACGCACTTTTCTCATGAGATCTCAGAATTGTATCGCCTTAACAATCTAAACAAAGTTTAGAAACTAAAAGGAGAGAGAGGAAGAGAGATAAGAAAAAAGGAGTAAGAGGAAGAGGTGAAAAGGGAGGGAGGGAGAGAGAGAAGAAGACCAATAAATGCCACTAATTAGGGAGAAGGACTAGGGAAAAATTATCACAGTATGAAAATATTCAAGAAAGGCAGCAGGTTATATGGGAGAATAAGAGCCAGTATTCACTCATTTTAGAAAATATTTAGGTGTTGATTATGTAATTTCAAGGACTAGATTAAAATGCAAGTTAGTAATATCCCAGTATATGTTATAGCCTAGCTCATCAAAAAATAAATCCCATTAACACCAGTTTTGAACTATGCTGAACTTTAAAGGACAAGGCAATAATCATGATCAAGATTGTAGCACACGGCAATGCCATCAGCTATGAACGCAAGTCTATATAGCAAAACAATAAAATAAATATCCTCTGTTTTGCCCATATAGAGAGTTAATGGCTGGTTTGTTCCAGAATACTGAAAAGGGGGCCTAACAGTAAAGAAAGAAAAAAAATTAGACATTCTGAAGTTTAGCCCTAAATAATGTAACAGAATGTTTGTTACTATAATAGAATTCCATTATATGGAGAGGCTAGTGTTGCATGAAACCAAAAAGAAATTATTTTGAGAAAATACTTACCTGTTTTTAGGATATGATGTACAAGAGTTTTAATAGTCCTACTCTTCCTCCTTGTGTCTACAAAACATATATAAATGTCTATATCTACTGTGGTAAGCAGAATAATGGTCCTCCAAAGATGTCCACATTCTAATTCCTGGAAACCAGGAATATGATACAGTAGGTGGCAGAATGGGATTTTGCAGATGGATTTAAGTTTTCAACCATAAAATAAGAAGATTATTTTAGATTATGCAGATAGGCCAAATATAATCATATGGACCTTTCAAAGGGCAAGAAGACAGTGGAAGAACCAGAGAGGAGTAGTTGAAGAAAAAGCAGAAAAGATTTGAGACATGCCGGGGAGACAGTCCACCGTTCTGGCTTTCAAGGTAGAAGTAGGGGTCTAGGATAGTGGCCAATAAGAGCAAGCAACAGCCTGCAGTTGATAGCCAGCAGGAAATTGGGAACCTCAGTCAGAAAATCATAAGGAGCTGAAATTTGCAAACAATCTGCAAAAGCTTGGAAGTGGATTCTCCCCCAAAGCCTCCATCAGAGGATTCTGCCTTGCTGACACTTTGGGGTCTCTTAATTGACAAGTAGTAATTGTATGTATTAATAGGGTGTAATGTGGTGTTTTGATATGTGTTTACATTGTGGAATAATCAAATCAATTAATAAATTCATCACCTCACATATTATTATTTTGTAGCAAAACATTTAAAATCTACTTTTTAACAATATTTATATATATTTACTTGTATACTAATGCTTTACAATTTATTATAGTCACCATTCTTCCTTTTCCCCCTTACCTTCCCCAACATCTGATAATCATCATTCTACTTGCTACATCTATGAGTTTGACTTTTATAGATTCCAGCAATCTCACTTCTGCATATATATCCAGAGGAATTGAAATCAGCATGCCAAAGAGATATCTGCACTTCTGTGTTCATTGCAGCGTTATTCACAAAAGCCAAGATATGGAAACAATCTAGGTGTCTATCATTGGATGAATGGATAAGGAAATACGGTATATATACCCAACGGAATACTATTCAAACTTTAAAAAGAAGGAAATTCTGTCATGTGCAAAAATGTAAATTAAACTGGGGGAGATTACGCTAAGTGAATTAAGCCAGGCAAAGAAGAACAAACACTGCATGATCTCGTGTACAATCCATGTCTTAATCTTAACTACAAAAGTGTGAGATAATAGATTTTGTTTCTTTTTCTTTTCTTTTTTTTTTTTTTTTTTTGAGACAGAGCCTTGCTCTGTCACCAGGCTGGAGTGCAGTGGCACGATCTCTGCTCACTGCAAACTCCACCTCCGGGTTCAAGTGATTCTCCTACCTCAGCCTCCCGAGTAGCTGGGACTACAGGCATGCATCACCATGCCCAGCTAATTTTTGTATTTTTAGTAGAGATGGGGTTTCACCATGTTGTCCAGGATGGTCTCAATCTCTTGACCTCGTGATCCGACTGCCTTGGCCTCCCAAAGTGCTGCGATTACAGGCATGAGCCACCGCGCCAGGCCAAGATAATAGATTTAAAATGTTTTAAGCCAATCGTAATTATTTTATGGCAGCAATAGACAACTAATACACATACAAATCTGTTTCTAAATTTTATAAGCATAAATAAAAATCTACCTTCAAAGGCAAAGAGGAAGTAGACTAATGATAGATATGTTGGACCTATTAGAAAGAGGGATAATTTTGTGCTAAGGCAAGACCTGCTAAGTAAAAGTGATGGAAGGTATTAACTAGCCAGATATCCATTGGTATGAAAATATTTATTTATTTTCCTCTGCTCAGCTAACATAATTAATACAATATAATAGGGCTTTGCCTTATAAGATCAACTTAGTGAATAAAATCTATTCTATTTTAATGATATTGGAAATAACTTAGTACCAAATCAATTATTGCAAGTTCATATATTTCAAGTTCACTATAGAGATAAACGTTTTATACCTCTTTTACTTTGCATGAAAATATCATATCTCGACATATCCAGATGGTTTATTTTGAATAAAGTAATATATGTCCTAAAATGAGCGAAGTATTGAAAGCAATAAACTGAAAATAACGTATTATACATAGTAGTGTCATTTTGAAATGATTTAAATATAGTTAAATATGGCAGAGCTTATGCCATATTTCATTTTAGATCTTTTAAATATGGTAGTATTGGTGTCTTAATTGCTAAAGAGTTTTAGAAACTGGGTACATGAAATAAGAATTCCTCCAAGAAAAAAGTGCTCTTCAAAAAGACAAAATCAGAACTTATTTCCAGTATTATGTATTCTGAAATGAAATGCCATATATGGATTACAACTATAATGGAAAATCAAACTAGCAAACATTGTCTCATTATCTTTCTCACTCTCTATCTGACTTCCGTGTGTCTGCCTATATTTCTATCTATCTTCATGTAACTAAAAATAGAAAGACATATCAGAAGATATAAGCAAGTGTCATATTTTGTTGTTGAATGACAATATATATGAGAAGAATAGTCCTTATTTTTATTCTATAGACATCCATTTTAAACGTCTCCTTAACAAATGTTAATATAAAAACTATGTGCAATTTTAGAATTTGATACCCCAACTTGAAATAGAGACAATAGGCATTTTTACTTTCACTTTCTCCAACATGATGTTTTCAAAAATAGCCACAGATGTCCAAACATTTTATGGAATCAAAAATCTGTTAAAGTGTTGCTTGTGCTTTGTTCACTTATAAATTTATAAATTTATAAATTAAAATAAATGATGAATATTCTTATAACTTCTTTTCTTGCAGCCAGAAAACAAACTCACTAAAATAAAACTGCTGCTGCAAAAATTTAGTTTTGAATGTGCATGCCCAGGTCCGTCTGATTTTCCCAAAGATTCTGCTAGATTTTCTCAAAAGAAGAAAGTTATTAAAAATCAATGGATTGGCCAGGCATAGTGGTTCACACCTGTAATCCCAGCACTTTGGGAGGCCCAGGAGGGCAGATAACTTGAGGTCAGGAGTTCAAGACCAGCTTGGCCAGCATGGCGGAACCCTGTCTCTACTAAGAATACAAAAATTAGCTGGGCATGGTGGCATGGCCTGTAATTCCAGCTATTCAGGAGGCTGAAGCAGGAGAATCACTTGAACCCATTAGGCGGAGCCTAAATGATGCCACTGCACTCTAGCCTGGGTGACATGGCAAGACTCTGTCTTGGAAAAATGATTAAAATAAATAAATTAATTAAAATCAATGGATTACACCAAAATTTTTTGACAGAAGAAAGTGTTTGAAAATGGTTATTTCTTGAGTATTGGCTTTTCACACACTAGTTACTTAATGCCATTTAAATAGATTGAATTATTCATTATTTTTGTCAATGTGTTTGACTTCAAAATGTTTCTGCAAATTATATTCCACAAAATATGCTTATTTAGCAAGGTTGGCACAGTTTTACAAGTTGTTTTTAATAATTTCTGGCTCCAGTTCAAATTTTGAAATAATATCAGAAAATAAATGCAAACATTAATGGTTCCAAAATTGTTGTCTCATTCATAACCATTGAACACTCTTGGGTAATTTGATAGTATTTAGTAAATTTTAAAATAATTTTTCCACAATACTTTTTTCGTATGTTTATTTCTAATTTTAAACTTCTTAAATTCATCTTCAGCCAAATGATTGTACCAAGGGACTATTGCCATCAAATGTGCATTTTTCTTGTAACGATCGTATTGCAATTATTAGAGCATTGCATTAATTTGCAATTCTCTCTTACAATATTGTGCACTTATTTAAATTACCTACTAGTCTTTTAATATCTTTCAATTGTTTGATTTTCTTTTAAAGAACTTCAAAAATAACTGAGAGGCAAAGGACCGTGATCCTAAAGACCACGATGTTTAAAGCTACATATTTTTTAATCTCAAGTTTACATTACACTAGGTGTGAAACTGTACAAGTTATTTAATATCTGTCTCAAGATAACCATGTGAAAAACGATAACAAAAATATTTCTTTTTTCAAAGGTATAGTTAGGATAAAATATGCAATATGGGAATGCTTGGCATATGAATCATCAATAGTATCATCAAAATAAGTTTTGTGTCATACTTAATGAACTGTTTGCCCACTTTAAGATCATGAAGACCTTCTATTGTGTTTCATTATAGTCATCTTACAGTTTTGTCTCTTAAACTTAGGCTGGGGATTGATTTGAATTAGTGTTTATGTTGTTGTTGTTGCTAGTTTTGTTCTTTGCTGTTATAAGTTTTTTGTTGTTGTTATTATATGGTGTGAGGTAATGGTTTAAGTTTTTCATGTTTTGTTTCTGGCTTTTTGGTTTTTTTTTTTTTGCATATGTATAATCCAGACTGTCCCACATTTATTAACATAGGGGAAAAACTGGTCTTTCTCTAGTTGTTCTTTACCATGAACTTCATTTTAGCTCAACCTAATTTTGCTTGGACTTTTCCATAAGTCTAGTAACATAAAGTTTTTAAAACTTTTTCCCCAAGTGAAAACTATTAGAAAACTGTCAGGAAATTAGAAAATATAGTATGTGGCTTTCCAATTCATTATTTAATAAAAGTGATTATTATTTTAGATTTTCAAATATCTTACTTTCTGCCCAACTCTGTATTCCTATTTTTGTCATGTAAGTTAAAAAAAGTAATATTTATTTATGAAATACATAAAGTTAAATTAAAAAACAAGATTTACTATTACTAAAACACCAAAAAGAACTGTAATAAGAAATTAAATTAGATAATATATAGGATAGCTGCATAATGTTTTAAAATATCCATGTTTGTTTTGTTTTGTTTTCTCAGTGGATATCACACATTTCAGTCTTACTGTTGCTATTGCTGTACATTGCTATTACCTTTACTTTTGTGCCCAGAACTTTCAGATTTGTTCCTATTACTCATAAGAATGTAGTTCCAGAAAACTCAGAGATTACATGGCAATCTGTCAAAGAGACATGAAAACTTTAAAAAAGTATTGTATCTAAAATCCTTTCCTTATTGTCAACTAAAGTAGACATATTTTTCTATATCAAATATTTTCTTAAATCCTAGATCACCTTACCTTATGAGAACAAAAAATGTTTTGCATTTTCCCTGTAATAAGACTATAATAATTAGATCAATAAGCTAGAATTTTATAACCTCATGGTCCAAGTTTTTCTGAACGAATTTGCCAAAAGTAATATATACATGTAATATTTATGTTTACACTATCAATAATTTTATTTTACAATCCACTAGCTAAATAAAAAATTAACACTATAGCTTTCTTCTAAATAACTTATATTAATGAATTATTTCTGTGTAACAAATTATCCTAAAATTTAGCAGTGTAAAAAAATGTGTTATATAATACAGTTTCTCAGGGTCAGAGACCCAGGAAGAAACTTCTAGGTGCTCTGTCCTGTGCTCACTCACCAGGTTGTATGTATTCCACCTGCCATCTAGGCAGCACTCTTTCTAGGCCTGGACTGGAACTAGAGAATTCTCCTCCAGGCTAACTCATATGGTTGTTAGAAATCATCAGTCCTTTCTGGTTGCTGGCAGAAGATGTTTCTTCTTTGCCATATAGGCCTCTCTGCAGGCTGCCTGACTGTCCTCACAAAATGACAGCTGGCTTTTCCCAGAGCAACTCTGAAAATTTAAGAGAGTCTCTTGTAATCTAATTTTGGAAGAGATACATCTTCACTTTTGCCATATTCAGTTGGACATCCACACCAAAATTAAGCTACTCTGTGGGAGGGAACTAAATTATGGTCTATGTGAATAGCAGGAGGGGTTTCACAGTCAATCATACAAGCACTGCAGTATCTTTTAATTTAAATTAATTTCATGGTATGTCTAGTTTAAATAAGAATATTAGAATAATATAGGGTCCGCTAAAATAAATTACTATCCACCAAAACTCTCTAAAATAAATACCGATTTAAATATGTCATAGGATAACTTCACTGCTCTTAAAAATTAAGTAGGTATATAAAATTCTAGTGGAAAAATAATTAAAGTGTACAAATAAATATTATTTAGCTTAGTAGAAGAAAGTATGTGATAGAGTTTTATTCAGTTCTAGCCAATTTCGACATTTTTTTTTTTTTCATAAGAAATGTCTGTGAATTTCTACTACCTCAGCTTAACTGTCATAAACACACCAGAAACACGCAACTACCTTAGGGGACTAAACTCAAGACAATGTGAGATGTTCTGAAAACCAAACTAAAATGTTAGATAGCCTGAGAAAAGAACATTTATATAATGTTTTCTGTAAGGTAAAGTCCATTTAAGAAAGACTATTTAGGGATTAAGGGTTGTATTAATGGCAATTCCCAGTATTATGAATCTTTGCTTAGTCTTCACTAGCTTACTTAGTGGGTAGTTGAAAGAACCTCGATTCTCTCATGTTCAGCTATGATTCTTTCTTTTAGTTCACCATGTTCTATTCTGTTATTAAAAACTTCCATCAGAGTGCTCATTGGAGCCTTGTGACTACTGTAAAAATCACTATATCTAAATATTATTATTTTTGAAGAAATTATATAAAATGCTTTAGTGTTACTGGACCAAAAAGTATGTTTGCAAAAAACTCATGTTCATGCATTCATGTAAATACACACACACACACACACACACACCCCTTAGTCATTCTAAGTCTTCCTTATATGTCACAAATATGCAACTTTTCTCTCTACCAAAATTGAATAATATAGAGTCACATATAATGTCCTCATATTTCATTTGCTCCCAGTTTGTTTAATCTTCCAGTGGTGATTCACAGAGCTTTGCTAAATAGATGGAAATAACCAGATTAGAAACACGAGCCTAACCATTTAAAATATGACCACTTTGAAGTAACATTCACATAAGGTCATTGTAGAGGTAAGTGTTTTGAATATAAGATTATGTGTAAAATGATCCTATTATTTTAATAATAGAATTATATATAACAGTAAATTAGTGCTTCTATTTTATGCTTTCAGCTTCATTATTCATAAATTGAATTTCAACTAATCAAATGTAACACTCAATGACTAGTACAGATAGCATCAGTATCTGTAATAGAGATAGCATCAGTATCTGTAATACAGATAGCATCAGCATTTTCACTGTCATATTAAATATATCTAATTCTTTGGGGAAGTGAGTTAATAGAAAGTATAGGCTTTCACTGAAAAATGGTAAAGTGCAGATATAAAATATTTGTATACTTAAAGTTATAAAAGTTATCATCACCTTTTGTGTATGTTCAAAAGTGAATTTGTTATATGCACCTTTGATCATTATTTAACTATTGGTATTTGTCAAATTCCCACTGCATCTGTGTACTGTTTTGACTAAAGCATAATTAATGTTTTAAAAGTCATCTCATTTTAATTCTGAAATCCCATAACATGAATTGCTTGATTTTTTTCTTAGCTCTTTGGCCTCACTCATCTTTTTTGTAAATTTTGCATTTACAGCAATTATTCCTTCAAGGTATCTGCATGTAGGCATTTTCAATTTATTTCTCAAGTAGAGCTCCCTGACTGGCAGAAGAATAAGAGAAATGGCAGATTGGAGTTTTAACATGATTTCCTATTCATCTAGGCTGCCAAGGCTAAACTTGTAATTAAAGGATAATCCCACAGCAAGACCAAGTGCACAGCAAGTAAACACAAGCCTATGTTTATGGGCCACTTTTATTTAGTTCTTGGTTCCGAGAAATATTTTTATAAAAGTAATGCAGATAATTACCATAAAACACACTACTATTTAATTAGCCCCTTTTATGCTGAATCTGAACACATTAACAACTTCATTCTTGGCAGAATCTTTTTAAAACATGAGAAACAGTTCTCGAGTCATAACTACCATTTAAAAAAAGGAATATAAAATCAGTATCATAAAAAGCTAGGCTTTTGTGGGCTTTGGAATCAGACAGATCTTTGTCCTTTTCACTCATCTACCCTCATACATAAATTCTCTCTTAATCTCTTTCTTAATCTTCCATAAAAATGGGATGTACTTCAAAGACTAAATAAAAGAGAACATACTGAGTTTTTGTCATGACTTATATGTGTCTGACTTACCCTACTACCAGAAATTATTATAAAATAGGAAAATAGATATAAACTAACATTTTAAAGCATAGAACAATTCATGGATCTGATCTTTTATATAAGAAAAACAAATGAGACAAACTCAGTATTCATCCCAGTATTCTAACTGGGTGCACTTCACAAACCACAACACAAAGTCATTGAGCCCTAACAAAAAGCATTGCTCTCATTAGACAGAGGAACTGGAGACCAAGGTGTGGCCTGCCAGTGGCTAGAATTTACACTGGTTTCTAGAGCAGAAAAATCTCTGCAAATGAAAGCTTCAGAAACCTGAAGAGGGGTTTCTTTGTGTTTGTGACTAAATGAAAAGCTGTAAATGCATGTGATAAGAGTCTGTGGCCTGAAGGGTTTAAGGAACTATTGGGATAATTTAATTTAATCAGGGATGATGCAAAACTCTCAGTTCTGGGTGTTAGTGTAGTTCCAGCCATCCCACTGATAGAACTTGTTGAATAGCTTGGTATTAAAAAGAAACCTCAGAGAAATTAATCTATCCACAGGGTAACAACTACAGGAGGTATGAACTAACAAAGCCTAAAATCATACCTTAACAAGATCAAATTCATGAGTCAATAGATTAACTGCCTTCCGTAACAAAGTTAAACACTTTAAACAATGATAACAGCAAGAAAACTCCACATAATCCATCCTTTTAAAAATTACTGGATATGCAAAAATTACAAAAACTTAAACATAATGCAAAGAAAAATCAGTCAGTAGAGAAAGACCAAAAGATAAAACTGATAGTGAGTGATAAGCACTTTAAAACAATACAGTAGTTATGATTGTGCTCAATAATTTAAAATAAAACATAAAAGAATTTATGCATAAAGAGTAAAAATATGATGAAAAAAGGAAACAACTAAAGAAAACCAAACAAACAAAAACAAGAAAGCAATGGTAATGAAGCCAGTATAGTGTTGGGAAGAGAATAGACAAACAGATCAATGGAACAAAATATAGAGCCCAGAAATAGGCCCACACAAATACAGTGAACTAATCTTTGACAGAGGAACAAAGGCAACATAATGGAGTAAAGACAGACTTGTCAGCAAATGATGCTAGAACAATTGGACATCCATATGCCAAAACAAACAAACAAACTTCACACATAGACCTTACACCTTTCAGAAAAATTAGCTCGAAATGAATCTCAGACCTAAATGTAAAATAAAAAACTATTTAACAACTAGATGATAACATAAAAGAAAATGTAGATAATCCTGAATTTGGCAATGACTTTTTAGATACAACACCAAAGATACGATGAAAGAAAGAAATCGGTCAGGCATGGTGGCTCACACCTGTAACCCTAATACTGTGAGAGGTCAAGGTGGGAGGATCATTTGAGCCCAGAGGTTCAAGACCCACCTGGGCAACATAACAAGACCCTGTATCTACAAAAAATACAACAAACACACAAAAAAATAGCCATGCATTGTGACATGTGACTGCAGTTCCAGCTACTTTGGAGGCTGAGGGAAAGGACTGCTTGAGCCCAGGAGGTTGAGGCTACAGTGAGCCATGATTGTGCCACAGCACTCCTGCCTGGGCAACAGTGTGACACCTGGTTTCAAAAAAAAAAAAGAAAGAAAGAAAGAATTCATAAACTGACTTTGTTAAATTAAAAACGCCTGTTCTGTGAAAGACACACCCAAGAGAATAGAAAAATCAAAGGTTGAGAGAAAATACTTGCAAAAGTCATATTTGCTAAGACTGTTATCCAAAATATATCAGGAATGCTTAAAAGGCAGCAATAAGAAGATGAACAACTGATAATGGTTTAACTCTGTGTCCACATCCAAATCTCATGTTGAATTGTAGCTACCATAATTTCCATGTTTTGTGTGAAGGATCTAGTGGGAAGTAATTGAATCATGGGGGCGGGTCTTTCCCGTGCTGTTCTCCTCATAGTCAATAAGTCTCATGAGATCTGATGGTTTTATAAATGGGATTTTCCTGGCACAAATTCTCTCTTGTCTGCCACCATGTAAGACATGCCTTTCACCTTCCATCACAATTGTGAGGCCTACCCGACCATGTGGAACTGTGAGTCCACTAAACCTCTTTTTCTTTATAAATTACCCAGTCTTGGGCATATATTTATCAGCAGTGTGAAAACAGACTAATACAGTAAATTGATATTGAAAGGGCAGTGCTATAAAGATATCCAAAAATGTGAAAGCAACTTTGGAA
Source organism: Hylobates moloch (assembly GCF_009828535.3). Classification (NCBI taxonomy): domain Eukaryota; kingdom Metazoa; phylum Chordata; class Mammalia; order Primates; family Hylobatidae; genus Hylobates; species Hylobates moloch. The sequence goes on from NW_026652279.1 coordinate 151,246,194, forward strand.
TTGGGTAACAGGCAAGGGATTGGAAGAGTTTGGAGGGTTCAGAAAAAGGCAGGAAAATGTGAGAAAGTTTGGAACTTCCTAGAGAGTTGTTGAATGGCTTTGACCAAAATGCTGATAGTGATATTGACAATGAAGTCCAGGCTGAGGTGGTCTCAGATGGAGATGAGAAACTTTGAGAACTGGAGTAAAGGTGACTTTTGCTATGTTTTAGCAAACAGATTGGTGGCATTTTGCCCCTGCCCTAGAGATTTGTGGAACTTTGAACTTGAGGGAGATGATTTAGGGTACCTGGAAGAAGAAATTAAGCAGTAAAGCATTCAAGAGGTGACTTGGTTGCTGTTGAAAAGATTCAGTTTTAAAAGGGAAACAGCACAAAAGTTCAAAAAATTTGCACCCTGATGATGCAATAGAAAAGAAAAACCCATTTTCTGAGGAGAAATTCAAGCCTGCTGCAGAAATTTACATAAGTAACGAGGAGCCAAATGTTAATCACCAAGACAATAGAGAAACTGTCTCCTAGGCACATCAGAGACTTTGTGGCAGCCCCTCCCATCACATGCCTGGAGGCCTAAGAGGAAAAAGTGGTTTCCTGGGCTGGGTGCCCTGCTGTGGGCAGCCTAGGGATTTAGTACCCTGTTTCCCAGTCACTTCAGCCATGGCTAAAAGGGCCAAGGCACAGTTTGGGCTATGGTTTCAGATAGTGCAAGCCCCAAGCCCTAGCAGCTTCCACATGGTGTTGAGCCTGCAGGTACACATAAGTAAAAAATTGAGGTTTGGGAACCTCCACTTAGATTACAGAGGATGTGTGGAAATGCCTAGATGTCCAGGCAGGAGTTTGCTACAGGGGCAGAGCCTTTATAGAAAACCTCTGCTAGGGTAGTGGAGAAGGGAAATGTGGGGTTGAAGCCTCCACACAGAGTCCCCACTGGGGCATTGCCTAGTAGAGCTGTGAGAAAAGGGCCACCATCCTCCAGACACCAGAATGGTAGATCCACTGACAGCTTGCACAATGCACCTAGAAAAGCTACAGACACACTCAATGCCAACCCAGGAAAGCAGTCAGGAGAGGCGATGTATCCTGCAAAGCCACAGGGGTGGAGCTTCCCAAGACCATGGGAACCCACCTCTTGCATCAGCATGACCTGGATGTGAAACACAGAGTCAAAGGAGATCCTTTTGGAGCTTTAGGATGTGACGGCCCCACTGGGTTTTGGAATTGCATGGGGCCCACAGCCCCTCTGTTTTGGCCAATTTCTCCCATTTGGAATGGATATATTTACCCGATGCCTGCACCTTCATTGTGTCTGAGAAGTAACTAACTTTCTTTTTATTTTACATGCTCATAGGTGTAAGTAACTTGCCTTGTCTCAGATGAGACCCTGGATATGGACTTTTGAGTTAATGCCAAAATGAGTTAAGACTTTGGGGGACTGTTGGGAAGGCATGTTTGGTTTTGAAATGTGAAGACATGAGATTTGGGAGGGGCCAGGGGTGGAATGATATGGTTTGGCTCTGTGCCCTCACAGAAATCTCATCTTGAATTCTGTCTTCCATAATTCCCACAAATTGTGGGAGAAACTCTGTGGGAGGTAATTGCATTATGGTGGCAGGCCTTTCCCATGCTGTTCTCGTGGTAGTAAGTCTCATGAAATTTGATGGTTTTATAGATGCCAGTTTCATTGTACAAATTCTCTTTTATCTGCCATCATGTAAGACATGACTTTCACCTTCCACCATAATTGTGAGGTCACCTCAGTCATGTGGAATTTGAGTCCATTAAACCTCTTTTTCTTTATAAATTACCCAGTCTAGGGTATGTCTTTATTAGCAGTGTGAAAATGGACTAATACAACAACTCACTTTAAAAATGGTCCAAACACTTATACCTCACCAAAAAAGACACATGGATGAGAAATAAACATATGAAAATATCTTCCAATTCACATGTCATACAGCACTAAATACTTGCAAGGATGTGGAGCAACAGGAACTCTTATTCATTGCTGGTGAGAATCCAAAATGGTAGTCACTTGGATGACAGTTTGCCAGTTTCTTACAAAACTAAACATATTCTTATCACATGATTCAACAATTATGCTCCTTGTTATTTACCCAGAAGAGGTGAAAGCTTATATCACCACAAAAACATGCATATAGTTGTTTGTAGCAGTATTATTCATAATTACCAAAACATAAGATGACATAATCCTTTAGTGGGTGATTGAATAAACTCTGGTACTTTCAGATAATGGAATATTACCCAGTGCTAAAAGGAAATGAGTTATCAAGCCATGAAAAGACATGAAGGAAACATAAATGCATACAACTAAATGAAAGAAGCCAATCTGAAAACACTACATGCAATATAATTTCAACTACACATTTTGGAAATGGCAAAACTATGGAGAAAGTAAATAGATCAGTGGTTGCTAGGGCTAAGAAGGCAGGGAAAGATACATAGGCAGTGAAACTACTCTGTATGATACTATTATGGTAGACAGATGGCATGATACATTTGTCTAAACCCAAGGATCATACAACACCCAGGGTGACCCTAATGTAAACTATGGACTCCGGGTAATGATGTGTCAATGCACATTCATCAGTTTTAACAAATGTACTGCTATGGAGTGGAATGTTGACAATGTGGGTGGCTATGCATGTTGGGGAATGAGGGTAGAGGGGGAAATCTGTACTTTCCTTTTCAATTTTGCTAAGAACTTAAATTTATTTCAAAAAGTGAATCTATTTAAGAAAATAAAATTAAAATTCTAGAAATAATAGATTTTTAGAAATAAAGTTCGTAGAATATTTAATAGATTATTGGACATTAAAGATGAAAGATCAGTGACAATGACAACACTTTAAAGAGAAATTATCTAAACCAAAGCACATTTACATAAAGTAAAAAAAAAAAAATTCACAGTCTTTAGTGACCGGATTATATTAAACAGTATAACATATATGTCATTAAAATCTCACAAGTAGAGAATACTGACAATAAATTAACTTAACATGAATAAATCATGGGTGTAGTTTTGTCAGTTTGATGAAAATATTAGTCAATATAATCAAAAAGCTTAAAAAACACCAACCAGTATAAACAGAAGACCACCACTGTAGGCACACTATAATTAAATTGATAAAAATGGAAATGAAAGAGGAAAACAAAAAACAAAGGTCAGAGGAAAATATTTAGTTCAGGCATCTAAAAAAAAAAAAAAAAAGACTGCAGACTTCTGATGAGGGACAGTGCCAGCCATAAATAAATAAATAAATAAATAAATAATAAATGCAACATGCTTAGTGAGGCAAAATATAAAAGTAAACACAGGTAACATATAAATATAAGGTCAGGGAAAATATTTTAAAATGAGTAGCAAAAAAATCATAGCCTGATATGTAAAACCTATGAGGATAAATAAATAAAACTTCAAATTGAAAGGAAATAATGCTCAATGGAAAAAATAGTATGCATGACCTCATGAAGAATGATAAAAAGGGTAAATGTAAAGCAAAATTAATAACTGAAAATATAATACAAAAGTATGTCATTAAAATTTCAATTGAAACAACAAAGTGGATTAATAAAAACAATTATTTGTATTAATAGGCAGAGAATGAGTAAAAGAACAGAAAGAACCAATGGTGTAAATAGGAAACATAAAACTATGTGAAGATACAATCTAATGTTTCAAATATTAAATTAATTTTGAATGGAGAAAATACCTCAATTAAAATTTGGGAACTGTCAGACTAAAAAATAAAATAAGTCACACATCTCATCTAACATGGTGTAAAGTGAGTATTCACTTTAAAGAAACAGATATGCTAAGTAAATATTATGAAGCAACAATTGCAATTAGTAAACAAAACATAAAGCTGGAACAGCTATATCAAAATATACATACTTCAAAACTGGAAGAATAAATATATAAGTACTACATAAATAAATACGGAAATAAAAACAAAAAAGACACTTTCTATTAATAAAAAGAATTGATTAATTAAGAAAGCAATACTAAATATTTAATGGCAGCTTAGAAATACTTGAAGATAAGGCTCACCGAATTAAAGGAGGAAATAGATAAGTTGACAATCATAGTTGGATATATTAATAATGATGAATAGCTGGTAAAAGAAGTAGTTGATAAATCAATAAGGACATATAATAACTGAAAAATAAAATAAAAATCTTAAGTTAATTGATATTTAGAATACTCCAAAACCAGCAATTGCAAAATATAGACCCTTTCAAGTGCATGTATAACATTCATCAAGATGCCCAATTACAAAGCAATTCTCAAGATATTTCACAATATTGAAATCATTTATAAAATATTCTCCAAGAAAGGCTGAATTAAATTAGAAATCAAAAACAAGACAAAACAAGATCTAAAATATCTACAAATACTTGGAAAAACCAATAATTCTACTTCTAAATAGAACATGTCAAAAATTTTTAATTGAAAAATAAAATATTTGAACTGAATAATAATACAAAGGTGACATATGAATTGTCACAATGCAGTTAAAGTATTTATAATGCTTATAGTAAAAATTGTAAATATTTATCATTGAAAACCAATGATCAAAGATAATGCCTTAATTAAGTAGCCAGAAAAATTGAAGCAAATTAAACTTAAAGAAAATAGAAAAAAAAATGATAAGAACAGAAATTAAGTAAACTAATAGCAGCAAAGCAAAATAAAAAAGTAAAAGAAACAAGTTGGCATTTTTTAAAGTCCAAATAGTTATTAAACTTCAAGCTAATCTAATCAAGACACAGAGAAAGCAAAAATCACAAATCTTTGAGAATGAAACATGAGACATTGCTTTAGATCTTATACATTTAAAAAATGAAACGTATGTTATTAACAATTTTATAGATGTAAATCTGACAATTTAATGAAATGGCCAAATCCCTTGAAAGATGCAAATTGCCAAAATTAAAAAATAAGTTGTAGTAAATCTAAATAGACCTATATCTCTTAAAGAAATTGAATTTGCAATTCAAAACATAAATATCCAGGTAGTATTTTTATCAAACTTCTATGGGAATTATATCAGTCTTTTACAGTAGCTTTTACAAGAAAGAGGAAGAAGAAAAAAATTAGTTCATTTCGTGAGAACTTTGTAAGCCTGATTACAAATTAGACAAGGAAATTGGAAGTAAAGTTTATAGACAAATTTTTTTTATAAACATTGATGTAAAAACACTTGACAAAATATTGGCAAACTGAATCCATCAAATAATACTATAATAAGATATCTTGCACAAGTATACTTGATGTGAGAATGGCAAGGTTAGTTTAACATTTGAAAATCAATTAATTTAATTCACTACATGAATTATAAAAAGCAGAAAAATAAAGTAACTTTTGCACCAGATGTAGGTACCATTCATGACACAAAAAATAAAAGAAATTCGGAAAATTGAGATAGAAAATTTTCCCTTTTGAGAAAGAAAATTTATGAAAAATAGATAATGTCATACAATAGTGATGAAAAAGTTTCTTAATGTCGAATTTCAGTAAGGATGTCTTTCACCACTATTTACATTCAATATTATACTGGAGGTCAGAGCTAACACAGGAAATCTAGAAAATTACACAAAATTCGGCCAGGGGCGGTGGCTCATGCCTGTAATCCCAGCACTTTGGGAGGCCCAGGCAGGTGGATCATGAGTTCAGTGGATGGAGACTACCCTGGCTAACACGGTGAAACCCTGTCTCTACTAAAAATACAAAAATTAGCTAAGCGTGGTGGTGTGCGCCTGTAATCCCAGCTACTCGGGAGGCTGAGGCAGGAGAATCACTTGAACCCGGGAGGTGGAGCTCGCAGTCAGCCAAGATGGCACCACTGCACTCCAGCCTGGGCGACAGAGTGAGACTGTGTCTTAAAAACAACAACAAAAAAATTACAATAAATAATAAAATTCTAATGTCTAATATATGCTATCAATTATAATTATGATTATGTTAAGCTATTGTAAACCAGAGAAATAATCAAATTTCCCTGTATAAAGCTATTAACCCAAGTAGAACAAAAAAATTAAATACCAAGAAAATACTTTCTCAGATTCTCATGTTAAACCAGCTGATACTGAAATTGTTTAAATATACAATTTAAATAAACTCCATGGTCTAAGTCAAATTATCTATCATTACCCATAAGTTATCAATGCTATGCATCTAACTTGGACAAACAACTGGTATTCAAGAGGATATAAGTCTAATGTTAATTAAGCATGGAGTCATGGAGAACCACCATGGCCACCTTGCCCTTCCTGAGTCCTAAAAGCTTTTATTATTAAAAGTTCTGAATTCCATGACTCATCATGGAAAAAACAAAATCATCCAAATTAAATATACTGGTGTGGTGACTTACAAATTACTAAAATAGTTTATAATCAATATTCGGCCCCATATTCCTGGAAAAACCATTAATGCTTCAGGTACATTTGGTCACCTGGTGGGTCATTTAAACATTTTATAAAGGGATTTCATTCAACTGTTATTTTCAATGCATGTTTTTTGGTTGTATAAAAGCTTTTCCATGCAAGAGGCCTGTTGTTAGAACAGTAGATTACTATGCTATGGTGTATTTTCAACAGATAAAGAAAGCTTGTCATGGTTTGGATCTTTAGGGAACGTTGGAGAAAGACTGTTCTTGCCATCCACACTACAACAAACCCTCGGGAACTTGAACTTTGGGTTCATAATCTCACAACTGAGAAGTGTCAGGCCTCTGAGCCGAAGCCAAGCCATCATATCCCCTGTGACCTGCACGTACACATCCAGATGGCTGGCTCCTGCCTTAACTGATGACATTCCACCACAAAAGAAGTGAAAATGGCCTGTTTCTGCCTTAATTGATGACACTGTCTTGTGAAATTCCTTCTCCTGGCTCAACCTGGCTCAAAAGCTCCCCTACTGAGCACCTTGTGACCCCCACTCAGCCTGCCAGAGAACAACCCCCTTTGACTGTAATTTTCCTTTATCCACCCAAATCCTATAAAATGGTCCCACCCTTATCTCCCTTCGCTGACTTTCTTTTTGGACTCAGCCCACCTGCACCCAAGTGAAATAAACAGCCATGTTGCTCACACAAAGCCTGTTTGGTGGTCTCTTCACACAGACGCACATGAAATTTGGTGCCATGACTCGGATTGGGGGACCTCCCTTGGGAGATCAATCCCCTGTCCTCCTGCTCTTTGCTCCATGAGAAAGATCCACCTATGACCTCAGGTCCCCAGACCAACCAGCCCAAGAAACATCTCACCAATTTCAAATCCAGTAAGCGGCCTCTTTTTACTCTCTTCTCCAACCTCCCTCACTATCCCTCAACCTCTTTCTCCTTTCAATCTTGGCGCCACACTTCAATCTCTCCCTTCTCTTAATTTCAATTCCTTTCATTTTCTGGTAGAGACAAAGGAGACACATTTTATCCGTGGACCCAAAACTCTGGTGCCAGTCACGGACTAGGGAAGGCAGCCTTCTCTTGGTGTTTAATCATTGCAGGGACGCCTCTCTGATTATTCACCCAGGTTTCAGAGGTGTCAGACCACACAGGGACGCCTGCCTTTGTCCTTCACCCTTAGTGGCAAGTCCCACTTTTCTGGGGAAGGGGCAAGTACCCCAACCCCTTCTCTCCGTGTCTCTACCCCTTCTCTGACTTTCTGGGGGGCAAGGAACTCCCAACCACTTCTCCTTCACCCTTAGCGGGAAGTCCCGCTTTTCTCGGGGAGAGTCAAGTACCCCAACCTTGTATCTCTGCACCCCAATCCCTTATTTCCATGCCCTGACCTCTTTTACATCTCTGTGACCCAATCCCTTATTTCCACACCCCAACCTCTTATATCTCGGCACCCCAATCCCTTATTTCTGTGCCCCGACCTCGTATCTCTGCACCCTGACCCCTTCTCTGCTTTTCTGGAGGGCAAGAACCCCCCACCCCTTCTCCGTGTCTCTACTCTTTTCTCTGGGCTTGCCTCCTTCACTATGGGCAAGCGTCCACCTTCCATTCCTTCTTCTCCCTTAGCCTGTGTTCTCAAGAACTTAAAACCTCTTCAACTGACACCTCACCTAAAACCTAAATGCCTTATTTTCTTCTGCAATGCCGCTTGACCCCAATACAAACTCGACAGTAGTTCCAAATCGCCAGAAAACAGCACTTTGAATTTTTCCATCCTGCAAGATCTAAATAATTCTTGTCGTAAAATGGGCAAATGGCCTGAGGTGCCTGACATCCAGGCATTCTTTTACAAATCGGTCCCTCTCTAGTCTCTGTTCCCAATGCAACTCATCCCAAATCTTCCTTCTTTCCTGCCTGCCTGTCCCCTCAGTCCCAACCCCAAGCATCACTGAGTCTTTCTAATCCTCCTTTTCTACAGACCCATCTGACCTCTCCCCTCCTCCCCAGGCTGCTCCTCGCCAGGCCAAGCTAGGTCCCAATTCTTCCTCAGCCTCCGCTCCTCCACCCTATAATCTTTTTATCGCCTCCCCTCCTCACACCTGGTCCAGCTTACAGTTTCGTTCTGTGACTAGCCCTCCCCTACCTGCCCAGCAATTTACTCTTAAAAAGGTGGCTGGAGCTAAAGGCATAATCAAGGTTAATGCTCCTTTTTCTTTATCCCAAATCAGATAGCATTTAGGCTCTTTTTCATCAAATATAAAGATCCAGCCCAGTTCATGACTCATTTGGCAGCAACCCTGAGACACTTTACAGCCCTAGACCCTAAAAGGTCAAAAGGTCGTTTTATTCTCAAAATACATTTTATTACCCAATCTGCTCCCAACATTAAATAAAACTCAAAATTTAAATTCCGGCCCTCAAACCCCACAACAGGATTTAATTAACCTTGCCTTCAAGGTGTACAATAATAGAAAAAAGTTGCAATTCCTTGCCTCCACTGTGAGACAAACCCCAGCCACATCTCCAGCACACAAGAACTTCCAAACGCCTGAACTGCAGCAGCCAGGCGTTCCTCCAGAACCTCCTCCCCCAGGAGCTTGCTACAAGTGCCAGAAATCTGACCACCAGGCCAAGGAATGCCTGCAGCCCATTATTCCTCGTAAGCTGTGTCCCATCTGTGTGGGACCCCACTGGGAATCGGACTGTTCAACTCACCTGGCAGCCATTCCCAAAGCCCCTGGAACTCTGGCCCAAGGCTCTCTGACTGACTCCTTCTCGGCTTAGCGGCTGAAGATTGACGCTGCCCAATCACCTTGGAAGCCCCGTAGACCATCACCGACGCCGAGCTTTAGGTAACTCTCACAGTGGAGGGTAAGTCCGTCCCCTTCTTAATCAATACGGAGGCTACCCACTCCACATTACCTTTTCAAGGGCCTGTTTCCCTTGCCTACATAACTGTTGTGGGTATTGACAGCCAGGCTTCTAAACCTCTTAAAACTCCCCAACTCTGGTGCCAACTTAGACAATACTCTTTTATGCACTCTTTTTTAGTTATCCCCACCTGCCCAGTTCCCTAATTAGGACAAAATATTTTAACCAGATTATCTGCTTCCCTGACTATTCCTGGATTACAGCTGCATCTCATTGCTGCCCTTCTTCCCAATCCAAAGCCTCCTTTGCATCCTTCTCTTGTATTCCCTACCTTAACCCACAAGTATAAGATACCTCTACTCCCTCCTTGGTGACCGATCATGCACCCCTTACCATCTCATTAAAACCTAATCACCCTTACCCCACTCAATGCCAATATCCCATCCCACAGCATGCTTTGAAAGGATTAAAGCCTGTTATCACTCGCCTGCTACAGCATGGCCTTTTAAAGTCTATAAACTCTCCTCACAATTCCCCCATTTTACCTGTCCTAAAACCAGACAAGCCTTACAAGTTAGTTCAGGATCTATGCCTTATCAACCAAATTGTTTTGCCTATCCACCCCATGGTGCCAAACCCATATACTCTCCTATCCTCAAAACCTCCCTCCACAATCCATTATTCTGTTCTGGATCTCAAACATGCTTTCTCTACTATTCCTTTGCACCCGTCATCCCAGCCTCTCTTTACTTTCACTTGGACTGACCCTGACACCCATCAGGCTCAGCAAATTACCTAGGCTGTACTGCCGCAAAGCTTCACAGACAGCCCCCATTACTTCAGTCAAGCCTAAATTTCATCCTCATCTGTTACCTATCTTGGCATAATTCTCATAAAAACACACATGCTCTCCCTGCTGATCATGTCCGATTAATCTCCCAAACCTCAATCCCTTACAAAACAACTTTCTTTCCTAGGCATGGTTAGTGCGGTCAGAATTCTTACACAAGAGCCAGGACCGCACCCTGTAGCCTTTCTGTGCAAACAACTTGACCTTACTGTTTTAGCCTAGCCCTCATGTCTGCGTGCAGCGACTGCTGCCACCCTAATACTTTTAGAGGCCCTCAAAATCACAAACTGTGCTCAACTTACTCTCTACATTTCTCATGACTTCTAAAATCTATTTTCTTCCTCATACCTGATGCATATACTTTCTGCTCCCCGGCTCCTTCAGCTGTGTTCACTCTTTGTTAAGTCCCACAATTACCATCATTCCTGGCCGGGACTTCAATCTGGCCTCCCACATTATTCCTGATACCACACCTGACCCCCATGACTGTATCTCTCTGATCCACCTGACATTCACCCCATTTCCCCATATTTCCTTCTTTCCTGTTCCTCACCCTGTTCACGCTTGATTTATTGATGGCAGTTCCACCAGGCCTAATCGCCACACACCAGCAAAGGCAGGCTATGCTATAGTACAAGCCACTAGCCCGCCTCTTAGAACCTCTCATTTCCTTTCCATCGTGGAAATCTGTCCTCAAGGAGATCACGTCTCAGTGTTCCATCTGCTATTCTACTAATCCTCAGGGATTATTCAGGCCCCCTCCCTTCCCTACACATCAAGCTCTGGGATTTGCCCCTGCCCAGGACTGGCAAATTGACTTTACTTATATGTCTCGAGTCAGATAACTAAAATACCTCTTAGTCTAGGTAGACACTTTCACTGGATAGGTAGAGGTCTTTCCTACAGGGTCTGAGGAGGCCACCGCAGTCATTTCTTCCCTTCTGTCAGACATAATTCCTCAGTTTAGCCTTCCCACCTCTATACAGTCTGCTAACAGACCAGCCTTTATTAGTCAAATCAGCCAAGCAGTTTTTCAGGCTCGTACTATTCAGTGAAACCTTTATATCCCTTACAGTCCTGCATCTTCAGGAAAAGTAGAATGGACTAAAGGTCTTTTAAAAACACACCTCACCAAGCTCAGCCACCAACTTAAAAATGACCGGACAATACTTTTACCACTTTTCCTTCTCAGAATTCAGGCCTGTCATTGGAATGCTACAGGGTACAGCCCATTTGAGCTCCTGTATAGATGCTCCTTTTTATTAGGCCCCAGTCTCATTCCAGACACCAGACCAACTTAGACTGTGCCCCCAAAAAACTTGTCATCCCTACTATCTTCTGTGTAGTCATACTCCTATTCACCGTTCTCAACTACTCATACATGCCCTGCTCTTGTTTACACTGCTGGTTTACACTGTTTCTCTAAGCCATCACAGCTGATATCTCCTGGTGCTATCCCCAAACCACCACTCTTAACTCTTGAAGTAAATAAATAATCTTTGCTGACAGGACTATGCTGAATCTCCTTAGGCACTCTAATTTGATGTCCTAGGTTTTCCCAATTCTTAAACCTTTAATACCTGTTTTTCTCCCTCTCTTATTCTGTTTAGTTTTTCAATTCATACAAAACCGTATCCAGGCCATCACCAATAATTCTAAATGACAAATGTTTCTTCTAACAGTCCCAGAATATCATCCCTTACCACAAAATCTTCCTTCAGCTTAACCTCTCCCACTCTAGGTTCCCATGCCGCCCCTAATCCCGCTCAAAGCAGCCCTGAGAAACATCGCCCATTCTCTCTCCCTACCATCCCCCAAAATTTTCACCATCCCAACACTTTACCACTATTTCATTTTATTTTTCCTATTAATATAAGGAGACAGGAATGTCAGGCCTCTGAGCCAAAGCCAAGCCATCATATCCCCCTGTGACCTGCACGTACACATCCAGATGGCCAGTTCCTGCCTTAACTGATGACATTCCACCACAAAAGAAGTGAAAATGGCCTGTTCCTGCCTTAAGGATGACATTGTCTTGTGAAATTCCTTCTCCTGGCTCATCCTGGCTCAAAAGCTCCCCTACTGAGCACCTTGTGACCTCCACTCTGCCTGCCAGAGAACAACCCCCTTTGACTGTAATTTTCCTTTATCCACCCAAATCCTATAAAATGGCCCCACGCTTATCTCCCTTCACTGACTCTCTTTTCGGACTCAGCCCGCCTGCACCCAGGTAAAATAAACAGCCATGTTGCTCACACAAAGCCTGTTTGGTGGTCTTTTCACACAGACGTGCATGAAAAGAAGGGTCCTTCCACACTTTTGGAACTATACACCCACACCCATTGCAACCCTTAGAATAAAACTAACCAGGGAGGTTTCTCCCCAGAGGAGGATGGCATCCTTGATGTGAACAGCTTTTCCCAAGTTCACAGATTAAGACTTCTATCCTGAAGCTCTTATCTTTGAATATTTTCCCTTGCTTATGCCTCTGTGAACAATAGAAGTGGAAAAGGGGTCCGTGATGTGCACTTATGTGTATACTTTTGTGAAGGAGTTTACAGCCAGCCTTATGTATGGATAACCTTATACTTTGATTAATAGAAAATAAAAGCCCATTGTAGGTAAGAAACTTTAATGGCACATATGTTGCATCATTATCAGTCAGAAACAAACATTGGTTCTCTCCTCTTAACCGACTTCATGGGTTAAAGAGAACACTGCCAGGAGGCCATCACTCTTCTAGAAGGGCATCATTTGTTAGGTCCTTTTTCCATGGTTTAAAGTAAAAGAAGCAATGATTAGAAATATGTCCCTCATGATAGGATCTATGATAAATTCTACTGTAAAAGATACAACAAATTTTAAATTCTTTTGTGAAAGTCATAATGGAATTGGCTAAACAGAGAAGTATCTTTGCACCTGCTGACACTCATGGCCTATGGACAAAACATTGGGTATTATAGGAATTCAGTTGTGGAGGATTAATGAATAAATGGCTTAGTTAAGTAAAGAGACTCTTTATCTAGCTCATCCTTTGAGCTATTTGATTTTAGGAGGTTTGGTTTATGGGAACCTTGAGTAAGGAGCATACTCTGAACTCTTGGTATTATTCTTCCGGTAGTCATAAAGTCATAATCATAGTCCCCTGGTGTGCTGTATTCTCTCAAAGGTTTTAAATGCTTGCATGCAGCCATCTCTAGAATGTCATATGGTCTTTCTTTGACTGGAATAACAGGAGCTGAGAGAAATATGCAACCGTGTGGACACCATAACCTATAAATGACCTGCTGAGACCAGAAACCCAAAATGATGGTAACTGAGAATGGTAATAAGGCCCTAAGCTATGGTCACACTCTCACCTAAGTGAGAACCTGAGCAAAAAGATAGAGTTTTGTAAACAAAATTCTGGGAGGCCACTGCATTGAACTAAGCTCATAAACTAGGCCCAAACAGACCAAACCAAACTAAAACCAAAATGGAGTCATTTGTGCTAAGACTTTAAGGAGACACAGGCTCTCGAACAGGTTTTGGTTTTGTCTCCTGCAAATCTCTATAACAAACATTCCTGACAGCATAAGTATTCACCCCCTGAAGTGCTCATTAAATCTTTTAACCAAATTCATTTCCTCTCACCTAGAGACCATCAAGCTTCAGATGATCATGCAACAAATGTTCCAGCCAATTCCAGATGAAGACACCACCTCTGGCCATCAAGAAGCTACCCTACCTCCACTAGACAGAGCAGGGTAAGAGTTCCATGGTCCCCAGTTGGTAAAACTATGCCCCAAACCAGCATGAAGCATTTACAGAAAAAGTCCATTGGTCCCTTTGCCTCCCATAAAGATTAACAGGGATCGCATCTCTCAGTGGGGAAATCAGGCAGGAAAGTAGGGTCTGGAGGCAGGGAATATAAGGCCAGTTCACACTTCGGCTATGACAGGAAACATCCTTTCCATAGGGCATACGCTGAGTAAATGACTTTGTAATTTTACTTCATCCTCTTCCTTTACATAGGGTGTACACCAAGTAACCAATGGGATCCTTTAAAGGGTATTTATCTCCAAAAAATTCTGTAATGGGGCCCTTGAGCCTCTGTGCTCGGGCCCACTCCCGCACTGTGGAGTGTACTTTCATTTTCAATAAATTTCTTAATTATTTCCTTGCTTTGTTTGTGCGTTTTGTCCAATTCTTTGTTCAAGATGCCGAGAACCTGGACACCCTCAACCGATAACAACATCACTCCAGCTCTCCAGCCCTTTTTCTCAGGGAGTTATTTTCAATATCCCCATTATCCCAATAGTTTTCAATAGTCTTTTTGGCCTGTTTAACTTTTATAAAGTAAAATTTTTACTTTAACAACCGCTTATATTCCTTGCATTCTTCCAGAGAGTTGCACTTCCCCTGATTTGCTTTTATGCTCAGAAAGGTCTAGCTTGCTTTCATTAGGCATAGGGAAATTTCTTAAGCAGTGTTGCTTAAAACACATATAGATGTCCTTACAGAGAGGATGTGACAAATTGGTTTGGGGGTAGTCAGCTACAGAAGAGGCACATTATTTTAAGGGAGTCAAAATTTGTCTTAGAATAAGCAATTCTTAAATGACAGTCTCATTTTCATTCATACCGTATGCTATCTTCTCGTTCAAGATGCCGACAGGTTCTGTTTGAGGAATTGTATAAACAGGTGTGTCTGACAGTTAATAAGGCTGTATCCACAAGCTACATGTACTGCTTATTTCTTTATGAGCACAGCTTCATAGTCATTGGAGTCCTAGTGACCCATATTGCAAGATGCATCCTTCCTTCTTAAATAATACTGCATTATCTACCCAGGCAGTTGGAGACTGACTGCTTCATTAGCAAGTCAATGTACTTCCACACTTCCTACTGATGCTGTGATGTTTCTATCAATGCACATTATTCTCTAATTGGAACTGACATTTGCTGCTTAAATGTTCTAAAGTATAATATTACCAGTTAAGTCAACAAGTGTCCTTAGAAAGTATGTACATTTGCAAATGTATGTATTTTTATTCATCTTTTCCTTCTTAAAGAATTCCAAACTTGCAAATCAAGCATACCAAAGAGCAAACTTTCTCAATGATTTAATTATTCCATCTGCTTTGAAGAAATAGAAAGAGACAATGCCTCAGATAATCAACATTCAGTTATTTAGAAATACATAGGCTGGATTCATCACTTTGAATTGTTCTTCACATCTAACAGTTTTTAATGTAAAATAGTTTTATTTTATTTGGTCTTCATGCTTTTAAGCTTCTTCAAATGTATGACGTAATTACATCAGAAAAACTGTTATAAGAAAGGTTAACTATTTTCAGATTTTAAGGAAAATTAATATTTTCTCTTGCTTTTTATGGTATTTTCTCTTTTTAAGTGTTCTTTTTCTGTTTAATTTATGTCTGCCACTTACCTTCTCAGAGTGATCAGATTATTACATTCACTCATAAGGCAGCCAGATACACTTAAAGTATTAAAAGTTAACATTCTAATGTAATTATTTTAAAACAATGTTTTTTTTTTCTGATGTTTTGTGATAAATTTTCAGTAGCTGGGTAAATTTAAAAGATGGTTAGTAATATCTTGTCTAGCTATTTGCAAGGTCCAAATGAATTAACAGCTCTTCATTCTGGACACTCATATAAAGAAAGGATGCCTATATATGGTCAGCTGATCTTTGTCAGGAGTACCAAGAACATACAATGTAAAAAAGAGTTTTTTCAACAAATGGTGGTGAGAAAACTGCATAGTCATATGCAATAAAATAAAATAAAACTCCAATCTTATACAATACCAAAAAAGTTATCCTAAATGAATTAAAGATCTGACACTGTGAAACTCATAAAAGAAAACATAAGGGCCGGGTGTGGTGGCTCACGCCTATAATCCCATCACTTTGGGAGGCTGAGGTGGGCAGATCACGAGGTCAGGAGCTTGAGACCATCCTGGCTAACACAGTGAAACCCTGTCTCTACTAAAAATACAAAAACAAATTAGCTGGGCATGGTGGTGGGAGCCTGTAGTCCCAGCTACTTAGGAAGCTGAGGCAGGAGAACAGCATGAACCCAGGAGGTGGAGCTTGCAGTGAGCCGAGACCACGCCATTGCACTCCAGCCTGGGCGACAAAGCAAGACTCCATCTGAAAGAAAAAAAAAAAAAAAAAAAAAAAGGAAACATAAGAAGAGAGCTTCTTTACATTGGCTTTAGGAATTTCTTGGATATGACACCAGAAGCATAGGCAACAAAAGCCAAAATTGACAACTGAGACTACATCAAACTAAAAACCTTCTATACACAAATGAAACAACCAACCGAATTAAAAAGCAACTACAAGATGGGGGAAAATATTTGCAAACCATGTATCTGATAAGGAGTTAATTTCCAAAATATGCATACAGTATAAGAAACTACTACAAATTAAGAGCACAAACAACAAACAAACAAACCAACCAAAAAAAAAATCCACAAAATAATGGGCAAAAGATGTGAACAGACATTTCTATTTACAAAAAAATCACAAATGACCAACAGGTATATGAAAAGATGTTCAACATTATTAATTACCAAGGCAGAGCTAGGACCTTCTATGAGGGGCCTGACAGACCCCCCATGCATGGAAATAAAGGAAAATCTTCAGTGTTTCTTCAAGAGAAATTACAGGCACCTAGCTCTCCCTGAGAAGTAGATAAGCAACTTGATAAGGAAGAAGGGTAGAAGTAGCCTAAAACAATAGCCAAGGAAGCTAGAATCATGGGATGTTTTGTTCCCCCCATTGAAACTGAAGATAGAATCTCTGAGTTGTTTTTCAGAAACCCAGACCTTCACCAAACAGATCTGCTAGTAGGTAAACCTCAGATAAGGAGAAACTGAGACTGAACTATGACTACCATACAGGTGCTTGAAGAAAGTCACACCCATGATCCAGGGCTAACGTTCTTTTCTGCTGAACCCAAATTTTTAAACAAAGCTATTCTTCCTTAACCAATTGCAAATCAGAAAATCCTTGAATCTACCTATGACCTACTTGTTAAGTCCTTGGTTCAAGATACCCTATACTTTTAGGCCAAAATCATTTTTTTCTGCTTAAACAATTCCCTTTAGGAATTTCTGAAAGGCAGGCCTGATGGTGCTTAACTTCTTTAGCTTTTGTTTGTCTAGGAAATTTTTGTTTCTCTGTTATTTCTAAAGGACAACATTGCTGAGTAAACTCTTCTTTGATGGAAGTATTTTTTTCTGAACTACTTTGAATATATTATCCCATTCTTTTCTAGCCTGTAGGGTTTCTGCTGGGAAATATGATGAAATCTGTATTGAGGCTCCCTTGAATGTGATATATTTCTTATCTCTTGCTGCTTTCAGTATTTTTTTTCTTATCTTTGATTTTTGATAATTTGATTATTATTTGTCTCCTCTTCGGGTTGAATTTAATTGGCAACCTGTATGCTTCCTATACCTAGGTGCTGCTGTCTTTTCCAGACTTTGAAAATTTTCTGCTATTATTTCTTTAATATGCTTTCTACATTTTTTCCCCTCCTCTTCTTTCTTTAATCCATATTATGCAAAAGTTAGTTCATTTCACATTGTTTCATAATTCCCATAAGTTTTCTGTATTCTTTTTCATTTGCTTTTTCCTCCTCTGAATAATTTTCAATATGCCATCTTCAAGCACAATTATTCTTTCTTTTGCTGGGTTAAGTCTGCTGTTGAAACCTCCTATTACATTTTTTCAGTTCTGTTATTTATTCTTAACTCTAAAAGGTCTACTTTTTTATTATTTTGATTTTTTTTCAATATTCTCATTTTGCTCATAAATTGTTCTTCTTTTTTTTTTTTTGGAAATTTCATGGAGTTTCCAGAACTTCCTTAAGAGGATAATTCTGTATTCTTTGATAGGCATTTCATAGATCTGCATTTCCTCTAAGTCTATTTTTAGAGCTTCATTAGTTTCTTTTAGTGGTGTCCTATTTCCCTAGAATTTCATAATTTTAGTACCCTTACAGTTATGTCTGAACACTTCAGGAGACGGTCACATTTTCCAGCCCTTGCAGGTGTTCTTTGGTAGTGATAGACCTTTACTATTTAGTCTAGCCCAGGATTCTGAGTGGGCTGGCTAGTAGGAGCCACAAACAGGCAGTTCGTAGTGCCAGGTTCTATAGCTGGGCTACATAACTTCCTATGCACTGCAGTCATATGGTACTGCTGGCTGTGCTCCACTGTCCAGTGAGACCACTGGTTAAATTCTGCCATCAGGTTGAGCTTCTGACTGAGCTCCGAAATTGCCTCTGATAAGGCAGAATTGCAGAGTTGTCTTCCCTGGCTGAACGATACTGTTGTAGGGTAGGGCCATGTGCTGAGCTCTGAGTCTGGGAGAAGTCTCTGGAGTTGCTGCTTAGTCACATGATAAGGGCAGGGGCAGAGCTTATGCTTGACATATATGCATGAAGTTGGGCTTGCTTCAAGGATGAGGGTAGGCTTAAGCAGAGCACTGAGGTTTGGTGGAGTGGCTACTCAGATACTAGGGTTAGATGGGTAATTGTGGACTTACAGTTGCCTCCTAGCCTGGGGAAAACTTAAAGAGGACACCAGGGCTATGACAGGAAGCTGGCTAGGGAATTGAGCCAGGTAGACTTGTGGACCGTGCTTTCTGCAGTACAGTGCTGTTAGCTAATCTCTCAGGTATGACACCTGTTTTTCAGAATGCAAAGGAAGAGCAAAGATCTGCCTTCTAGCTGTTGTGAGCCCCACCTCCATTGTTTGTCTATAACAGACCCAGGTGGGCTAGCTCTTCTGGTTCTTTCAGCGTTTCCCATGAGATGAGACAGGAGTGAGCCTCCTGTGAGAGTCCTAGAAAACTGGAGAAGCTGAATGACTACCTCCAACTAACTTTTGCCACTGTAGAAACTGTAGGTACAGGAAAATCCTCTATGTGTGCTGCTACTGCTACTCTTTGCCTTCAAATGTAGCTTTTTTCAGTTCTGTAGTCTAAGAACTCCAAGTCCACGTGAGGGTCTTAGCCACATTCTCAAGTTCTGGGATATTCACAAAGGTATTTTTGCCTGTGTATAGTTACTAGTTGGATTTCTATGGAAGGGAGTAGAACCGGAGGAGACTCCTATTTTGCCATCTTGCTAATGTCATTTCTGTTATGTTTTGATGTTACTAATGAGCATTCTTTCATTTCACTTGAACAAATTTTTTAAGACAGGTCTACTGGGGATAATTTTTTTCTTCCTGATATCATTAAATTTTTTTTTCCTGAAATTATATTTCAATTATCGTACCTCAGTGATCCTTAATGTTCATTTATGTGCTTTTTTTCCTGCTATTGTCCTTTTAAAGTCTGGTAATACAAGAATGTTTGTTAATTTATTTGGAACAAAAAACAAATCAATTGACTAACTTTGCAGAAATGTATTTCCTGTGCTTTTATCAGCTTTTCCCATGCAAGAAAGAAGTAGTTGTCTTAAATTGGCAGAGAGAAATAATTGATGCTTACTTTTAGGATATGGCTAAGAAACTGGCAAACAAATTGTTATTCACTCAATGTAGAAAAGAGAAAGGCTTATTCTAGGGAAACTCAGTCTTAGAAGTCAACCCCTAGTCTTTCTGACAAGCTACCAATTCCAAAAATTTTATTCTCCAATTTGAAGGAAAATTATTGCCTACTCTGCTAACAATTAATTTGATGACTGTTTTATAAGTTTAATGCTTCACTAATTCAATATATATTTATTGACTTTCTTGTGTATATATTTATTGACCAGCACTATGCTAGTACTTCTGAAAATATATTATTGAAGAAATCGTACATAAACTGAAGCTTCATAGTGCTTAAGTTGGATGAGGCTCAAAAAAGTAAATAAGTCATAGCAATAAAATGTAGTAAGTTATTTAGGAGATAAAGTACAAAATACTATAGAAGCAACGGGAAGGGCATCTGCTTCCAATTTGGGGAATAATGTTGTAGAAAGCTGAGATAAGATCATCAGTTATTGACAGGACAAAGTGGGTGGGTTGAGAGAGGAATATTAGTATTTAACAGAAAAGAAACCACATACTTATAAGGAACTTACCATAGTTAAGTACAGATGGTAAGAATAAAATCAGAAAGCAGTGTGGAGAAAAGCTAGACTTAGTGATTAAAAGGTGAGAATATAATAACAGTGAATTCAAGGTATTACTTGATGAGTTAGTAATGGGAAGGAAAGAAACTCATTGGAATTAGATAATATCTCAAAGTAAACAAATTATCCTAGTCTTCTGTAAGCCTCTTTATTCTGATTAATGATCTACATTCAAGACTTAGAAGTTACATACACATTAAAAGTTAAACGCTTATCGAAATGTAATGGGGAATTACATTGTGTATTCCCTAAAAAGAGAAAGAAAAAGAGTCTAGGGATATCATATTATTTAGTCAATTGAATTAGAGACACTAAAAGTCAATTTCTGCTGTATAAGCAGACATGTTTTAGTGATGGCAGCAGCGGTCCATCTGGAGTGGCTGCTACAAAGACACCGACTGGAGCTGGGAAGGCACAGCCGCGGCTCTGCACTCTACAGAGCCAGATAAAGCCAGGAGCAGTTCTGAGTCGGTGAGGTGAGAGCCCCATGCTCCCTGATGCAACTGCAGCTCCCTATCTGTGGCTGTAGACCCGGGCATCCCCGTACTCTCAGGGGCCCAGGAAGCCCCCTCCTCCTACAGACGTGGAAGTGGCTGTTCCCACTGCCTGGCCTCTCCCTGCTCCTGGTGCCCACTCCGATTTTGGAGCAAAGTTGAGGCCAAGCCTGGACGCTGTTGAGACCTGACTGGGTGTGCATGCGCTTGGGACAGCACTCACATGTCAGCCCCCTGCCTCCTCATTCCCCCTCCAGACTTTGGCCATCAATGAGCATTGGAGGGTGGCTCAGCACAGGCCTGCAGGTGCCCCTCAGCATGAACAGCCTGAACACCATGGGCACTATGGATGGCAGGTTGAGGGAGACAGGAGGCACAGGCTCCTGGGCAAAAAGAGACTGGTACCCAGTGAAGCCCCACCTTCAGGCCAGGAATAGCCTGAAGCAACGGGCTGCCTGTTCCATGGTCCAGAGTGAGAACTTAGGCGCCTTTCCTGGGCCTGCCCATGGCTGCCCATGAATCAATCGGCATGCACTTTCTCCCCTCCGAAGCCCATTAAAAACTGACTTAGCCAGACTCAGGCAATGGTGGTACAACCTGCCAGCAGAGAGGAGCTACTCACTGTGGGTCTGGGTCTCCTCTCTACTCAGAGCCATACAGTCATCAGGACAACCTGCCTGCAGATGGGAGCTACCCATTCCAGGTATCTTCTCTGCTGAGGGCTGCACAAACTTTGGAACAACCTACCTGTAGATAGCAGCAACCCACTCCGGATCTTCTCTTTACTGAGGGCTGCACAGATGCTCACAGATTGGACCCAAAATCATTTTGGGTCACCTCTCCACTGAGGGCTGCACAAATGCTCAGCCTTCCTGTGGAAAGGAGCCACCCACTTCGGGCCTCCCAAGAGCTGTTCTGCTGCTCAGTGAAGCTCCTCTTCACCTTGCTCACCCTCCAGTTGTCTATGTACCTCATTATTCCTGGTCACAGGACAAGAACTCAGACCTGCCAGATGGCAGGAGTGAAAGAGCTGTAAGCCAAATGGGGCTGAAACTCCCCCCAACCACCACCACCAAATCGCCATGTTACAGGCAATGAGAAGGAGAGAAGAGCTGCATCCCTTTGGTTAGCCCAGACATAGGAGTTCCCTGAACCAGGGATGTGACATCCTCTTGGGGCTCTGTGATTTCTGGCATCTCCAAGCTTCTGGGTGCCACCACGTTCCCTGATGCCTGTGGTGGAAGCCACTTGTGGTATGCCTGGTCTAGGGACAGCCTTACAGGGAGCCAGCGCCTGGGCTGGTGCCTAGAACTGCCCTCCCCACTGCAGCTGGCATGCCTGGCTATGCACACTGGCCAGACCTGGCACTCGCTTTCTTACACACCCCTTGCTGCTCCATGCCTAGCACGTCCTTGGCAGATGTGGGATCTGGGCCAGTAGCATGAGCTGAGTGCAGCCTGCTAGGCTGAGTGGGTGGAACAAGAGCAGCAGGTCCAAGCAAAACTTGGTCAAAAGTGCCACCAGCCAGAACTTTCCAACTGATTAAATGACAGCCGAAAGATTCTTTGGCAGTAGGAGAGAGCCACACAGATTAGGTAGCAGACCTTTTTGCCAAAGTGCTTTTTTTCTAGATGAAGAAATTTTGGGAAAAACTCAGAGAAAGATGGATGGAAGTCAGTCAAAAATTTTGCTTGTCAAGCCAGAAAATGCTACCATGTACTGTGAGAGAATAAAATATTTTATTATTCACTGAAGAAGAATTTCTGAAGAGGGCAAGAAAATCTCTCAACAGGTCTATAAATGGCTTGAGATAAAAAAGAAAAGATAATTGAAGTTGGCTTTTGTCTTGGAGTGAGTCTAGAATCTGGGCTTTCCTCACACATTCTCCTATAAATTTCATGGTTTAAACTTTCTGCTTGTGCCAAAGGAAATAGTGTCCAGGCTCTCTTATGCCCAGAAGTAAACAGCTGTGGGGCAGAAAGAGATGGGAGAGTGGTGAGGCTTAAAAAGTGTCCACAGTCAAAATCAAAATAAATCTGAAGTCTATGTTCTGAAGAGCAATCTTTCTAAAGCTTCAAATATGAAGAAATGCTAACTATAGTTTCATGCTGATGTGTGATACTAAAATACATTTAAACATTCGAGAAATTTTGACCTTGGATACTTCAACGATTTTCTGGGAGAAAAGAAGCCTTTCTTATTAGGGGCCACATCACATGTAATCAACCTAATCGAAATGCATACAACTATTAACCTTTTAGATAAATTCATTGTAGCTGAAAGAAAAGCTGTCTGCTCAGACTAGGAACCTGAGCTCTCCTCAGAATATAACATTCGCTAAAGTTGCTTCAAACCAGAAAGATAACCATTTCAAAATAAAAAATTGGCTCTGGATTGTAGGTTTCTTATTTGCAGGACTAGGTCAAAATTAGGACCATGATTAGAAAGGGAAGCGCTCAGCAACAAAATAAACTATTATAACAGTTGAAATACACTGGTAAAGAAGCTAAACGTGCAGTCATGGTATAGAAGTTAATGGAAAATTGACTTGACCAAGCTTTGAAAAATCAAGGCAGTTTTGTTTCGAAAACTCCAAAAGGACCAATGAAAATATTTCTGGAGAAGCCATCAAGAATTGATGTAATTATCATAACAGCTGATTCTTGATAATGTCATCTTTCATGAACTCACAACTAAAAACTTATAATATTTGATGGTATTGCTCCTTATGGATATAGGCAAATAATCTTAGAGAAACAAAAAAAATCTGTTGCCAATATGATCACTAGACCTTTTATATAGGGATACAAAGGCTTTTACATCATCAGAGAGAAGGGACTTACGAGTATTGATATTCTTCAATAGGCCATATTGCTTTAAATTTTCCTGAAATTACCCTTCTTATCCAGACAGAAAACATCAAAAGAGACAGAGTTAACCCCATTCTGGAAAATTTTGTTGAGTGTAAACATTTATCTCCCATCTGATTTTTAAAAACATAGCTTTGGTTTTTAGAGTCTTCAAGTTAAATGAGTTTATAATAACTGAATTATTCCATAAAGAGAGATGAAGGAGTGTTAATTCAGACCAACTACTTATGGGTATGCGTGTTCACAGATGGTTAATGATTCAAAAACACTTTCATTTCTAAAGAGACGGAGATATTTGGAATCTAGAGCATCAGCCGTACTTAAAAGAGGAGGTAAGACTCAAGATATCTTGTTTTGGTTAACAGCATTAAACAAACAAAAAATGTCCGCTTAGCATAGACATTATTTGGAAAGCAGAAACAAATCAACATATTTTATTATGGATTTAATGATAAAAAAACACTTTGAAAATCAACCATAGCTTTTACAATTATAAGTCAAATCACTTTCAAAAACTATAATAGACAAATTAAGTTTCTGAATTTCAATTGGCTAATAAGGACTTGATATTTATATATGTTTACTTTCTTAAGCTGGCAGTTTTTATTAAATTTCATGGTACTATTTTACATGAAAAGTATTAATTTTAGTGGATTTGTTATGTTAGGCCTGTGGAACCATGAGTCAAAATGTTATGCCAAAGGTCTTAAGCCTGTGTTCCAAGTTTAATGCTACCACTTGCTAGCTGTATTGGTTCTTTCTCACACTGCTATAAAGAACTACCTGAGACTGGGTAATTTATGAAAAAAGAGGTTTAATTGACTCATGGTTCCACAGGCTTTACAAGAATCATGACTGGGAGGCCTCAGGAAACTTACAATCATGGTAGAAGATGAAGGGGAAGCCAGCATGTCTTACCATGGAGGAGCAGGAGAGACACAGAGAGCAAAGGGGGAAGTGCCACACATTGTCAAACAACCAGATCTGGTGAGAACTCACTCACTATCATGAGAACAGCAAGGGGAAGTCTGCCCACATGATTCAATCACCTCCTACCAGGCTCCTCCCCCAACATGGGAGGATTACAATTGGAGATGAGATTCAGGTGGGGACACAGAGCCAAATCATATCACTAGCTATATGAAATTGCCAGGTTAATCTCTATGCATCAGTTTCTTCATCAGTAAAATGGGTATGATACGTACTTACCTCACATTGCTACCATAGCAGCTAAATGTTCCCTGAATGTGAAATACAAGCAAAGTGTCTATTACCCATTAACATTAAATATTAGCTATTTAAAAAATGTTATTTTTTCTTTGTTAACATTAGAAACGCTCTTTTAAAAAAATTTGTTCTTAACTTTTGTGCATATATAGTAGGTGTATATATTTATGAAGTATATAAGCTATTTTGTTATAGGCATAAAATGGGTAATAATCACATCAGGATAAATGGGGTATCTATCCCCTCAAGCATTTATCCTTTGTGTTACAAAAAATTCAATTATACCCTTTTAGCTATTTTTAAATGTACAATTAAATTATTATTGAATATAGTCATGTTGTTGTCCTTTAAAATGCTAAATCTTATTCATTCTTTCTTAATATTTTTTTGGTACCAATTAGTCATCTCCCCCACAACCTGCACTGCCCTTCTCAATTTCTGGTAACTGTAATTCTACCTTCTATATCTCTGAGTTCAATTGTTTTGATTTTTAAATCCCACAAATAAGTGAGAACATGTGAGGTGTGTCTTTCTGTGCCTGGCTTATTTCAGTTAACATAATGACCTCCAGTTCTATCCATGTTGTTGCAAATGACAGGACTCATTATTTTTTATAGCTGAATAATATTTCATTGTGTATATGGACCAGATTTTCTTTATCCATTCATCTTTTGATGGATACTTGAGTTGCTTCTAAATCTTGGCTATTGTGCATAGTGTTGCAGTAAACATGGGGGTACAAATATCTCTTCAAAATACTGATTTCTTTTGGGTAGATACCCAGCAGTGGGATTGCTGGATCATATGGTAGCTCTATTTTTAGTTTTTTGAGGAACCTCTAAACTTTTCACCATAACCGTTGTACTGCCTTACATTCCCAACAACAGTGTAAAATGTTTCCCTTTTCTCCATATTCTTGCCAGCATTTATTATTTTCTGTTTTCTGAATAAAAGCCATCAAAATACTGACTTTTAAAAATCATAACTTTTATCTTCATTGTTTCTCGTGCTTCAAATAAATGTCCTGAGCTTTGTGTAGTATTTTTGTCTATTTATTTATATTTTTAAGCTCATGAATACTTCCCAAGAAAGTTGACTGTGTCATACAGAATTCAAAAGAAAGATACAAACTCCCTATTTGATAAAAATGTAATGATAAAAGAAAAGCAATATAATCTGGCAAAATGGCAGATTTTTTTCTGCCTAAAAACTTTGACACATGGAAAGTATTTAAAATAGGTGATTATCATTATCGTTTGATCATAATTATTCATAATTTTACTTATTATAGAACTAATGTTTAGCTACTTGACATGTTGCAGTCTTATACGGGCGTGCTAAAGTCTATAATTATGTTTGGTTCTTTCATTTTCTCCTTTACTTCAACAATTATTCTGTACATGCATTGATACTAAATTCCTTATTCAGAAAGTGACTTAACTACCAAATTTTCATGCTAAAACTTAATATTAACAAAAAATTCCCTATATGTTCAAATAATATTTAACTTAATTTGCTGCTCCTTGTATATGCTAACGATGCCATTCCTGCAGTTTTTAAGGCAGGAATTGCGTAGTATTTATTTCATCATCCTTTAATTTCCAATTTTAGAATTTTAACACTTTCATATGTACTTTCATAATTCATATGTTAATAATTGTTAATAATTCATTTATTTCATGTACCTTGAACTCACTATATTATTCTTCATTATTTTTCTTTCTCAATTTTTAATTTGTTAATATAATCTGGAAGTTGAGAACCATATTATGTTTCCCATAAGTATATTTTGTATTGTGTTTTATGATATTTTTTAAATTTCCATGTTGAAATTTATTATTTATAATTAGATTAAAACAGCTAGTTTTATAGGCACGGCTTGTCTTGTCCATATGTTAGTGTGTTTTTAGTACAAACTCACCATTTGTGTGATTGTTCCTAACACATAAAAACAAACCGTCATATAGAATTGTTGAAAGAAAACTTATTATTTGAAATGTTCTATTGCTAGCACTGTTGTCTTAGGTCATTTATTGATGCAAAAGTAAAGTTGAAAGAGAACATGATCTTTGTTCAGTTACAGGTTATTTGATATTTCTCTGACTGTGTTGGGCGAAGTGGCTGAGCACCAGGGATGCATTCTTTTTCTTGCTTTGTGTTTGACCTCAGTTTTATTCTGTGAAAAAAGTGCAGCTGTGTCTGGTACATTCCCTGGTACTATAACTTTCCATGTCATTGAAAAGCTTCTAGAAAAGTCCATTAACCTGGTTTTCTGTTGGTTTTCCCACCTTTCTCCTTAGGTCTTTGAACACAGTGTTGGGTGACCGTAATGAATCTGTAGGACCAAAGGCAGTTTCAAGTGACCTATTTCCTGATTGACTTTTTGTCTACCATGGACTTTTTGCAGCAGGAGAATATTTAGATTTCTGGCAAACACCTTTTTATCCTTTGTCACAACCCCTCATGTCACTAAAATTTCAGCACAGCTATAGTATAAAGTTTTGAACGTTATGCCCCACATCCCAGCTCAGGCACCCTCTACAGAGTCTCTAAACTTTTCTGTCTCCGGTTTTTCTCTAAAGCTTAAGGAAGGACATTGAGACGTCAAAACACAACATTCACACTCGTGGGGGAAAATTATCAAGAAATAGTAAAGGAGGTTGAAAGATAAATGCCCAGCTTCCAATCCCTTGTAGAGATGGTTTTTATGGTCACTCTGGAAGGTTTTCGTACATTTTGGGTTTTCTTCCTTCTCTGTCTCACTAATGTCATTTTTTCCTTCCCTTCTATGGGATTTACTCCCAAATAAATTGCTAGTTCTCAGGTTTAAGTGTCAGGCACTGCTTTTGAAAGAACATAAATTAAAACATGTCCTTCCAGTTTTTTATTTTAATCTCGGTAATGTCATGCTATGTTCTTGTGGAAGAGAGTTTTAAGTTAGACTTTATCATCTTCCATCATTATAGTACTGAATCTACTCTACCTAGCAGAAATTCACTGATGTTTCTGTCATGTAATGGAAATGAAGGCACATTTTAAAAAATCATTCTTACCTTCAATGTGGTCATATTCAATATAAAAATATAAATGGTGGAAAATTCTGCTTCCACCCAAGATGGAGTAACAGATATATATTTACCCACCATCCTTAAATAACCAAAAAGCTGAAAAAAGATATAGAGAAATGTTTTTAGATATTTGATAACAGGCAGTGTTGAGTAATGATCCTTGAGGCAAAGAAGTATGAAAGTCCTATCATTGTCCCTAGCTTAATGCCTGGAGAGAGGGTTGACTGGGTAGAGCCAGGAGAATTTGAGCTGGGGAGGTGAGGTTGGAAGTTAAAGGAGGTCAAAATAACTACAATTTACAAGGCACAGTACAAAAAAGGAGAGACTTGCACAGAGAAAGAGAGGGACCACCACAGATCTTCAAAGTGTCCTTTCTAGCAGAGTGATTATCAGCACATGAATGTGAAGAAACTAACTGAGATGGGGCAATAATGTAAGGGGGAAAAATAAATGAAATAATATTAGAAAGAAAAAAATAAGACTGACACTATTTAAAAGTGACATGATTGTCTACACGGAGAATATCCATGAACCTACAAACAATATATGATTAAAAGGAAACACAACTAATATGTGAATTTAGGAAAGTTGGAGGATACAAGGTCAATATACAAAAATCAATTGTATTTTTAAATACTAGCAATGAACAATCAGAAATTAAAACTTTAAAAATAAAACTATTTGCAATAGCACCAGGAAACACGAAATGCTAGGTATATATCAAAGAAATGTGTGCATGAACTGTATGTTGACAACTACAAAACACTGATGAAAGAAAACAAAGCAGACCTAAAGAAATAGAAAGATGGCCGGGCACGGTGGCTCATACCTGTAATCTCAGCACTTTGGGAGGCTCAGGATCAACTGAGGTCAGGAGTTCGAGGCCAGCCTGGCCAGCATGGAGAAATCTCATCTCTACTAAAAGTACAAAAATTAGCCGGGCATGGTGGTGGGCACCTGTAATCCCAGCTACTCAGGAGGCTGAGGCAGGAGAATCACTTGAACCTGGGAGGCGGAGGTTGCAGTGAGCGGAGATTGCGCCACTGCCCTTCAGCCTGGGTGACAAGAGCGAGACTCCATCTAAAAAAAGAAATAGAAAGATATGTCATACTATGGATTGGAAGACTCACTCACTGTACAAATATGTAAATTTTTCAAAAAATGTTATATGTTGTCAGTGAAACTCAAAAGAAATAACAGCATAATTTTAGTACAAATTAAGAATTTGATTCTATGATTTATATGAAAAGCAACTAAATTAAATTAGTCAAAACAATTTTGAAAGAGAAAAACAAGGTTGAAAAGCTCACACTATGAATTCATAGTTAAGACAGCATGGTATGAGTAAAAAGATAGGCATATTAATAAATGGAACAGACTAGAGAGTTCAAAATAGAACCAGACATATAAGGGCAATTAATTAATTATGCAAGTGAAAAGAAAACTCAATGGAAAGAGAGTTTTTTTTTTTTTTCAACAAATTGTTTGGGTACAACTAGAATTCCATTTTAAAAAGTGCCCTAGACATTATCCATTGTGTCACTATTATCCAATTTAACATGGTATACTTTCACAACTTTCTAAGCTTTGTTATAAGAATAGATGTAGATTTCTCATTTTAATTATTTTATCAATAATTTTTAATATCAAAAGATGTATTATAATGTAAGGATCAGCATAGACAGTTATACATTACCAGTGGAGACAGACCAAGCTTACAAAGTCAGTTTGGTGAAATTAATGGCACTGCACTGATATCCAAAGTGTCCTTGTGACTTTTCTCATTACACCCCTACTTAAACTGTTCCCTTTCTGGAATTCAGCCAGTGCAGTTTGTTCCAACTGTTCAAATTGTGGAGAAATAAATCTTACAAATTATTACAAACAAATTTCTTCCTTTTACTTACTACACCTCATCTCTCCCACAGGAAATAGTACAAACAGAGGTCATTGTCATTAGAAATAGTTATGTTGCACTCCACTTGCTGTTATCAGATTCTTCTAATTTATTCCCAAGAGAGAACAAACATTTTTTTGATTATTATCTTTACAGGAAACATTGCAATTTCTTTTATTATTCAATAATTTTATTCTGTATGTGGCTATTTAAACACATATATTTCAAATAGTAGAGTTTCAATCTAACTATTAAGTTAGAGTTTCATTATAGAGTTTCAACCTATCTTTATTATTTGAAAATATATGTGTTTAAACGGCCACATATAGAATAATAAACTCATTTAAGTGTTTGAGCCATATTATCTTAGGTGAGACATGGTGAGGCCAGAAGCAGTTGAAGAGAGAGAGTTTTGCAGTTTTATCAAGCTCAGTTCCCTGGAAAAACACAGCACACCAGGCAGGACAGGGTAACTCAGGAAGCACCATGGTCCACCAGAAGGCAGAAGGAGAAAGAGGAACTGTGGGCAAATGCCTTCATTATGCATCTCTCAAGAAGGAATGGGCCTGGAAAAGAAGGAGTTTAGGATTGGCAAGCTATGTGTGAAAGTGTCTCCCCCGCAAAATTCATGTTCACTGTGACTGTTAGAGCATATGATTTGGGACTATCTAAGTCTCTGGATGCGTTTAGGTGAGCCAGGGTTTACTTGGGAACATGTAGTGAATATTTTGTAGATGTTAAAACACTGATTTACAGAAACGAAAAGTATGTTTATTACATGAAGCCCAGGAGATAATAGGAAAAAAACTAAAGTAATATTTGGATGATTATTATTTATATACTGTACTTTAGCAAATTCAATAGCAAGTTTCATTTCTACATTTTCAGCTGCTTACCTTTTGATTTGCTTAATACTCTTCATATTATAATGTTGATGCTATAGGATTGACAACATTCATGAATAAAACTCTATGTATTTTTGTGTTCATGTTTTAAGATTAACATCTGAATGCAAAGAAGTCTCTGAGTAGATAATATTAAAATATACAATGTTTAAGATGATCATATCTGGGGGAAGAAACATCATAATAGAGCTCATCACAATACATGCTGACTGATGTCTTCAAAATCAATAACTTAATTCTATCAGAATCTTTTAAAAGTGAACAAAGATGCCATACCAATCCGGCTTATAGCTTTTTAAATTAAATATTAAACACTCCCAACTTAATCTTCATAAATGAAATCTTAAATCCTGTTCAGCATAATAAGAGTGAAAGGTAATAGCATATAATATGAACAATATCTATATTGACTAATATATAAATAAATATATGACTACAACCTTTATCATGCAATGTAAAATATCTAAAAAATTTTATGCACAGTTTTTAAGAGTGAGTTTGAGAAGAAACAGAGTTATAATAATTGTTAATTATTTAGACTTATCCAGGAACTTAATTAACTCTACATTTTATGTTCTATGGTTTTGTTTTTTAGTATGTAATAGGCAGTTAGTCCAAATTTTCAGAAAAGCTGAATAAAATATGATTTAAAAAGAAGAAAGCCAAAGACAAAGTTGACGTCTGTATAGCCCTTTCTCCTCCCTCCCTATTTCTATGCAAATAAGCTCCAGCTACCTTAACAGGTCACCTTCAAGCCTGGCCGAAACAGAGGAGGCCTCCTGCATCCTCCCTTCCTTACTTTCCACAATATCCACATTACTATCTCATCACTCCCCATCCTTATTGACACACAGTGTTTCTATCACAGGCACTTTTATATAAACCGCACATTATAAGACCATTTGCCCAAGAAATTGTGTCCACAGGCTTGATGTCACTTCATTTCTTTAACTCAAAGCACCTTTAAAACTGAACTATATTACCCTGGAAGTGGTAACCTCTTTGAGTCCAGTTCCAGTCATAAGATTGATAAGGAACAAGATCTGCAATGGCACAAATGACAGACAATATTCAAGAGGGTTAAAGATGGGGTAAAAGAAGAATTGGAGATAAGGGATAGAAAAAATTAGAAGAAAATACCATGTCACCTTGGGGGGTAATTTACAAGGTAAGAATCAATTGGGTAAAACTTGGGTAAATAGAACTGAGAAAAGAAACTTCACATTCCTTAAAATTTTTCATATATCTGGTCTCTGGGACTGGAGCAAAAGTTTCCCTAAGTTTACACTGACAGTGCACAATGGCAAGTACATTTCTGATAACAGGAAATAACTTCTCAAATTTATACTCTCATGGGATCCAGAAACAGGGCTGTCCTAACATTCAGAGTCAGAATCATTAAGGTAAATAAAATAAAATCCCAAACTAAACGGACACCAAACAGTATCCTAGCCACTCTGCATATAAGGATTATGCAGTATTTGGTGAGAGAGAAACCTACACTGGACTCCAGAACTGTATTATAATTTTACCTGAATTCTTCTTGCAGTTTACTGTGTTAAAGGCTAACGTAAATTATATAGAACTTGACTTTCATAGAGAACACAAAAATGGAGAGGGTGGTTGGACAAGCAACTGAGATCTAAATGAATAACACAGTGAGGGAACTGAAGGCAACATTCTGGTGATAAATGAAGAGACTATTGACATTTGAATAGAATAAAAGATATTACATAAGATAAATCAAAAAGGAGACTTCCAATTCAAAACTGGAGAAGAGTTTGGGAGCAACACCTTGGCTGTGGAGTGGTGCTGTGACCCGCAGGCTAACAGCAGGGCCAGCAGGATACGACTCATGTAACAGTATAAGCATTTGGGGTTTTTCCTTCAGCAACAGGCACTCACAGACTAGAGAATTTTCCATATGTCCAGGCATGATATATATTTTTAAAGGACACGGAAAGAATGCCTAAAAGTTTGTATTATCATGAAAGGGAATACAATTTGCAATTTTATACCTTTCATTGTGTTATAAATTATTTTGTTCTTTTACTGTACTTGTTTACTATAACGTGTTATTAATTATTTTGTTCCTTTACTTGTTTACTATAACATTGTGTTATAAATTATTTTGTTCTTTTACTATACTTTTGTACTTTTACTATAGTCTGTTCTACTAAAACTAGAAAAATTACATTTTGGAGAAAGAACAAAATTAAGTTCATTATAATAAATGTGTACCAGTGCAAAGTTTGCAAGAACATAAAATTGCGAATAAGGTGTTCTTTTTCAGCTGGGCAACTGGAAATACAGCTAATACATCTTCTCCTCACAGGACTGCTGAGCTCAATGCATTTGAACTTCCTTGTTTTCAGCTCACATTAATCCCAGAGTTCTCAAGCAGATGCTCACATGTTCTTCTAAGCCAGGCTGTTACCTGCACACGTTCTCATTTCTGCATATTTTCAGGCAACAAAACTCCCTAGAGAAGGTTCACTTCTGTTGGAATCCATCATAAGATTCCCCATTCCCAGACATAAGTGTTCAAAATACTAGGACAACAGAGATTGTGTGGAAAGGCAGAAGCTGTCTTCCCACGGTTATGATACTCATTGTCACCAAGATCCTCATAAGAAGATTCATTCTGGCCCAGAGTCATTGGAAGTGCCTCATGAACAACAGTTCAATCAGATTTTGCCCCTAAATCAGTGAGAACTCCACAAGGAACGAAAAACATTCCAGAGAATAAATGTAAACACATGCTATTCTACTCCTTTCCTTCCTCTGAGGGATAGCACACCTGAACTAAAATATTTCTGATAATATGAGCCAATCTTTAAGTAATTTATGAATTTGTTAAATATTTCTATAATACTAATAACTACGGTAGAACACCATGTGAATAAAAAGAAAGCCTAAGCCAAATAAAAAGAAAGCCAAAAGAAAATCAAATTCCAACTGTGGTTAAACCAACATAATTTTGAATAGTCTGAATTGGAATTCCTAGCCTGTATTCCTTAAGCTACAAGTCACTCTTATTTCCTGTACTTTAAAACCATTTACCTCCCTACGGCTCTTTGTAGCTTTTGCTAAGTAAAACTTTATCTCATTTGGGATCTTATCCTCTCTCTTCTTTACAGAAGCTTCTGGCCACACACATTTTTGGCATTCCTGACCTTAGAAATGCCTGGAATTTCTCAAGTAGTTCCTGTGAGATCAGGAAAGAACAAGATGTGTTTCAAACACAGCCCAAATAGCACAAGTACACAGCCAATATACACGCACGCATGTGCACACACACACACACATCCCACTCCACAAAATATTGGTTTTATCATTTTAAGTGGCTTATATGGCATATATACTGCAGTCTTTCACTAATCTGTTCAAAGACAGGTGAGTAGGGATATATTTTTGTTTTCTATGAATCTATATAGAAGAAAAAAAATAAACAGATTAAATGAGAAAGGAAAACTCTAAGACAGACCTATACTCTTAACAGCTGGGCAAGTGTTGAGGTTAGTTTTGTTCCCTTGAGAGACACATTTGAGGAGTGCAAGCTTTTAATCCAGGAGAATTGCATTTACAAAGTGACCAGCGAAGCATACATTAATCTCTCTCTCTCTCAAAGTTGAAGATAAACACTCTGAGAGGTTAAATTACTTGCTCAAATTTAAACCAATCAAAACCACTACCAAATGCAAGCCTCTGAACTTAAACTTAGTCTTTTAAGAACCAATCTTCATCTCGTGCACTAAAATGCAGCACCTTTATTGCTTAAGTTGTTTAAAGTCTTTTTAGGTCAATTTTTCCTTAGATAAAATGTAAAGAAATGAAATCTTCTCTGATCCTTGAATGTGTAGCTGGTTATGCTACAAATGGGTTTGCTTATAGGGATTAAATTTGTAGTTTTTTAATCTCTTAGAGCAGTTAAGTACCAGCTAATTCACAGCATAGTCCAAAATAGGAATTTAGCCTGGACTTAACCAAGGATAGCTTTCTTTAGAAGGATTAATCTCATTAGAATCTCTCCATGCAGGCTCTGTTGGTAAGGCTTTTAAATAAATAACTAGGCAGTAAAGAAGATGGGAATAGCATGATTTATTGTATTTGAAAGTTTCCAAAAGAGAAGAAACTTACCCTCTATAGAATAATTGGTCACCAGAGACCCCAGTGGTCAACTAAACTAGTCAATTAACCTAGGAGGTAAGCAGACTTGTAAACTAAAATATCCAATTTCTAAGAACTTTAACCCTTTGGGCATGGATGAATGAAACATGAAGTCCTGGTTACAAGACAGTAATACTAGAAATTGATTTTGTTTTCTCTACAGAAAACACTACAGCAATGATTCTTTCTAGCAACAGTATTTGTTTCATTCTCTAGGCCCTGACCTTAGGGACATCAATTGCTTAACCACTGTGTTTTTGTTTGTTCCTTGTTTTGATTTTATAAATCTCAGGTGCAGAGCCTAGAGTTAATCAAATTCCAAAGCTGTGCACATTATCATTGGAATCCATGTCAGTCTCCTATTGTTTTATTTTAATTACTACTCTGTGTTCTTATTTTTACTCCCATTTGTGCATATGTGTATTAAGAAAACATTTTTCTGTTATTGATTTTATTCTTGTTTTTGCTTAATTTTACCTGGAACTGTGTATTTTAAGATTCACTCCTATTGTTTTGTGTGTATCTTAAATATTGCTTTTAAGTGCTTTGTATTATTTTTTGATACATAGCCACCATTTTTCACCTGTGCACAAACTGTCAAGGAATCAAACATTCCCTAAACAGTGATTACTGCAGCTGTTTGGTGGGTCTACCATTCTTCCATAGATTTTTCCCATAAAGAGAGGACACAATAAGCCCAAATGGATTGATACTGTTTTCATATATGTACACACACACAGCTTAAGCAAGATCAGCATGGTGCTAGTTGCTGTGACCCACAGTTCTCACTGAAGTGGAGAAGCCAGATGACAGATAGCATAAGCAGTGGGCCACTTTGTCATGGAGGATCAAATTCTAGGCTATAATTAGGTGGCTTTATAGCCTCCAGATGTACCTAAAGGCCAACGGCAAAATGGCAAACCACATGCCTCACTAGAACCAGGAAGGTGGGTAAGAAACTGAGTTTCCTGCAAAATAGGGTACGTTTCCATTAAGATAGGTGGATAAGAAAGGGCCTTGGAGAGCCAGGCATGGTGGCTCACGCCTGTTATCCCAGCACTTTGGGAGGCCAAGGTCGGTGGATCACTTAAGGTCAGAAATTCAAGACCAGCCTGAAAAACATGGTGAAACCCTTTCTCTACTAAAAATACAGAAATTAGCTGGCTATGGTGGTGCACGCCTGTGGTCCCAGCTACTCGGGAGGCTGAGGCAGGAGAATATCTTGAACGTGGGAGGCAGAGATTGCAGTGAGACGACATCGTGCCATTGCACTCCAGCCTGGGCAACAGAGTGAGACTCCATCTCAAAAACACACACACACACACACACACACACACACATGTAAATAAAATAAAGGGCCTTGAAGGCAACTTCTCACAACACTGCCTATCACTGCCTATCTTTCTATGTTCTGGAGAAGACCCAAGGGCATTCTGCTAAGGTGTGAGTTAGACTACGGTTGAGCCTTGTTAACACCACCTATGGGGAGAAACGCAAGCTCAATAGGTTGACATGGCAGAGCTGTTCACCTATACCCTCTCACTGATAGATGCCCAACCTTCCTAGAGCTCATCACATTTTTGCTCATGTCTCTTCTCATTGCCATATGAGATTCTCCTTGGGAGAAGGCAAATACATATGTGTGTATGTTTGTGTGTATGTGTGTATTCTTTACATATATACATTAATTAATACATACACATATTGCTTTGCAGAATGGCTGTAGCAATTTACCTGTTCAGCATCACTATATAAAAGTTCTATGTCTCTGCCACACTCCTGCCTACACTTAGCATTGTGTAGATATCTAATTTTTACCAGTTTTACAGGTGTAAAGTGATAATTTGCATCATCGTTAATTACTAATGACTTTGTATGTCTCTTTAAATGCTTATTATCCTGTCTGTCCCCAAAAGCCCCATTTTATTCCATTGAGTTATAATTTTCTGTGCCAATATCACACATTATTTCCTGTGGCTTTGTCTTCCAATAATATCAGGTTCCCTTTTTTCTCCTCTTTTGTAAGGTCGAATTTTCTCTTGAAAAATAGTTTCATCAGGTTCTACCTCTAACCCCTCACTCCCTAGGTGATGCAAATCTGTTCAAGGAACAAACGAGACAGATCCAACTTATGTGTTCAGTGTCTTTCTCATAATCTACACGAAGGTAAATATTTACAATCTCAAAATACAAAGTCGATTATGATTCTCCTGTTATTCCCCATCCTAAACACGGCCAATCCTCAGTCTTTATATTAGTAAACGAAAATTCTACCCTTATAGTTCCCAAGGCAAAGCTTCGAAGTTATCCTTGGCTTCCCTCTCTCTCTCATAACACACAATTGTTTCATTAGCAATCCCATTAGTTTCATGCTCTCCCAGGTGTACAACCAAATCCCAATAATCCATGGTGACCATGTTCAGCTGATCTCTTACATTTTAGCTTTGCGAAAACTGACACATAATTGTTCTAGTATTTTATTTTATTTTTGTTGATTAAGTCTTTGCTATTCAATTGTAAACAGAAGATAATTGTTTATACTTAAGAAAGTTCAAATGTATTCTCTTTAAAATCAGGAGAAAGACAAAGATATTAACTATTAACACAATGATTTAATATTTTATCTGTGGTTTTGATAAATATGAGGAAATAAAATAATAATAGTAATAATAATGGCTACAAATCTTAAAAGAAAACTTTATGGTTACTTGTATGTATTATCACCTAATTAGAAAAAACGGCAGATTCTATAGACTAATTAGTAAAATTCAGAGAAGAGAATCTTGCTGGAGCTTCTCAGTGCTAGACAGTTGGATACCTGAGGATCCCAATTGTGAGGGATCCAGACGTGTATCCTCTCCACTGGCTAATCTTTTTAAATTAGGGAGCTTTTCTTAAAATTAAAGTTAGTTTATTTATGGAATTGGATGTCCATTGAGGGAAAGAAGTAAATATAAATGAAGAAATCAAAAGTTGTGCCCTAAGGCATTCAAACATTTAGAAGCAGTGAATATTATACAAAACCAAAACCAAAATTTTCTAAAATCAAGTACCCCAAAATTTAAAAGAAAATCACATGAATGTGTTCCTAGATACAAGAAAAAGATAAAGTATTTCTTTCTGTGAGTTTGTTGTTGTTGCTGTTACTGTTGTTTTGTGTGTGTATGGTTTTTTTGTTTTTGTTTTTTATTTTTGTTTCTGTTTTTTTGTTTGTTTGTTTGTTTTTTGAGACAGGCTCTCCATCTGTCACCTAGGCTAGAGTGCACAGGCATAATCACAGCTCATTGCAGCCTTGACCTCTTGAGCACAAGCGATCTTCCCACCTCAGCCTCCAGAGTAGCTGGGATTACAGGCAGCTGCCACCATGCTCAGCTAATTTTTGTATTTTTTGTACAGATGGAGTTTTGCCATGTTGCCCAAACTGGTCTCTAACTCCTGAACTCAAGCAATCTGCTTGCCTTGGCCTCCCAAGGTGCTAGGGTTACAGACATGAGCCACCTCGCCCAACCCCAAAGTATTTTATGGATAAGAGAGTGATAAAGTATGTCATATATTACTGCTGAGTCTGAGAAAATGAAGACTGAGGATTGACTTTGGATTTGTTACCCGTGATAACATTGGTGACTTTAATAATAGCCTTTTTTTGTTTGTTTTTGTTTTTGAGATGGAGTCTCGCTCTGTCACCCAGGCTAGAGTGCAGTAGTGCAACGTAGACTCACTGCAATCTCCGCTTCCTGGGTTCAAGTCATTCTCCTGCCCCAGCCCCGAGTAGCTGAGACTACAGGCACGCACCACCATGCGCATCTAATTTTTGTATTTTTAGTAGAGACGGGATTTCACCGTGTTGGCCAGGATGGTCTCCATCTCTTGACCTCGTGATCCACCCGCCTCAGCCTCCCAAAGTGCTGGGATTACAGACGTGAGCCACCACGCCCAGCCAACAATAGCCTTTTTTGTTGACGGGAAAATAAAAAAAAAAAAATCTAATTAAAGAAATAATGGGAAATAGGAGAATTAC
Source organism: Hylobates moloch (assembly GCF_009828535.3). Taxonomy (NCBI): domain Eukaryota; kingdom Metazoa; phylum Chordata; class Mammalia; order Primates; family Hylobatidae; genus Hylobates; species Hylobates moloch. The sequence continues at coordinate 151,285,122 of NW_026652279.1, forward strand.
CCACGTAAGTATACTCGACTGCTTTGATAAGTCTGGTTTGCTCATTTGTTTGTTTCTATAATGAGATAAAGGCCAGCTTATTTATTGGCTGATGAGCACAACATAGTAAATAGGAAAAGGGAATTTTGATATGCAAGATATATTAAACAGGAAGAGTGGAGTTACATCCTTGTTGTAGATTAGTTTCCCTGAGAAGCAGACACTGAACTATGTATTTTCATACAGGAAGAGTACTGGGGAGCGCTCTCAGGATGAAGCCTGTGGGCAGAGCAGGCGTCATGAGTGTGTGACCTATGCTATAGGGCACAGGTCTCCGTGTTTAGAAGGGTTTCACTTTTGGTTTAATGCTCTGTTGTCAGAATATTGATTTTTTAAATTATTTTTGACCAACGGGACCCCCAGTTTCAACTTTCACTGAAACCTAAAATTTCCGTAGTCAGTCCTATCTATGGGGGAGCCATAGATCCGAAGCCAGTCAAACAAGGAACTCTCTAAATTTATGGTTATTGTTCACAATTGTCTAGCATTGGAGTGAGGGATCCAGACTTGTATTCCCTCCGTTAGCCAATCTTTGTCAGCTGGCTGCCCAGAAAAGGGTGCACAGCCTTGGGCAAGACACCTTTCTTTAGAAGAGGGAAAATCCTGCACAGAGACACAGATAAGAGATGTTAGCCATAAGACTACCAGCCACTGGGGAAGAGTGCTTCAGTCTTGGAGGAGGATGAAGGTAGCAATCAGTGGATTACAATCCTTGAGTAGTGCACAAATATGGTGCACAAGGTCGTGGCCTTGACTACAAGAGTTCCACATTGTAACGGGGAAAAGTCAATGATATATGCCCGCAGATAGGTGGAGCTGGAGGATGCAGTTTGTGGAAGATACTTTTTTTTTTTTTCTGGTTACTTCTATGTATTCAGTAAAATAACAAACAAGGTCATCAACTGGCAGTAGGATGGTGAGTTGATTTAGAATTTAGGCATGAACAGCACCAAAAACATAGAAAAGGTATAGTAGATCAATCTTGAAAGTATATTATTCTAATAGAATTTATACAAACTGTGGGTAACAAATACTGGATGGATGCCTTTTGAGAAGAGGATGTAAAGAGAACAATTTTTACAACTTTACAAAATATTAAATGAGCTTAAGAAAAGCATAGGTTTTCACACTGAAAAGTCTGCTGAATTAAGAAAAATGATAAATAACAAAAAACCTCTCTAACACACACTTGTGCAATTTCTATGCCTCAAAAAGAAGATAAAATCATAAAAGCATAGAGGGAGAAAGAAATAAAAGATCACCAACAAAGAGACTGAAAATAGAGAAGGTATAACTTTCTAATTAGTGCCATAAAAAAGGATGTTGGATCAGTGCTTTAAATTTCTGGGGGAATGTTTTAAAATTGCATATTCAGAGATATTTTTAATCAGTGAAAGCAAAACAAATGCATTATCAAAATGTTCAATTACTAAGATATTTTTCCTCCCATAAAAACTGCCATGGAAACTACTTAAGAAAAACCTACAGTGAAACAACGGAGAGGGCCGGGCACAGTGGCTCACGCCTCTAATCCCAGCACTTTGGGAGGCCGAGGCGGGCGGATCATGAGGTCAGGAGATCGAGACCATCTTGGCTAACATGGTGAAACCCCATCTCTACTAAAAATACAAAAAATTAGCCAGGCGTGGTGCCAGGTGCCTATAGTCCCAGCTACTCGGGAGGCTGAGGCAGGAGAATGGCTTGAACCCAGGAGGCGGAGCTTGCAGTGAGCCGAGATCACACCACTGCACTCCAGCCTGGGAGACAGAGCAAGACTCCATCTGAAAAAAAAAAAAAAAAAGAAAAAAGAAAAAAAAAGAAACAACGGAGAGGCTGGGTGTGGTGTGGACCACGCCTGTAATCCTAGCATTTTGGGAGGCTGAGTCAGGATTGCTTGGGCTCAGGAGTTCAAGACCAGCTGGGCAACATCGTGAGACTTCATCTGTATCTATTTTTTTAAAATAATAAATGCATAAGTAAGACGAGGGCGAACTCTAAGAATGTGGAAGCCGTAAGGCTCAGGAAACAAGAGATTCTAAACCCAGAGTACCTTCTAGAATGACTGCAGAAAAAGAAGCCTGAGAATAACAATTTGGGAGAAAGAGTTCAAAGAATTCTAGGAGGAATATACTTTGGCAAAAAAAATAATAATAATTAATTGCCATAATTGATGCTATTATTGGAAACCTGAGGCGTAATAAAGAATGTGAACATTCACTATTCTTTTATGATAAAAATATTTAATAAGGGGAAAAATTCTATAACAATTAAGTGTTTCAAGTATGAAGCAAATTATTATAGGACACATTTGAGCAGCTGGAGAGCAAATGAATTCATGTGACTTTAACGGTAAGGACAGTTTCCACTGACATGCTCAGATACCTTGTATTTCCAATCCAAGTAAAGCAGAGAAGGAAATATAATCTTAAAATATTATTTGATTTCTCTGCAATAATTAATTAATGAAAAATTACGTCTTAACCCTTAAATATTTTTAATTTTTAGAATCAAATGGTGATAATACAAATGTAACTAGAATTATTAATGAGAATATCAGCCTGATATATCTTGATCATATAAAAGTAATGGTATAGCTGACATAGTGAGGAGGCACCAAAAAGTACAAGTGGAAGAGGGGATTGGAATGTGAATACTTACATAGTGGTGAGTTAGAAGACAGAAAATGACAAGAAAAAAAAGTAAAAAACCATGTGGGAAACAACTATATGAACGGAAAATTGAATATGAAAACATTTTAAGGAAGATAACTCATCTACATTTGGAAAAATCAATGAATAAATGAAATCAATGAAAAATAAAAATCAAATAAATGATTATTTGGAGTTATCTCAGTGATAGGAGGTAAAAATCTATTCTGATTAATGATAATTTCAAGGAAGGTGAGGAGGACAGGTCTTCTATAATCCATAAATTATTATGGATAGTCATAACATTTACTTTTATTATATTGATAAAATAGTTTTAAATTAATTAAGAAACAGTAAAGTAAGCAAATATATAACAAAAACCATGAGAAAATTATAAATTCCGATGTAGAAGGATGCTTTGATGTGTTGTTGAGTAAAAAAAAAAAGGAAGTTACAGAAAATTATGTATAATACAAACTTATTTTTTTAAACTACCAATATATATAGTGTAACTGTGCATATGTAAAATTCTGGCCAAACATATTTGATAAAGTCAATGGTGATTACTAATGGAAAGTGAAAATAGGAAAGTAGTGTGGACTACAGGAAAGAAATTTAACCACGTGAGACAGAAACTTTAAGAAAATGTTTTGCAACAAAATTTATACCTTTTGAATTTAAAATTATCAAAATGTAAATAAGATAATTTTAAAAAAACGATCCCAAAGAATTTGAAATATCACTATTTTCAGAAACTTTACCTGTAAAATGCAGGTAGGTTTCTGGTCAAATTTCCTTCTGGCCTAATATGTCTCTAAGGAAAATAAATCAGCAAAACGTGAAGGTGACTGAGAAAAATGGCGCATCTCATTAAATTTTTTAAAAGATTCCCCACCTGCAAAATCATTAGAATTTTAATCAGTGTTTTAAATAATTAAATTACTTTGAAGATAAATATTCTGCATAGCTAGTATGTTAAATAAATGACACACATCAGGTAGGAATTTTCTACTGTTCATTTAGATTGTTCTTTGCGTTAGTTTTTCCCTGCCCGTTAGATGAAATTGAGGACATGTCCAATTGATTTTATGGTCACTATTAGCGAGTGTACTAGTCTGCTCAGGCTGCCATGACAACATACCATAGTCTGGGTATTTAAACAGCAAAAATGTATTTTCTTATAGTTCTGGAGGCTGGACGTTCAAGATAAAGGTGGGAGCAGACTCAGTTTTGGTGAGGGCTCACTTTCTGGATTTCAGACAGCAGCCTTCTCCCTGTGTCCTCACTTGGCCTGTCTTCTATGCATGTATGCCCCAATGTCTCTTCCTCCTCTTACAAAGACAGCAGTCCTATTGGTTTAGGATGTTAACCTTACAACCCCCTTTAAGTTTAATTATCCCCTTAAGAGCCCATCTCCAAATGCAGTCAACTGGGGGTTTGAGCTTCACAATACGAATTTTGGGTACACACGATTCAGTCCATAACAAAAAGTCAAGACTCTTCCATACACTTTTATGATCAGAATATCTCATGTCAATAATTAAATGTTGATAAAAATCTCAGGTAAGTAATTAGAATGCCAAGTCAGTTCCTAGCTGGAACTTAGCAATGAGTAAGAGATGTCTTCCCCTTGTTTATTTTAATCACTCAGATCTTCTACTCCTCCTTTTCATTTCATTTATACAATTTTATTTGTATAATTATTATGGGTACATAATAGGTGTATATATTTCTGAGGTACAAGCGATGATTTGATATAGGCATACAATGTGTAATAATCTTATCAGGGTAACTGAAGTATTCATCACCTCAAGAATTTACTTAAACTAACCATCTAGTCTTTTCAGATAGATGAATACAAACGTGAACCTTGTAGAGAAAAGCATCTTAATATTGTTATAAATAATGTGCAGTTCAATAATTGAGTTATCTGTTTATGTGTTTCAAGGAACATTATATATCTAGGAAATGAGAATTTTGTCCTTCAGCTGTTGCCTGTCTGGGCCAGTGCTTGGATACAGATTACTGCCAATTATACATGTAATGGAGTACATTTGTGGTTATTACCAGATTAAGATTTGTCATTACACTTTGTAAATGACCAATTTCCCTTCACAATTGTGTAGTAATTATTGTCAAAATGGAACACCAGCACAACCACTTAAACACATTGTATTTTTTTCCTTTCCACAGAAAACAAATGATCTTTAAAATCAGCTATTACCATGGCTAATGAACACTATGTCACAACATAAAGATCCCCGGAATTTCCCTCTAGACTAATCTCATTAAATCCAAAGCATAACATAAGTTAAATATCCAAGTTATGATCTACCAGCAAACTTTCTAGATAGAAGGCCTGTTAAGAAACAGTTAAGAAAAGAAAACAGATTTCTTAAACTATCACACTCACTTTCTCCTTCTCTATATTCAATAAGTTACCAGGCTCTGCCTATTATTTTTTTCTTTCCTGTCTTCCCCATTCCTGCTGTTAGCACATCTCTCGTGCCATCATCTTCTGTAGAGTATAAAAAGACTCCTAATTTTTTTCCATATGCTCAGTCTTTCTCTATCCAGTTACAGATTGTGCTAAATAACACATAAACTTTATGACCTTAAATATCTTCTCATTAAAATTTTCCCAGTAGTTCCTGGATAGTATTACCAAACTACTGCACTCACAAGTCAGGATATTTATTTATTCATTCAAACAATATTTATTAAGCACCCTTCTTGGCTAATTTTCTCTGTAAATTTAATCCACGGTTAATTGTTACGTTTACACATTACGATTAACACGTGGGCTTTTAAAAACAAACATGCTTTATTCAGTGGTAAGATTTTAATCTGACCTAGTCCTGATCACCTCAGTCTGCATTTCAGAATCTTTATTTATATTAAGAAACCCATAATCTTTGCCAATGTGTATGTCAAATGCTATGGATATTTTTATGGCTACGTGTCATTGCACAGAGCCACGTCAATGTTTAAAGTTAAACTATGGCCCAGTGTTGACACAGCTATTTGCCCTATCCTCTTTCACTTGCTTTGGTAATGCCATCCTCAAAAACCTAATTCATCCATACTATTTTGGCGGGCTCCAATTCTGCTATGAAAAAGAGTGAAAATTTAGCAGGAGTCAATAGATCTTAATTTGTCCTTCTTTAACATCTCCAATCATTTTTTTTTGTAATAAACATTTTAAAAATGTTAGAAAAGTTGTAGGTTTACAGAATTATTGTGACGATGCTATAGTCTTCATATCACACATTTAATATGCCCTATTAATAATATCTTTATATGAATATGGTATGTTTCATTTGCATGTTTGTTGTATCATTTGGGGGATTTTTATGTGCATTCTTTGAATGTTATGAATACAAGTTATCTATTAGATATGTGTTTTGTAATATTTTGTCTCAGTTTCTGGATTGTTTTTACATTTTCTTAATGGTGTCTTTTAAAATCCAGTCTGTCGGATTTTGTTATTGCTCTTGTATTTATAAACTTATGGCCAAATTCAAGGTAATGGGATTTTTGGCCCAATCTTTTAAATAATTTTTATAGTTGTGCATTTGACATTTAGATTTATGACCTACTTTGAGTTAATATTTATGAAAGCCGTAAAGTCTGTGTCAAGGTTCTTTTGTATCTTTTTGTTTTCTAAATAGATGTTAACTTGTTCTAGCACTGCTTGGGAAGAATTGACATCTTTTTAGGGTGGTGGTATGATCTCAGCTTAACGCCAACTCCACCATCTGGGCTCAGTCGATCCTCCCATCTCAGCTTCTCAAGTAGCTGGGACTACAGGCCCATGCCACCACACCCAGCTAATTTTTGTATTTGTTGTAAAGTCAGAGCCTCACTATGTTTCCCAGTCTGGTCTCGAACTCCCGGGCTCCAGTAATCTTCCCACCTCAACCTCTCAAAGTGCTGGAATTAAAAGTGTGAGCCATCATGCCTGGCAGAATTGACATCTTAACAGTATCGAGTCTTCAAATCAATGAACACAGAATGTATCTTTGTTGCTATAGATTTTCTTTGATTTTTTTAAAATTGATGTTTTGTAACATTTCACATACAGATCCTGTACATATTTTGTTAGATTAATAGTAAGTATTTGAGTTTTTTTGTTGCTATCTTAAGTAATTATTAACTATTCCAATTGTTTATTGCTAATATATAGAAAAGCATTTGATTTTGTATATAACTTTGTATTATGCAACCTCTTTAGTATTTCCAATAGATTTTTATTGTTTTTGTTGTTTATTCTTTTGGATTTTCTACCTAGATAATCATGCCTTCTGCAAACAGAGATAGTTGTGTTTCTTCTTTTCTAATCCATATTCCTTTTATTTCCTTTTCTTATCCTACCATACTATTAAGAATTCCAGTAGGATATTAAGTGGGAATGATGAGATTGGGCAGCCTTGACTTATTCCTGATTTGATGGAAAATCTCCATTCTCTCACAGTTAGGAAAAGAAAGTTCCCTTCCATTCCTAGTTTTAGAGAGTTTTTTTTTTAATTATTAACAAGTGTTGGGTTTTGTCAAATGCTTTTTTCTTTGTTTACTGTTATGATCAGTAGATTCTTCTTTAGTCTGTGCATGTGTTTGGTTGTGATAGCAGTGGCAGCACATCTGGAGTGGCCACTGCAAAGACACTGGCTACAGAGTGGGAGGGACAGCCAGGGCTGCTTGCTGCATGGAGCCCATGGGGGTCAGGAACAGGCAGGAACTGCATCCCCTACTGAGTTAAAGGGGCGGGAGCCTGTGCTCTCTAGCACAGCTGCAGCTGCTGGGCCATGCCTCTGATGCAGGCATCCCTGCGCCCTAGGGGACCAGGAAGCCCCCCCTGCTCCTGCAGGCTTGGAAGTGCCTGCTTCTGCTCCCAGGGCTCTCCCCACTCCCAGCACCTGCTCTGATTTCAGAGCAAAGTTGAAGCTGAGCCTGAATGCTGTTGTGACCTGGCCAAGTGTGTGCACACTTGGAGCAGTGCTGACGTTCCAATGCACCACCCACCTTCCCCCACCATTGCCTCAGACACCTCTGAAGTTTTGGGCACCCACAAGCTCAGGAAGGAGGGGTTGGGGGTTGATGAGGGTGGCTCAATGCAGGCCTGCAGGCGCCCTCAGCATGAACAGCCGTGGAGGGTATGTCGATGGCAGGAGACAAACAGTTCCTGGGCTGAAAGGGGTGGGTACCCTATGTAACTCCACCTTCAAGCCAGGGTTGGCCTAATGCCTGGGGGCTAGGCTGCCAGTTCCCAGTGGAGTCCGCAGCCTAGAGTGGTGCTGTTTCCAGCCTGCCAATGGCCATCCATGGACCAATCAGCAGGCACTTTCTCCCTTCTGAAACCTATAGAAATCCCAGACTCAGCCAGACTCACAGAGACATTGGGACAATCTGCCTGCAGATAGGAGCTACCCACTCTGTGTCTTCTCTCTGCTGAGAGCTGCACAGACCTTAGGATGACCTGCCTGCAGGATAGGAGCCACCACTTTGGGTCTCCTGAGAGCTGTTCTGTTGCTCAATGAAGCTCCTGTTTGCCTAGCTCACCCTCCAGTTGCCTGTGTACCTCATTATTCCTTGAAGTAAGACAGAAACTTGGGACCCACCAAATTATGGAACTGAAAGAGCTGTAACACAAACAGGGGTGAAACACACCCTTTGCTGGCCACGTTGAAGGAGACAGGAAAGAAGAGCTGTGGTCTTTTGGGGAACCCAGACCTAGGGGCTCCCCAGCCAGGGCTGGGAAACCCTCTTTGTGGCTCTGTGGTTCCTGGCATCTCCAAGCTTCTGGGCACCACTGCATTCCCCACGTCCAGATGCGGATACCCACAGCAGAAGCCACATGAGGTACATCTGGTCCAGCTGCAGCTTACCACGGAGCCAACAACTGTGTCAGTGCCTGGAGCTGCCCACCCCATCTCAGCAGCCAGTGTGCCTGGCTGTGCACAGTGGCCAGACTCTGCACTTGCTCGCCCCCTGCCTGGCTTGCCCTCAGCAGCTATGAGATCCATCCAGTTAGTGTGAGCCAAGCACAGCCTGCTGGGCTGAGTGGGCAGAACGAGCCCAGTGCCCACAAGCAATAGTCAGACAGAGGGTGCTGCCGACGACAGAGTTTTCTGGCTGGCGAAGGGACACCCCAAGGATCCCATGACAGTTGCAATAATTGATTTTTGAATGCTGGACCAACCATGCATACCTGGAATAAATCCCTCTTTTTGTTGCATATTATTATTTTTCTACATTTTAGATTCAATATAAATATAAATATAATTTAAAATTATATAATCTTTATTATATAATTACAAATTATGATTATAATTTATAATGATATAAATATAAATATATAATTATATAATTAAGATTATATAATTTAATTTTTTTTTTTTTTTTTGAGATGGAGTCTCACTCTGTCACCCAGGCTGGAGTGCAGTGGTGCGATCTTGGCTCACTACAAGCTCTGCCTCCCGAGTTCACGGCATTCTCCTGCCTCAGCCTCCCGAGTAGCTGGGACTACAGGCACCAGCCAACATGCCCGGCTAATTTTTGTATTTTTAATAGAGACCGGGTTTCACCATGTTAGCCAGGATGGTCTCGATCTCCTGACCTCGTGATCCGCCTGCCTCGGCCTCCCAAAGTGCTGGGATTACAGGTGTGAGCCACTGCGCCTGGCAAAGATTATATAATTTTAAATTATAATTTCGTGTGTGTGTGTGTGTGTGTGTGTGTGTGTGTGTGTGTGTGTGTAGGATCTCGAGTCTATAATCATGAGACAGATTGCTCCATGGATTTCTGCTTTTGCAACATCTTTGTCTAGTTTTGATACTAGTGTAATACTGACAAGAAATTAATTAGAAAGAGTTCCCTCTGCTTTTATGTTATGAAAGATATTATGAAGAATTGGCATTATTTCTTCTCTAAATGAATTCAGTGCAATTATTTGGGCCTGCTGATTGTGTTTTCAGAAGGTAATTAAATATTGGTCCAATTTCTTGAAGAAATATAGGACTATTGAGGTAACTTTTATTCTTGTATGAATTTTGGCAGTTTGTGTTCTTCAAGGGATTGTTTCATTTTATTTACCAATTTTTTGGCATATAATTTTTCATAGCATTTCTTCATTTTTCTTTTTTACTGTTCAGGGGATCAGTACAGATCATTATTTTCTGATATTCTCAATTTTATCTTCAATCTTTTTTTGTTGGATAGCTTGGCCTAGAAAATTATCCATTTTATTGATCTTCTCATTCAATCAGCTTTTGATGATAATGATTTTCTCTATTGTTTTCCTGCTAATAATTTTATTTACTTCTGCTTTAAGTTCAATATTTCTTTTCTTCTACTTGTTTTTGGCTTAAATTTCTCTTCTTTCTCTGATTTCCTAGCATAAAAGTTTACATTATTGATATTAGATTTTTTAAATTTCTAAAGTATGTATTTAATGTCATAAATTTTACACTAAGCACTATTTTTGCTGCATCATATAGTCTTTGTAAATTGTTTCCTTCTAATTTATTATAAAATATTATTAATTTCTCTTGAGACCTTTTCTTTGCCCCATGTGTTATTTTGAAGTGCATTGTTTAATTCCCAGAGATTTTGGAATTTTCCAGCTATACTTCTGTTTTTAGCTTCTGATTAATTCTACTTTTGTCAGAGAATATATATTGCAAAATCTCTGTTCTTTTAAATTTGTTACAATATTATGGCCAAAAGATACCCTATTTTGGTGAACGTTTCATGCAAGCTTTAGAGGAATATGGATTTTATTTTTATTAGATATAATATTATATACATTTCAATTAAATCAAATTGATTGATGATACTGTTCAACTATATCCTTATTGATTTTGTGCCTGCTTAGTTTATCAATTACAAGAGATGTTAAACTCTCCAACTATAGTTATGTATTTGTCTTTCTTGTAGTTTGATTAGTTTTTGCCTCATGCATTTTGATGCTCTGTTGTTAGGTGCATGCAGATTTAGGATTCCTATAACTTCTTGGAGAATTGACAGTCTTACTGTTATGTAATCTCTCTTTATCTCTGATAATTTTCCCTTTTCTAAACTCTATCTTTTCTGACTTTAATACAGCTACTCCACCTTTATTCTGATTAGTATTAACATGTTAACTCTTCATCCATTTACTTTCAACCCATTAGGGTTTGTATATTTATTGTGGGTTCTTTTAGAAAAGTACATACTTGGATTTTGTTTTAAACCACTCTTATAACCTGTGTATTTTAATTGGTATATTTATACCCTTCACATTCAAAATGAATATTTGTGTATTTACATTAACATCAATCATTAACAGGGGCTTCTGTTTCTTTCTTTTCTCATTTTAATTGGGCATTTTATGTGATTGAATTTTATTTCCTCCGTTAGTGTATTAATAATATTTCTTTTAACCATTGTTTAGCAGTTTCCTTAGAGTTTATAATACACATTTTTAACTAATCTAAGTCCATCTTGAAATAACACTTTTTTGCTTCATGTGTAGTACACATATCTTTTAAGACAGTATTCCCAATTTTTTCTATCCTTTGTGAAATGGCTCTAATTCATTTCACTACTTAATATGCTATATGATCCAGTATAGTGCTTTTTTATTACTTTAAATTAATAGGTATATTTTAGACCAATTAAGTTAAAATGGAATTGTTATATTCATTTATTCTTTTTCTGATGTTTTTGTCTTTTTCAAAAAAATTCTAGGTTCAAATTTTGACCTATAACATTTACCTTCTGCCTAACAAAAATCCTTTAATATTTCTTGTGGTCAGATTTGCTGGTAATAGATTCCCTCAATTTTTGTTTGTCAAGAGGTCTTTATTTCTCCTTTACTTTTTTTTTTTTTAAGGATAGCTTGATTGAAATATCATAGATATACCATACATTTATCCATTTAAACTGTACAATTTAATTTTTTTATATATTCAGAATTGTGCAACCATCAACATTATGTAATTTCAAAACATGTCCATCGCTCCAAAAAGAAACCCATATCCAAGTCTTCCCGCTTTTTTCCACCTTTGCTCAGCTGTCAGTGTAAATGTTCTCAACCTTGTGTTTTGCCAATTGACAAGCTTCGGTGAGGGCAATCAATTCGGCTACTTGAGCTGATCTGGCTTGGGAAAGATGATCAGCTTCAATTACCCCTGGTAAGGGAACCACAGTATATCCTGCTCTAAAATTTCCATCCTCTCCTCTTAAATAAGACCCATTGGTATACCATTCTATCTCAGCATTATACAGTGGTGTCTCTTGTAGGGCTGTCCTGGGAGTGAGAAGTTGGTTTGTCATCAGAACACAGTCAAGAAGGATTTCCTCAAAAGGGCCCAGCAAGAGAGTGACCAGATTAAGATTATTACAGCGGGAAATGATAATATTTGGAGATGATAAAGCAAAATGTCATAAGAGGTTAACTGATTGACAGAGCGATGTTGAGTACGATAAGAGTTTAGAAGGGTCTTGAAAGAATGCAGTACTAAAATTGTAAGGTGGAAACCCATAATTATTTTTTCAACAGACTTGTACAGAAGGGAAGTGGCTGATATTGCTCTCAGAGAGGGAGGCAGCCCTCAAGCCATGGGGAAAGTCATTGGCCATAATAGCCTGTAGGTCTCCGATGATCACCGTGTTTCTGGGTCAGTGCCCAGGATGCAACAGCTCCAATTTCATGTACCAAAAAGAAGAAAGGCAATTTGTAGTTAGGTTGCTCTAAGGCTGGGTTATTAGTTAGGGTTTCCTTTATTTGTTGTTCAGCTGGTTGTCTGTCTGGAGTCTCCATGATGGGGTCAGATTATTTATTCATTTTTTAGGTGTGCATACAGAGGTTGAGCCATAAGGGAGAAATTTGGTATCCAGTTCCTACAATAGCCAGCCAGTCCCCCAAATTATCTAAGTTGTTTCTTAGTGATGGGCATTAAGAAAGCTAAAACTCTTCTCACTCTATCAGAGTTAATATTCAGTCATTTGACTGAGATAATATGCCCCAAATACTTAACTTGGTGTAAACATAGCCGAAGTTTGTTTTTGGATACTTCGTGTCCCTTGGTGACTGTGTAAATATAGACTCTTTTCCTGAGAGGAAGAGAGTGTGTCTGAACAGAGGAGAAGGTCATCTACATATTAGATGAGTGCTAAGCCCTCGGGAATAATTAAACCCTCTAAGTCAGCTTTTAATATTTGAGAAAATAAGTGTGACTTTCTGTGTACCCTTGGGGCATTATAGTACATGTATATTGTATTTTCCAAGTAAAGGAAAACAAATATTGGCTGTCTGGATCTACAGGAATACCGAATAAGGCACTGCAGAGATCTACAATTGAGAAGTACTGGCTGGGAGTGGTCATAGCTGATAGTACAGTATGTGTGTTGGGGACTGTTGGGTGTCTGGGTATTACAATGTTGTTTAGTGCCCTCTCAAATCTTGTAAAAATCTCAACCCTCTCCCATTTGATTTTTTTAAAGGTAATATAAGACTGTTGCAGGGGCTAGAACAGGAAATAATGGGCCCTTTCCAAGATAATCTTGTATGATAGGGGCAATTCCATCTATGGCTGTCTGCTGTAAAGGATATTGTTTAAGGTAGGGTAGGGGTATCTTTGAATTTATCTCAACCTTTATCGAAGTGGCTGATAATATTTTTCCCATGTCTGTATTTGATGGGACTCTAAGCGGGAGGGGACACCCTTAAGCAAATGCTCCACTTCTAGGGTTAACAGAAAGATTGGGGAGGCTAAAAAGAGTTTTACCATTTCCTTCCCTGTATTCCAATGTTCTCTCTTCTCCTCTATTTTTTTCTTTTTGGTCTCCATTTCGCTTTCCCAGTTGCAAGATGAAATTTCAAAATTACCAGTACTAAATCAAGGTACATTATCAGTACTTTTTAAAATTTGATAGTTTTAGTCTCCTGTCTACAATTCTAAAAAAAGTTCACTATTTGATGAAAAAGAGATATGGGCCTTATGAATGTTGAGGTGATCACAGCTTAAAAGATTGATGGGGCTCCTCAGGCATATTAGCAACACAGGGGGCAAACTGAGCATGTCACATTTAGAGCCCTCAGTGGGGGAAAGCTAAATCTGATGAAACAGCAAGATTTAAAACGAGATGGTTTTACTAGACACACCCACCATGTTCATCCTTTCATTACTCCAAGGAATGGGGTTTCTAAATAAGGTGGGATTTATAACATATAGAGTTGCTCCCGTATCAATAAGGCAGTTGAGAGTTTATGGTTTATTATTATATTAATCTCTTTCAATTTGTTTGTCAGGGTAGAATATTTGGAAAGGGAAAACCCTTTAACTTCCTCAGAGCATCCTTAGACTTCCTGAATTGCTCCTTCCTGTTCCTGCTTCCAATTCAGCCTAAGGCTGTCCCTTTTAAGGTGTTCTGGTCTTTTAAAGTAGTAACAGACTGGAAGGGAAGAGGCTTAGACTGAAGGGGCTTAGAATTCTTAAAATTTTTCTGAGGCTGAAAGATATTTGAAAAGTTAATTATAGCCAGGGCAGTCTTTTGCTTTACTTTTTTATCATAGTGTGGGGGTAATTGGTCAGCTAAGTTAACTAGTTTATTAGTTCTGGCCATGGCCCAATTTGTCGTGTGGCATTTTAGAAGGGTGGTTGAATCCTCATCTAGTATGTTTAAGAAATTTGTATTTAATAATGTATCATTTTTATTGTTTTCAAAGCAGTCAGCTGACATCCTGCAATATTGCCTCAAAGTTTTATTAAAGTGAGTAAAATAATCAAAAACTGATTCATTGGGGTTTTGGAAGCATTGCTGGATTTTATTACAACCCACAACCCTTTGGAACACTGAAGGAATGATACTTAACGGAGAAACATGGGGGCACTTTCCCCCATACTGTTCCCATGATAGTGAATAAATCTCCCAAGATATGATGCTTTTATAAGGGGTTTTTCCTTTGCTTGACTCTCATTCTTTTTTTGCCTGCTACCATATAAGACATGCCTTTTGTCTTCCACCATGATTATGAGGCCTTCCCAGCCATGTGGAACTGTGAGTCTGTTAAACCTCTTTTTCTTTATAAATTACCCAGTCTTGAGTGTGTCTTTATCGGCAACATTAAAACAGACTAATATATACACTAATTTAGACATCTCAAAAGATCCCCATATAGGCCAATATAACTTAGAATCTGCTTTGGTTATAGTGGTCCACTTGATTAAATATTCACATGATAATTTTCCATAAGTATTTTGCATATACCCAGCCAGAGTTTCTAAGGGTGGAACTTTGTGTTCTGCAGCTGTGGGAGTTTTAGCCAACTTAGAGGCTTCCTTCCCCATACTGTAGTGTTCTCTTTCAGATTTTACTAAGTTGGGAAATGTGTCAGACCCAATGTATGCTACTTGCAGACATATCTTTTCAGGGCCATTACTCCCTGAACTGGTCTGCTCCACCTGTGTCATGGCTACCTGGTACAAAGTGTCAGGGGCTTAAGGCACGGGAGGGGTCAGCTCCTTATATGCACCCCCTGGGCGAGATTAGACCTTAAGAGTGTTCTTCTGAGGGGGAAACCTACTTAGATCCACTGCATACCTTAGAGAGCATTCCTCCCAGATACCCTCATATGATTCTTCGTCACCTGAGAATGCCCTAAAAGGCTGAGGGGAGCAGGGTGTTCTTATCTCTTCAGAGTGGAAAACTTCAGATTTACAAGCTAGGAGGTTTAGAGTTGGTCAAATCTAATAAGAGAAGAACTGAAACATAAACACACACACACACACACACAAGAAAGAAAACAACACAGAAACAAACAAAACACCTAAACTAAAGGAACAACAATCACGCAAATTATACATTTCGAAGCATTCTAAATGAAAGGAGAAATTAAGACCAGCTAGTTGTTAACACTAACTTTAGTTATTAAAGAGAATCACAACAGAATCCCAATTCAGCTCCTTACCTAGAGATGGGGTTCAAGCTGAAGATGGCTCTCTGCCGATGAAGAAGCCGACAAGCTCACCTTCCCTGATGGAAGCAAGTGGAAACTTTCAGGAAAAAGGGAGTTTTTAACAGCAATAAAACTTCAGACCCCCAACTAAGGATCCCTGGAGGAAAGAATTTCCAAACCAAAATTGGGCTTATCGGTTTGGGCTATAAAGAGCCCAAGCTAGTACCAAGCACCCATAGGAGAAGCTCCTGCATGCCTGAGCCACCTTCACTCAGGATCCCTCCTCGGTTATGAGATGTTAATCAAGGAAAGTGACCAAGGCAAGTCTCAATTATTTTAGGAGGTTTATTTGCCAAAGTTAAGGACATGTGCCTGGGAGATGGATCTTTCTCTTCAGGCCTTTCTCTGAAGATGATTTTGAGGGCTTCAAATTTGAAGGGGAAAGGGTGGGATAATGAGAGACACAATTTTCATGTGAGAGTAGGGTAGGGGAAAATATTCATGTCTTTGTCTGGCTCAGTGAATCTGTGTTTTTACATAAGATACCATAGACAGTAGGGCAGAGGAAATAGATACGCATTTGTCTCAGGTGGGCAGAGGTTTGACTGAGTTTTGTCCTATGTCCCCACACTTGTGGAGATAAGCTATTAATTTACATTGCCATGGGAAACTTTAACAGAAATGTTTTAGGGTAAAGATAGTGAGACCTACAACAATTTTCCTGTGGGCAAAATGTAAGGGAGGTATGTAGCTTTTCATCTTCGTAGCCATTTTATTTGGGAACCAAAATGGAAGACAGGTTTGTGTGACCCCAGTTCTGAGCATTACTTTTCCCTTTGGCTTAGTCTTAGTGAGTTTGGGATCCCAAGATTTATTTTTCCTTCACATTTTGTAACCACCAATCTACTTTTTTTTTTGCCTAGATTTGCCTGTTCTGAACAATTTTATATAGGTTTTATATAGATTGAATTATTCAGTATATGACCTTTACAATGGCTTTTTCAACTTAGCGTAGTGTTATTAAAGTTCAACCATGCTGAGCATAAAAAAAGTATTTTATTTTTATCACTGAATAATATTCCATTGTATGACTACATCATATCTTATGACTATTCATCATTTGACGGACATTTGGGTGGCTTCTTGGCTTCTACTTCGTAGTTATGATGAATAATACTGTCATGAACATTCATGTTCAAATTTGTGTGAGGATATACACTTCCAATTCCCTTGGGTACATACTTAAGAGGCGAATTGCTGCGTCATATGGTAGCTCTCTGTTTAGCTTACAACGACTGTTTTGAAAGATGGCTGCACCATTTCACATTCTCACTAGAAGCATGTGAAAACAATTTCTCTACAACTCATTTGTCACTGGTTCTTTTTTTTTTTTGGAGACAGAGTCTCGCTGTCGCCCAGACTGGAGTGCAGTGGCGCGATCTCGGCTCACTGCAGGCTCCGCCCCCCGGGGTTCACGCCATTCTCCTGCCCCAGCCTCCCGAGTAGCTGGGACTACAGGCGCCCGCCACTTCGCCCAGCTAATTTTTTGTATTTTTAGTAGAGACGGGGTTTCACTGTGTTAGCCATGATGGTCTCGATCTCCTGACCTCGTGATCCGCCTGCCTCAGCCTCCCAAAGTGCTGGGATTACAGGCGTGAGCCACCGCGCCCGGCCTTGTCACTGGTTCTTATGTCTTTTTGATTATAGCCATGCTAGAGAGTGTAAAGTACTATGTCACTGTGATTTTAAATTGTATATCTCTGGTGGCTAGTGATGTTGTGCCTCTTTTTAAGTGCTTATGTTTTATAACTTTAAAAGTATAATTTCACTGGATATAGAATTACACATGGGATTTTTTTTCTTTGCTACACTTAAATAATTCACTTCACTCTGTTCTTGCTTGAAAAACTTCTGACAAGAAGTCTGCTCTAATTATTATTCTTGTTTCTTTACAGGCGAGATGGTTTGCTCCTTCTTCTCACTACCTTTATATTCCTTCAAGGTTTTCTCTTTGCTTTTAGTCTTCTGCAGTTTAAATACAATATGATTTAAAGCAACTTTCTTCTTTTCTTTTTCTTTTTTCTTGTATGTATTCTTCTTGGTATCATCTGAGTTTTCTCGATTTGTCTTTAACTAGTTCTTAGTTATTGTTAATTCAAATATTTCTTTGCCTCCCCTTTCTCTTGAAAATTATGTATATATTACGTCTTTAAAATTGTCCCCAAAGTTTCTGAATATTCTTTTCCGGTTTTTATATTCTTATTGATTTTTCATTTCAGTTTTGGAATTTTCTGTGGAACTGTCCTAAAGCTCACTGATTATTTCCTCAGCTGTTTGAAGTCCACCAATGTGTCTGTCAAAGACACGCCTCGCTTCTGTGACAGTGCTTTCATTTTTAGCATTTTCATTTGATTATTTCTTAGAATTGTTATCTTTCTGCTCACATTATATATTTGTTCGTGCATGTTCTGCTTTCTCCCCTGGTTCCCTAAACATATTAATCATAATTGTTTTCAATCCCCTGCCTGATATTCTCACCAAGTGTATCATAGATGAGTTGGGTTCTGATGCTCATTCTGCCTCTTCAGACTGTGTTATCTTGTTTTTGGTTTCACTTTTTCTTCATTGTCACAGATATTTTAGATTTTTGTTGAAAACTAGACATGTTTTGGATAATAGGAACTGAAGTAAACATACTGATAGTATGAGAATTGATGTTAATCTGCTGGGAGTTGAGTGTTGTTTAGTGGATGCTGTAGTAAGAGTTTGCAATGACTTGAAGTTCTTCTAGTGTCTTTTTACTTTGTCTTCCCTCTTGACTATGAGTTTCCTAAAATACTCTTCTTCAGAGAGCCTCTGTTTTGCAGCTCTTTTAGCTACAATCCACCATTATTATGCAGGAGCCCTGTTGAGAGGGGACGTGTTCTGTAATCTTCCAACTAAATACCAGTCTTTTAATTGGCCTGTGTGTCTATCCTGTGACATCTACAAGATTTTCTTTTAGTATAGCTTTTCTCATCCTTAGGTGTGACAGGAAGCTTAGACAGGGTGAAGAAGAGAATATTCTCTCCCCACAGCTTGGCAGCAAGATTCTGGTGAAGCCTCCCCTCCTGGGGAGTAGGTCTGTGTTGTGGACTAGATTCTGGGACTCTGTCCTAAAGATGACTCCTTCCCGACCACTGCCAGAGTCACAGGGGGGGCTTTATCAGCTCCTAATCATGGGATTTTGGTGGGGTTCCTGGATCTCATGAAAGTATAGGACACTTCCTAAGATTGCAGCTTCCAGAGTTTCTCATTCTCAAGCTAGTCCGCACTCAGCCTCCAGCAATTTGTCAAAATTTCATTTAAGTTTTCCCCTAAGTTCCAGCAGTTTGTGCTCCAGGGAAACAGATCTTAGCTGTGACACTCTGGATTCTCCTGTCTCCAGATTTTGGTGTGGTAGTGTTCCCTTCAATTATTTCTCATTGATTTTCAGTTTTCCAGCTTTTCGTTTTTGTTCTGGTAAGGATAGGACTGACAGTTTCGCAAGCTCTTTACACGTTGAAGCTGAAAACAAAAGTCCATCACGTCACCTTTTAAGCCTCTTTTTTTTAAAAAATCTGCTGTGAAGTTACCCAATTTGGTAAGTGCATGTTGCTGTGTTAGGGAGGATTAGGGTAAAATATATCTACAATGCTCTTATGTACTATGTTAATTAACTGAGCGGTTTACTAAAATCAGGTAAAATGGTGTAACATTGCTTATGCTTAGAACACATTGGGTAGTATTAATTAATTCAACAAAGTTTTACTTTAGACCTCATGTCCTTGAGTGCTAATCAGTCCATCTTCCAAATAAATTTGAAGATGTCAGCAACATAATCAATTTAAACTGTAATATTATAATTACAGTGTATTCCATTGTTTTTGAGTATGCAATATTTAGCAGTCCATGTAGTACACAAACTGTCTATGTATATTATTGAAAGTAAGTTTTACTGCCTGTTCCCAAGAGAAATTATTCTTTGTTCATGTTTTTTAATATTTTCTTTTCTTTTTGCATATATTTTAAGGCCTAGCTACTAAGCATAGTTAACTTACATGTATTTGCAGTACAATACACTGCTTTAAAAAATCTTTGAAAAATAATTATGTATTTAGAGATGGAGTCTTGCTATGTTGCCTAAGCTGGATTCAAACTCCTGGGCTTAAGCAATCCTCCTGCCTCAAACTCCTGACTAGCTTTGTTCTCTCTTTTTTTTTGTCCTGAGAGCAAGAATAATAGCATCCATTAATATATTATACAGCTTTGAGAATGACTTTACACTTTACTACGGCATGGTAAAAATCCCTAAATATTTAATAAATCACATACTAGTGCACTGCAGTGTTTATACATTACTGAGAACACCCATGTAGTCTATATTGTAATACTCACTCAAACATAATCATTTAAATACAATACAATCAAGCAAGCTATAGTTACATAAAATTAATGATAAATCTTGGCTAAAATTCAATGAAAAATTCAGTTATAGAGAAGATGCAGTTTGGCAAATACAAAACTAATATAAAGGAAATTATTTCAAAATATCACTTTAAAAAACAAATTTTATTTGTAAATATCTGAACTGCTCAACTTGTATACAGTATTATGGAAACCAAAGTTCTGGATAAATAATGTAGCGCAGCTTGTTAACAATTTAAATGAAAAAAAGAAGTATTGTATTTCTAATTTGAAAGGCAAGGGAAATTGTGCCTTCTTACCTAGGGGTATTTGGCAGAAAGACATCTTGTGATTGACATTAATGGGAGTTTCACATGTGTATTTGGGGGAAAAAGAAAACCTCTCTAATCAGTGTTTTCCTCCCATACATTTCATTTCTCAAAAGGTTTAGTTGATGAGCTGTATCAGCAATACAGTTTTAGAAATGTTTACTAAGGAAAGAATGAATCATAAAAACATTTCTTCCTTTGCATTTAGAGAGAAATCCAATATAATTTCATGCATAATTAGAGTTTAAATGATACCATGAAAACACATACTACAAAACAGTAAACATAATACACTTCCCATCCCAGAGCTGTAAGCCTTGGAATTTAAAATTATGCTCTATGTAGAGCTAGAAATTAAAATAGATAAATTATTAATGAATAGAAAGACAATCTTTATAACTTTCGACATTCATAGATCCATGAAACATCTTAAAATTAAGTGTCTGCCATTAAAAGTATGAAATTATTTGAACTTATTCTATAGAATTATTGTGCAAAAATTTTATAAGAATTGTATGCATCAGATACATTTTAAATGATTTATATTTTATTAAAATATTTTATTTATTGGTTATTATTACCAAGTCGTAGGTAGATTTTTAGATGTTAGAGTGCCATGTTCTTAGGTTTAATTGATTTTTAAATCTCTACAAAGATTCATGTTATAATTATGTGGAAATTACTGAATACATTTGTATATAAAATATCAATTGATGCTTTCATTTAAAATATATATATATAAAATAATGAGGCTTATTGGAGAGGTCTGGGTCTTCCAGCACTTACTGCTTTCATCCATGAATGCCTGCTGTGTATTTCTTTATTTCCCTCTATAGCTGTCATTTTAACCATAAGAATCTTTTAAATTAATGACAAACTTAATATAATAGCTTCATATACAGCATATCTGTTTTAAACAGAATAATGGTCCCCTAAAGATGTTTACATTGTAACCCTGCGGGGGCTGGGCACAGTGGCTCAAGCCTGTATGTAATCCCAGCACTTTGGGAGGCCGAGGTGAGCAGATCACGACGTCAGGAGATTGAGACCATCCTGGCCAACATGGTGAAACCCCGTCTCACTAAAAATACAAAAATTAGCTGGATGTGATTGTATGTGCCTGTAATCCCAGCTACTCGGGAGGCTGAGGCAGGAGAATCACTTATTGCTTGAACCAGGGAGACGGAGATTGCAGTGAGCTGCGATCGCACCACTACACTCCAGCACTCCAGCCTGGTGATAGAGCAAAACTCTGTCTCAAAAAAAACAAACAAAAAACAAAAAAACAAACATGTTCACTTTGTAACCCTGGAATGTGTGAATATATTATGGTACATGGAAGAGGGAATTAAAGTTGAAAATAAAACCAAGATTTCTAATCAATTGACTTTAAAATAAGATTATTCTGTAATTATTGGGTGGGCCCATGTGATTACATGGGATTTTATAAGTTAAAGAAGGAGGCAAGAGGATCAGTGTCCCAGAGATGCTACATGAAAAGCTCTACTTCCAACTCCCGTCTTTGAACATGGAGGAAGTCATGAGCCTAGGAATGTTTACAGACTCTACAAACAAGGATAAGCAAGTAATTGAATTATCCCCCAGGGAATCCAGAAGGCTCGTGTCTTGACAACACTTTGTTTTTAGCACAGTGAGATCTAGTTAAGACTTCTGATATTCAGAACTGTAAAGTTACAGGCTTGTGCTGTTTTAGGCCATCAAGCTTGAAAATTTGTTACAGCAGTAACAGGTAACTAATACAATATCCAAAATATAATTAATAATTCACCCAAACACAGTGACAGAACATGAATGCAAAAGACCTCCTCCTTCTCCTTTCACACTTCTCACTATTCTAGTTGCATCTTCCTACACCTGATTTCAAGGTTTTAGTTCATCATCTTTCTCTGTCCTTACACACTTACATTTAGTCATACATACTTTATAAATTTGTTCAGTTTGTTTGCTTTTTCATTCCCATGTGCATTTCTGACAGCCAGGTTCTCTTTTTCATTCACCTAGATTAATGCAATGGTGCCCTGAAAAATCTCCATTTTTTTCTTTTTGAACCAAAAAATGGTTCATATATCTAACAGAGCTGTAGGCTTTTCAGTTAAAGATGTGATATTAAAATAGGTCTTCTCATAAATCTTTGATGAATCTTAGCATATTTCCTATAACATCTAATAGAATTATAATAATTATGGTAACAGTTATTGTTTATTGGATGTTTCACTGAATAAATAATAGTGATCATTCCAAATATTTTACTTTCATCACTTAATTTTTCCTCTCAGTTATCCTATGGGATATTTCTCCATTGCATAGATGAAGACATTGAAGTTCAGAAGTGAAATAATTAACCAAAGGTCATCCAGCTAAAAAGCTGCACATCGATAGTTTGAAATAAAGAATATGTGAATTTAGGCCAGGCACCGTGGCTTATGCCTGTAATCCCAGCACTTTGGGAGGCTGCAGTGGGTGGATCAGGAGTTCAGGAGATTGAGACCATCCTGGCTAACATGGTGAAACTCTGTCGCTACTAAAAATACAAAAAATTAGCCACGCATGGTGGCACGTACCTGTAGTCCCAGCTACTTGGGAGGCTGAGGCAGGAGAATCACTTGAACCCAGGAGGCGGAGGTTGCAGTGAGCCGAGATCGTACCACTGCACATCAGCCTGGGTGAAAGAGTGAGACTCCATCTCAAATTAAAAAAAAAAAAAAAGAATATGTGAATTTAACCCACAGACTTATGGAATACACCAGTGATGGGTCATCCCCTAAATAATGCAAATTTTCCTTTTTTCTCACCCCCCTATAGCCATACAGATTTTCCAGGCTTCTTTTTAGCCATTCATTGTTTGGTAAACTTATTATTTTTCACTTAATAAGAAATGTATTCATATGTTTTCAAAATAAGTACATATTGAAAGACTTCTAGAAAAAAGTTTCCTTCTTGTTTCATCCCCTCTAACTTGTTTCTCACATTTCTTTCAATATTATCTTGAATTTTGTGTTCCCTTCTAATTTTATATGCAAATACAAGAAAATAAAAACTTATTTTATTTTACCTTTCTTACAAAAAAGATAATATATTATATATAATGTTCAGCACCTTCTTAATTTTGAAAAATTCCCAAACTAAAGAAATGTGAAACATTAGTACAATAATCAACCACATGCCCTTCAATTAGATGCATCAGTTGTTTTGTGAAATATTTGAAAAAGTTGTTAATAGTGTTTTCATTAGAAAGCGTTCCAGAACCAGCTATCGAAACACAAAAAGGAGCAATCGAATGACTAGCAAAACCTGCAAACAATTCCAGGTTATGCAAGAATCTTTTGCATTCCTTTTATCTGAAACTAAAGATTTGTCAATTTAATAATTTGTCATGTGTTTACCTAAGTGCTTCCACTGCTCAAACATATACAACTCTCCTAGACAATGTCTACTTTTTCTTTTCTTTTTTTTGAGACAGAGTCTTGCCTTGTCACCCAAGCTGGAGCGTAATGGTGCAATCTTGGCTCACCACAATTTCAGCCTCCCTGGTTCAAGAGATTCTCCTGCCTCAGCCTCCTGAGTAGCTGTGATTACAGGCACCCGCTGCCATGCCCAGCTAATTTTTTTTTGTATTTTTAGTACAGACAGTTTCATTATGTTGGCCAGGCTGGTTTCGAACTCCTGACCTCATGATCCACCTGCCTCGCCCGCCCAGAGTGCCAGGATTACAGGCGTGAGCCACCATGCCAGGCAGACAATGTATATTCTTATACCGAGAGTAAAACATTACAGAAGCCTTCAAGATACCACTATCCAATTGACTGCTGTGAGGGATATTGGAGAAGTCTTCCTCTGGGGCCTGAACATGTGATTTGTGTGATGTGTAACAGTTTATATGTTAGAACCCTGAACAGTATTTGTGTGTTGTGTCAGTTTATATGTTGGAATCCAGAAGAGGACCTTCTTCTTTGTGTTTAACGACATAAATTAAAAAAAAAAAAAAAGTTTGTTTAGAAAAGGCAGAGTAATGCTTCCAATGTTAGAATGAGAATAACTCAAATTTACGAAATAAATCAAAATAAAATGAAAAAAGAGAACATAATTGAGTAAACTAATACACTTTTTAAAAGTATGAAAATTAAAGGAACATTTTTTAAAAAGACAAAAAGATTTTAACAATAAAGGATAATCAGAACTTCTGAAATTCAATGATAATATGTCATCATATAAACTAATAACCATAATAACAAAAACAGCACATTTGAATCTACATGAATAATATGTTTTTTGTTTTCTAACTTTTCTACATCAAATAGCAGATACTAATGGATTAATAATCTCAAAACTGGAAGAAATGTTATATTACCAGGGTTCTCCAGTGAAAAGGAACAAACAAGATGTTTTTATTTACAGAAAGATGTTTATTTTAAGAAATTGGCTCACATGATTATAAAGGCTGGCAAGTCCAAAATCTACAGGGTGGACAGCAGACAGGACCAAGTAAGAGTAATGGAAGGATGCTGTAGTTAAAATGCAGAGGATGTCTAGGAAGCCAGCCTTTTGTTCTCTTCATGTCTTCAGCTGATTGGATGAAGCCTAGCCACATTGTGGAAGGCAATCTGCTTTATTCAGAGTCCACCTATTTAAACATTAGTTGCATCCAAAACTACCCTCACAGGAATATGGAGACTACTGTTTGGCCACATACCCCAACACTGTGACCCAGCAAAGTCAACACATAAAAACAACCATCACAAATGCATTGCACTGCATCTCATATTCATATGTTATTTGATTATTGTTTCTATACGAAAGTAAATAGATGTTAAGTGAAGATCAAAATTAGCCTGGCTTATATTAATTTATGAAATTGCATTAGATTTGTGAAATCAATAAGCACCATAGATTCAACAAAATACACACACACATATATATACACACACATATATATAGTACCCATTGTCTAGTCAAACAATAGATTGGATGTTGCTGTTTAGGTCTCTTTAAAATAAGATTAATACTTAAATGAGTAACTTTGAATAAAGCAGATTACCCTCCATAATGTGGGAGGCCACACCCAGTTGAAGGCCTTAAGGGAAAAGATGGAGGTTCCATGAAAAGGAAAGAGTTCTGCCTCCAAGCTGACTTCTGACTCAGGAATGCAACATTAATTCTTGGAATTCCCATCCTGTTGGCCTGCCCTGCAGATTTCATACTTGGCTGCCCCACAAGCATTTGAGCCAACTTCTTTAAATCTCTCTGTCTCTCTCTCCCTCTCTTTTGATATACTATAGGCACCCAGAACATGTGTTTACAAGGATGATGAAATGGATGCAGAGGAAAAGAGAAACATTACCAAGAAATATGAGACAATTACCATTGAAAGTATAATTATCAGCATATTCTTCTATTGACATCCTGTGACATTTTGTCAGAGAATAGTTGAATCCATTAAGAATTGTTTGGCTACAAGTGACGCAAAAGTAAAAAATTATGGCTGAAAACATATTAGTACATTTTTAACATCTAACAAGAAGTCTGCAGTTGAGTATTTAAAGGCTAGAGTGTCAAGAAAGCTCCCAAAACCCTAAGCTATTTTTGACATTCTTCCCTGCCATCCTTAGCATATTGGCTTTTTGAACTCATCATGCTTGGAGCTCTATGGTCACAAAATGATCTCCCTATCTCCAGAAACATTGTCTAAAATTTAGGCAAAAAGATAGAAAAGTCAGTAACATTATTTGTCCCTGTGTGTGTGTATATGTATACACACATATATATGTACACACATGTGTATGTATATGTATATATATACAGGTACACACACAGGAAAATGTCATGTGTGTATGTCTGTATGTACATATAAAGCATCTCCCAGGTTTCTTCTTGAATTTCTTTGAACAATGAATCCAATGAAGTCTTAGCTCTATTAAGGGCAGAATAATTTATATAGGACTAACCTTTCTACAGATGTAAAATATTATACACCAAACCAATAAAGCCCAACTATTTGAAGGCACTAGATTTTTACCCAAAGTAGTTTCTTCCCGCCGATGATTTAGTCCTAGAAAGGACTGTGGTTCTGGAATCATGGGGCAGCTGGAGGTGAACAGAATCTCAGCATGAAACTCAGCACAAACTCAGCATGAAAAAAAAAAAAAAAGATATGGAATCCAAGCTCATCGATGCCCCTGTGAGTTGAGAGCCAAATTCTTACAGTGGAGAAATATTCCAAATTCTTCTAATAAATATCCTTCAATTTTTTGTGGCCACTAAATTACACAATGCAGGTGAGATTACAAGAAGCTCAGAAGAAAACAATACCTGAAAAACTCAAGAAGCTCAGCGTATGTCTCAGCTGCTGCTGACAAAAGGAACAATGGAACTTGGAATTTCATTCAGAGGGGCCAAAATAAAGAAAATAAATTAAAAACCTACTGAAGGCCAGGTGTGGTGGCTCACACCTGTAATCCCAGCACTTTGGGAGGGCAGTGCGGGCAGATCACCTGAGATCAGGAGTTCGAGACCATCCTGTATAACAGGACAAAAACTCATCTCTACTATAAATACAAAAATTAGCCAGTGTGGTGGTGGGCACCTGTAATCCCAGCTACTTGGGAGGCTGAGGCAGGAGAATTGTGGGAACCCGGGAGACGAGCTTGCAGTGAGCAGAGATCGCACAACTGAACTCCAGCCTGGGCAACAACATGAGACTGTCTCAAAAAACCAAAACCTATTGAAAACACAAAATGGTCACATCACAAGAATAACAAGCATGCCCCAGTCTACTCAATTAAGAAGTTAGTTTCTAACTCACTGAACATGGAGCCAGCTTCATGGATGAGGGACAGTGTAGACATGTAAGACTCTCTGCTCAGAGAGACCCAATTTTTTATAAGCTTATCTTTGAGCATACTAACACACAGTATCCCTCCCTTACCCTCCTGCTTCCCTGGGATGTGTTCTCCATCATTTCCTGCTCCTGCCCCGGCACCCTGATTCCTATCCATCCTCTTTCTCCACTCCAGCCAGTTACTTCTGCTCTGCGGCCATCCTCAGCAGGGGCCTGGGTGAAGAAAGAGTGCAGGTCAGGCAAGCATACACCACCTTGTCTGAGGGCAGAGCAGGGCAGCAGCCATTCAGCATGATGGCATATTCAGTGGGCGGCTTGTGTGATCAAGCCTCTCACCCATCTCTAATCTAGATACCAAGCATGTCCTAATGCAGAAGTTGCAATGTTCTGGGGTCACTTATCCACCAAGAGCTGGTTCAGAAAGCTTGTTGGGGAAAGATAGTTACCTGGCTCAACTTCCACTTCCCTCTGTGTGAACATGTTGATCTGGTTTGGTGGCTATGCACTTAGGTATACACGTGCCTGGCCACAGGATGGGCCCCTGGCCACCTGTGAGTGTTTGCACTCTCCTGGCAATCATCTCCTTGCCAAGGTTGTGCAATATTAAATAGCGAAAAACATCATGGCAGGCTAAGAGGGAAACTGTGACAGAAAGAAAAAAAGTCTTATATTTTGATACCCTTAAGAAAAAATTATTCATGTTGTTCAAATAAGAGTACTACATTTTTATTTTTCACTGGGTCCTCCAAATCATTTATCTGGCCCTTAATGAAAAGGACTCTTTAAAAATCAGTGTGTTTTACACTTTGTCAAGCCCAGTGGTAAATCACCTTCTGTCTTCTAACTCAGCCTCACAGCAGGATTTGTCATAGTTGACCACTCCCACATTCTTGAATTCTTTCCTCCTTTAGAGTTCCTCCTGTTTGTGGTCTCTCTGTTGTCACCTCTTCTGCATGAACTGCTTAATACTGTTTTGACCTAAGCTTAAGATTCAAGCTTCCTTTTCATTATTATTATTTTTTTCCTATTGACACCAATTTTCCAAATTGATCTCACCAAGTCTCATACTATCAAATGCCATCTGTATGCGGATTGATTCTCCAATTTATATTCAAATTCCACAAAACTTCCATCAAGCTGTTGACTTGACCTTTCTACATGAATGTCTAATTGGTATCTCAAACTTCTTACATCCAAAACACATCCCCACTCTCATTCTCAGAGCTTCCATTTTTTACTTAATGTTATTTATACATTTGTACAGACCTGAAATGTGTCAATCACGCTTAATTCCTCTCTTTCCTTCTTAATCTATATCTGATTTATCAGCAAGTTCTATTAACTCGCCATACAACTTATAGAAAATGTGATGATTTTTCCTCTTTTCTATTACTGCCATCTTAGCACTCAGCTGGGCAATTTAATCCTACCTGGTTTCCTGGCTTTCAGAGGAACCACTTCTAAATATAATTTCCACATGAGAATCAGTTAAATATGTAAATGTCAATTTTTTAAAAAGTCTTGAAATAACTTCCACAGAAAATTTGAATAAAATCCAAATTCCTTATCACAGACTAATGGTTCTCTATAGCCCTATAATCTACCCTTGCTTCTCTCTCCGGACTACAAATAGTTTGTTCAGCATTTGCTGGAAATACCGTCATTTCCTGTTTTCCTTAAACATGTCAAACATTTTTCTATTGAGAATAATTATGATTGTTTCTCTCTACCTGGAATTCTCTTCCCAGATTGTTTCCTGCCTGACTGCTTTTCATCATTCAAGTCTCAATTCAATATCATCTCTCCTCAAAAATGCAAGCCTGCCTTAAGGGACCTATTTCAACCTGACCCTCAGTCACTTACTATCTCATTATGTGGTTTTATTTCCTTATAGCACTCATCAAGGTTTTTTTTTTTTTTAATTGGCTCAGCATGGTAGCTCATGACTGTATTCCCAGCACTTTGGGAGGCCGAGGTGGGCAGATCCTTGAGCCAGGAGTTCCAGATCAGCCTGGCTGACATGGGGAAACCTGTCTCTACCAAAAATTAAAAAAAATAAAAAGAAAAATTGCCGGGCATGGAAGCACATGCCTGTAGTCCCAGCTACTCAGGAGGCTGAGGCAGGAGAATCACTTGAACCCAGAAGGCGGATGTTCCAGTGGGCAGAGATTGCGCCACTGCACTCTAGCCTGGGTGACAGAGTGAGACCCTGTCTCAAAGAAACAAACAAACAAAAACTTGCTTTCTGTCTTTCCAGCTGGAAGGATTAACAACAAAAGGACACATGGTTTTCTCGTCCATTTCTATATCACCAAGAACTACAGCAGGGTGCCGCCAACATAATAAGTACTCAGTATATGTTTCTCAATAGCATTAAATACATTAATTATAGACAAAAGAGTTAAAATGGCTAGTCAGTGTTAGATCTATATGATAGCAACATATACTCAACTATCTTTTTTTAAAGCATCATTTCTGGATAAGTGTATTGTTCACGGTAAAATAGCAAAACAGAAGGAAAAAGAAACTATTGCAGAGAACTGTGTTACTGTAGTATTTTTAGGTTAAAATAATGAAAATATATCAATATAAATAAAATTGAACAAATCAATTTGTTACTTGATCACTTGAAAAATTCAGAATATATTTTCACCAAGATTAGTAGCCATTTTAGGGGTTATCTCAAACTTGTCTGTTATTCTGTCCTAAAATTAATGACGTACTCTTATACCTAGCATCTACTAATACTTTTTTGTTTCATATATTCTATAATAATCCTATTAGGATATTTCTCAAGTTGACTGTTATAGATCTATTTTCTCTTGTACATGGTGTGTACTGCCAAAATGTAGATGTAGGTTCTGTTTTTCCCAATATTTTTAGTATCATTTAAATTATTAACTTCATACTATTTTTTATCCTGAAGAACTCATTTATATACATAGTAGCTTGTCTTTGGCTATCTATAGCTTTGAAATTCATTCTGATGTATTTTAACTGTTTTATTTCCTTTTTACTTTCATAACTTCTGTAATGTTCATCCTCTATATTATTTAACATATCTATGATCAAATCTATTCCTCCTGTAATATAACTTCTACTTTGGTTCCACTTTTACCTTTTTCTTTAATTTTTTTTTTTTTTTTTTTTGAGATGGAGTCTCGCTCTGTCGCCCAGGCTGGAGTGCAGAGGCGCAATCTCGGCTCACTGCAAGCTCCGCCTCCCGGGTTCACGCCATTCTGCCTCAGCCTCTCCGAGTAGCTGGGACTACAGGCGCCCGCCACCACGCCCGGCTAATTTTTTGTATTTTTAGTAGAGACGGGGTTTCACCGTGGTCTCGATCTCCTGACCTCGTGATCCGCCCGCCTTGGCCTCCCAAAGTGCTGGGATTACAGGCGTGAGCCACCGCGCCTGGCCTTTTTTCTTTAATTTTTGACTTAAATCCTTTTAGTCATATTGTTTGGTCTTCTTTTTTCTCACTGCTCATGTGTTGTGATGTTCTTATACATCTGGAAGTGTTTTTATTCTGACATTTTTTTTTCCCTACCAAGATTGTTTGATTCCTATTTTTAACTTATCAATAACAATATCTCACATATATACATACATATATAGTATTATTTCGAATGTGGGTGCACATTGTACAACTGTATATACTATATATATAGTTGTGTGTGTATATATATATATGGTAATATTTTGAATGTCGGTGCATTTTGTACAACTGTGTCTTGGCATATTGGGTAATGTGGAGTAGCCAGATGATCCCTTTCACAAGAGAGTTTTACCATTTTCTTTTGTTAAGCAGATAAGAGACTGATCACTTTGATTTAATTTGTATACGAACTTGGCTGGTGTTTGTTTACACCTTAAAAATATATATTTCTATCTCTCCCGTTTCTTGGACTTGGATTTCTTTATCAAACCTTATAAGTCTTTGTCTTTTGACTCTGACGTACTGAAAGAGATTCGTTTAAGACTTCTGAAGCTTTCAAGCTCAGTTATTTAGCCTCCCGCCTCAGACAGAATCCAAATTGGCCAACATTTTAGGGGGTTGAACAGCTTTGTATTTGTCGGGCCCCTCCCTCTGGTAGGATTTTGTATGTTTGATAGTGAATAACTGCAGATTTCTCTTTGCCTTTTAAAAGATTCTTGCAGAGGTCAGCAGGCTCCTGTATAACCCCATGCCTCAACTCGTGCCTGCTTGCAACAACCATTTGTATGGTTGTGTAGCCTTTGTCTCCTAAGTGGTCAAATAGCCTTATGTAATAGCCCCTCAAAACATCTGTAGTTTCCGTCCCCCGGCAGACCCTCTGCTTGAGACAAGCATTATTCTTAGGTCATATCCAGCACTGGCCAATGCCCCCATTGATGAAAATGGCTGGCAAGAGTCCATTAGCCTCAGAAGGGTTATTACCTCCTTGGAATTCAGCTTCCCTAGTTCTTGTTAGGCATTTCCAGTCTTCTTTTCTAGATCCTTCTTCTGTATCTGAACTCTAAATATGGGCTTGGTCTAAATCAGGAACTGAGCCATTTTTCCTCTTGGCTTCCACAGCTTGGAGGTATCTTTAAATGTATACAGTTGATCCTTAAACAACACAGGTTTGACCTGCAAGGCTCCACTTGGATGCAGATTTTGGATGCAGATTTTCTTCCCACCTCTGCCTCTCCTGAGATAACAACAGCAATCCCTCTTCTTCCTCCTCCCCCTGAGCCTACTCAACATAAAGATGACAAGGATGAAGGCCTTCCATCATGATTCACTTCCAGCTAATGAATAATATATATATGTTCTCTTTCTCATGATTTTCTTAATAATATTTTCCTTTGTCTACCTTACTTTATTGTGAGAATAGAGTACATAGTGCATGTAACATTCAAAATATATGTTAATTGACTATTCGTCATTGGTTAGGCTTCAAGGCAAAAATGGGCTACCAATAGTTAAGTTTCTGCAGAGTCAAAAGGTAAACGCAGATTTTTTAACTGTGCAGGGTGTCAGGGCCCCTAACTCTGCTTTGTTCAAAGGTCATGTATGTGAGTATGTACATCTCTTTGTGCGTACATCTGTATAGGTATGTGTGGGCATGTGTGTATGTATATATGTATATTAACATAAAATTATTATGTTTATATACATACAGCATTATGGTTATATACACATATACACATATACACATATACATATCATTTTATGTTTATATATACATAATAACATAATAAACATAATAACATCTTTATCTAGATGTTACAACTGTACTATTGCGTTGCCTTGATCCACAAAAATTCTATACAGAAATAGATTTTTTTTTCTTCTTAACCACTGAATATATTTCAGGTTTTCTGTCTCTTTACAATTTTCTGCTAAATTCTGGGCAGTTTCTTTACATCTGCATCATATTCACAAAGTTTAACTGTTTCTATCACTTATACAATTTATTTTTATCAGAATTATAAGGAATATTTTATTTGGTTATTTTTTCTTGCTTTTATATAGTAACTTACTTTTCTCACTATCTATATATTATTTGATTAATTGCTTATTTTAGCCACAACTATTTTGTAGAGTCTTTCTAGTTTTCAGCGCCATCAACTTGTTTCCTTAAGAAATGCAATAATGGGCTGGCGGGGTGGCTCACGCCTGTAATCCCAGCACTTTGGGAGGCCAAGGCAGGCGGATCACGAGGTCAGGAGATAGAGACCATCCTGGCTAACATGGTGAAACCCAGTCTCTACTAAAAATACAAAAAAATACAAAAAAATAAAATTAGCTGGGCATGGTGGCAGGTGCCTGTAGTCCCAGCTACTCAGGAGGCTGAGGCAGGAGAATGGCCTGAACCCGGGAGACGGAGCTTACAGTGAGCCGAGATCGCACCACTGCACTCCAGCCTGGGAGACAGAGCGAGACTCCGTCTTAAAAAAAAAAAAAAAATGCAATAATGATAACCTAAGGTTATTTAGCATGATCTCTTGAAAACTGAGTGTCAACATAGGAAGATGAGTACACTCTTCTACTTTCATCCTGAAACTCATGGCTGAACAAGTAGCTAATGAGTAGCACATGTCCACCAGTAAATGTATGAAGGAAGACCAAATTTATTCAGCCATCATTAACAAGGACAATGATTACATTATTAGAAATAAGGAATTTATTTATTTTTAACTTTTAAGTTCGAGTGTACATATGTAGTTTTGTTACATAGGTAAACCTGTGTCATGGGGATTCATTTTACAGATTATTTCACCACCCAGGTATTAAGCCTAGTACCCATTAGTTATTTTTCCTGAACTTCTCCCTCCTCCCACCCTCCATGCTCCAAAAGGCCCCAGTATGTGTTGTTCCCCTCTATGTGTTCATGTATTCTCATCATTTAGTTCCCACGTATAACTGAGAATATGTGGTATTTGGTGTTCTATCCCTGTGGTAGTTTGCTAAGTATCAGGGCCTCCAGGTCCATCCATGTCCCTGCAAAGGACAAAAATCTCATTTGTTTTTATGGCTGCATAGTATTCCATGGTGTACATATACCACATTTTCTTTATCCAGTCTATCACTGATGGGCATTCAGGTCTTTGTTATTTATTAGATCCATGTCTTTGCTATGCATATGTCTTTAAAATAGAATTATTTTAGACACACCATGCATGTGTCTTTAAAACAGAATCATTTATATTTTTGTTGGTATATACCCAGTAATGGAATTCCAGACTAATGATATTTCTGACTTTAGGTCTTAGAGCAATCACCACACTAAATTTATTAAATTAACATTTAAAGTCTCCATTTTTTCAAAACTTTCAAATATCTAAAATGGCTAAACCTCATTTGGAAATGACATAGACATTGTTCAACACTATATAACATTGAACTTATTTTGAATTGATCACTGGAGAGACTTTTTTTTCTTATTACAGAAAAGTTCAGTCAGAATCATGTCAGTTAACAAATCAGAAATGTACAAAGCAAACAGATTTTATTCATATTATGAAAGTTAATTGAGCACACAATTATGTCAGCAATAACGTTTTGATTAAATTACTACTCATGAATTTGCCAAGTCATTATGAATCATTAAACCCTTAATCACTTGTGCAAATCTGTTGCTACTACCATCTTTTTATTTTTATTGTCTAATTTTTGTCTTGGTTGTAATTTTAGGGATGTGTATGTAAATATACTACTCATAGCAAGACAAGAAATGAAGTACTATGTGTGAAAGCAATATGTAATTAAATCCCAATTAGATCATTTGTTTATTTTACAAATAACAGACAGACTTAATATTTTAAGCAATAAAACATTTTGGTCAAAATGAATAAAACATGCTTGGAAATACTTTTATCATCTTGATCACTTGCCTTTAGCTACAGCTTTGCAATGATTAAAAAGACAACCATTTTGCTGAATGACTTAAAAACTCACTGTTGATAAGTTCAATTTGAAAGCATCTAAGGCCATAGTGTACAAGTTATTTTACCACTCTTTTCAAAGAACTATTTAAATATTTCTAGAATTAAGACATAAAACCGGTACAACAAAACAAGCACTATTTTGCAAATCAATAACATGTTGAATTTTAAGTTGATTGTCTCTGCTGTGGGATGCAGAATCCATTCAGAAACTCAAGTGTGTCCATTGCCATTTATGCAGTTTGACAATTTGAGAAAAGATAATGAGGTTAATATAAAAAATATTGGCTATCTACAAATTCCTGCCATCCATGTTTATTTTATCCAGTATATTTTTTCAACACCCTGCATATTGGGTAATTAATTATACATATTCCATCACAATTTGAGCCCATTGGTGACCCCAGCAGCCAGTAGACTCTTTTCTGAAACCAAAAGTATAAATTCAGGGAAATGTGGTGTAAGTGACAATTGAAAGTGGCTAGCAATGGAATGACTCTTTTAGAGTTGCTATTTATAACTTATAAATAGTTAAAAAAAAGACATTCTGAGCATAAATATCTGCAGTAGATACTTTTGATTGGGTGCATCAGATGAGATACTTTCATTTTGCCTCTTTGAATGATTACTAACACTGTACTGCCCTCTGCAACCACAGTTCCCGAAGTAAATTAAGTCCTGCCAGTTAGAAGCAGCCTTGAGACATTTGAAATTGTCTTTCTCTATGGCCGCTATCCACTCTGGAAGAGACAAAAGTTTCCTGTGGCAGCATTCTTATGTCATTTCCATTCTCCTGTCTTTTTGTATCAAAAGGCAGCTGCAATAGTTCCAGCATTTTACATTGAATGAAACAACTGAAATCAAATACATTTTGTTAATTAAATCATTTAAATGTGAAAATGAGCAAACTACGAATGTCTAAAAATATTCGATCACATCTAACTAGGTGATCAAAGCAATCTATTCAATCCAGGTGGAACATGAATTGGAAAATATCAGAGCTAATTCATGACTATCTGACATAAAAAAAGAATTCCAGTCTAAAATTAAAAAGGCCTTCCTGAAATTAGAAAAGATATGACACCTACAGAAACATGGTCTGAGTTACTGCAGAGAAAAGTTGCAAGCATTATCAAAATAATAATGATAATGCTTGTAGTATGAAATATTAAGTTTATATAGTAAAGAAGAGGCCATAAAATAATTAGATTTAGGAAGTCAAATATAAAATAAAGTCTCTGGAAATAACAGTAAACAAAGAAAAGGTGGATTTTAGGGCACACCCCCAGCCGTGCCTACAAGTCATCTCTCAGGACAGAAACCAATCCGTCTTCAAAACGCTCCCCTGATGGAGGAGTGACAGTGTTTCCCTGAGCTCACCAGTCAGAAAAAAAAAGTACATGTTCAGAGCCATTACAAAGTGGACAGTTCATTGACAAGTGATCCTGTAGCACATAACCTAGAGATGGCAGTAGTACCTAAACAAAATTATCAATGATCTCAGGTAGAACAAAGAGTTTAAATGCAGGTCAGATCAACAGAAATAGAAGTCCATTGGAATAGTAATTCTCACTGCTTTGAAAGAAGATATTGTCAGGACATAGGCATGGGCAAAGACTTTGTGACTAAAACACCAAAAGCAATGGAAACAAAAGCCAAAATAACCAAATGGGATCTAATTAAACCAAAGAGCTTCTGCACAGCAAAAGAAACTATCATCAGAGTGAACAGGCAACCTACAGAATGGGAGAAAATCTTTGCAATCTACCCATCTGACAAAGGGCTAATATCCAGACTCTACAAACAACTTAAACAAATCTACAAGAAAAAAAACAAACAACCCCATCAAAAAGTGGGCAAAGGATATGAACAGACACTTCTCAAAAGAAGACATTTATGCAGCCAACAGACATACGAAAAAATGCTCATGATCACTGGTCATTAGAGAAATGCAAATCAAAACCACAATGAGATACCATCTCATGCCAGTTAGAACGGCGATCATTAAAAAGTCAGGAAACAACAGATGCTGGAGAAGATGTGGAGAATAGGAATGCCTTTACACTGTTGGTGGGAGTGTAAACTAGTTCAACCATTGTGGAGGACAGTCTGGTGATTCCTCAAGGATCTAGAACTAGAAATACCATTTGACCCAGTGATTCCATTACCCTGTATATACCCAAAGGATTATAAATCATACTAGTATAAAGACACATGCACACATATGTTTATTGTGGCACCGTTCATGATAGCAAAGACTTGGAACCAACCCAAATGTCCAACAATGATAGACTGGATTAAGAAAATGTGGCACATATACACCATAGAATACTATGCAGCCATAAAAAAGGACGAATTCATGTCTTTTGCAGGGACATGGATGAAGCTGGAAACCATCATTCTCAGCAAACTATTGCAAGGACAGAAAACCAAACACCACATGTTCTCACTCATAGGTGGGAGTGGAACAACAAGAACACATGGACACAGGGCAGGGAACATCACACACCAGGGCCTGTCGGGGTGTCAGGGGCTGGGGGAGGGATAGCATTAGGACAAATACCTAATGTAAATGACGAGTTGATGGTTGCAGCAAACAAACATGGCACATGTATACCTATGTAACAAACCTGCAAGTTGTGCCCATGTACCCCAGAACTTAAAGCATAATAAAAAAAATAGGCCAGGTGCAGTGGCTCACTCCTGTAATACCAGCACTTTGGGAGGCCGAGGTTGGTGGATCACGAGGTCAAGAGATTGAGACCATCCTGGCCAACATGGTGAAACCCCGTCTCTACTAAAGAAAAAAAAAAAAAAAAAATACAAAAAATTAGCCTAGTGTGGTGGCGGGCACCTGTAGTCCCAGCTACTCAGGAGGCTGAGGCAGAAGAATGGCATGAACCCGGGAGGCGGAGCTTGCAGTGAGCCAAGATCGCACCACTGCACTCCAGCCTGGGCGACAGAGCGAGACTCCATCTCAAAATAAATAAATAAATAAGTAAAAATAAAAATAAAAAAAAGCAAGAAGATAGGTTTTGTTCAACTAGCCAAGCCTCTAACTGTAGCAGGTTGAGAGCTACATGATATCTTCCATCAGGGCATTGACAAACAGCAGATAGCTGTACCGACCCTTGGTGAGCTGGATGATCTTGAAATTCTGCCATATATATGATTATCCATTCAAATCATGACTGATTACCAGGATGTCAGTAAAACTGACTGAGCAACAATATACCAACGATTTGGTTTCAATACGATTGTGATAGTAGCATGTGTTTTTCCCACTTAACTGTTAGATTATGTATTACAGTTGCTGACCAAAAGAACATGTAAAAGAAACACTTTAACGAGTATTCTCAAATTAAATTACAAATTGGGGCTGATACCAGAAATCTGGCAACTTGGTAGACCTTAGATAAGAAATATTGGAAGATAGATAAGTTGATCTATGTATATATTGTAGAAAGATTCAATCAAGCTAATTAACATACTCATCACTTCACAAATACTATTTTTTAGTGCTATATGAATGTTAAAACCTATTATTTTAGCACTTTTGAAATTTATAACACATTATTTT
Source organism: Hylobates moloch (assembly GCF_009828535.3). Classification (NCBI taxonomy): domain Eukaryota; kingdom Metazoa; phylum Chordata; class Mammalia; order Primates; family Hylobatidae; genus Hylobates; species Hylobates moloch. Next base: position 151,323,349 of record NW_026652279.1, read on the forward strand.
TAACTGTGGTCATGATGTAGTGTAATGTATCAGTGAAGCAACATTTCTCCACTCTGAGACTTTGTACTATTTAATCAACATTTTCCCTGTTCGCTTCCCTCTGCCTTTCTCTCAGCCTCCGGTAACCACATTTCTACTTTCTGTTTCTATGAAGTCAACTTTTTTTTTTAGATTCCACATATGAGATTGTACAGTATGCATCTTCCAGTTATTTCAATTAGCACAATGTCCTCCAGTTTCATCCATGTTGTCAGGAATGACAGAATTTCCTTTTTTTTTTTTTTTTTTGAGGATGCATACTACACTGTTGGTGGGGGTGTAAATTAGTACAGCCATTTTGGCAAATAATATGAAGTTCCTCAATAAACTAAAAATAAAATAGCTATATTATTCAGCATCCTCACTCCTGGGTATATATCCCCAAAATTAAAATCTGTATGTCAAAGAGATATCTACACTCCCGTGTTCATTGTGGCATTATCCACAATAGCCAAGATATGGAAGCAAACTAAGTGTTCATCAACAAATGAATAGATAAAGATGTGGCGTGAATACCCAGAAAACTTCTCATATCACTACTCTGACAACATTGGCTATGTGACCATCAATAACAGAAAGGGAGGCTAGGAAAGAAATAATCTGGCTTTGACAATTTTCATGATGAGAATAGGCAAGTGTAGTTAAGTGAGAGTGTCTGCCACAATGATCCTCTATTATTTTTATGAAAATAAAATTTGAAATACTTCAGACTATTAAGACATACAAAATTAATCTAACGCATTGCATTAATGCACCCTTACATAATAAACTTAAATAAAAAACAGAATATTACTGATATATGTGTGTGTTCCAAGCACCATCTCTCTAGATTCACTCCCCTTCCTCCCCATCACAGGTAAACACTCACTTGAATTGGGTGTTTATTATTCCAATTCACTTGTTTTTATTTTTATTGAATACACTGCACATACAAACACACACAGTGCCTATCCGTATACTGTGTATGTTAAAATTCAAACAAATGTATATCTATATATCAAGAAAAAATAACAGTACGATAAATTTACTAGATACCAGTTGGGCAAATGCTATAGAATCTGATAATACCAGTGGTTGATTAATCTATGCAGAAACAAAAACACTCCCATGCTTCTGTTGGGGGTATAAATGATAAATTCATTTTGGAGAAAATTTGACACTATCAATTAATTGAAGATATACATAAATCGAATCCTGCAATTCCAGTTCCGGTAGAGGCACTAGAAAAATTTCCCTTATGAGCAACAGGAGGAAGAACAGTAATAATCCTCACAGTATTGCTTATTATAGAACAATTTGGAAACACTTTTCATTCTTTCAGATGAACAATGAATAAGTAATGATGGATAAAAACTCATACACAAATGCAGATAGCTCTATTTTGTTCATTTTCACAGCTTTGAATGTGTATGAATCTCACAAATATAGTATTGAACAAAATGCAATCATACAGAATTTAATATAATATCCTTTATAAAGTTTAAATACATCAAAGTGCTATTGTGTATCACTTTCATAGCATACGAGTATAAAAGAGGAGACATCATCTAAAGTCCGTTAAGAGAGCTGTGATTGCGAAGAAGTGACCGAAAATGATCATTTTTTTCCCTAGAAGAGATATTGTAGTTAGGAATAGCATAAAAGAGATCAGGAGAGGAAAATTATCCCCAGACAGTCACGTATCATTTATTCTAATAATCTGCCACACTCACATATGGACGGTTGATATGAGCACGTTACATCTTCTAATGGGGGCTATAAATCAGCAAGGAGTGAACACACATGTGCACACACACAAACACACCCATATTAATTTACTGATTTTTTTAGTCAACATTATCAAAAATAGTGATGAGCCCTATCAACAGGAGGAGATGCAGCATATTTGGTGGGTAATAATTTAAGTATAAATTAAATACCTAAAATTTTATTGTATTTTTATGCAAACTACTTTGGTCCTTATTTCAATTATCTATTACTTGGAGAAAAAAACACTCCAAACATTGAAGTTCAAAATAATAATGTATTGAAATACTTTATTTTTGGAGCAATTTATGCTTATAGTGCAACTGAGCAGAAAAGTAGAGTTCCCCTATACCTTCTGCGACCATCCGTGTACAGCCTCCCCCATTATCAGCATCCCCCACCAGAGTGGTACAGGTGATACACTGATGAACACATCATTATTACCCAAAGTCAATAGTTCACCTTAAAGTTCACTCTTGGTGTTGCACATACTATGAGTTTGGACAATTCTATAATAGCATGTATCCACCACTGTAGTATCATGCAGAGTAATTGCACTGCCCTAAAAATCCTCTGTGCTCTGCCTGTTCATCCCTCCCTCCCTCTTAACCTCTGGCAACCACAGACCTTTTTACTCTCTCCACAGTTTTACCTTTTTCAGAACAGCATATTCAGTAGCTGGAATCATACATCATGTGGCCTTTTCAGACTGGTTTCTTTCACTTAGTAATATTGCATCTCAGCTACCTCTATGTCTTCTCAGACTTTATAACTCATTTCTTTTTAGCACCGAATAGTATTTCATTGTCTGGATATACCAAAGTTTATTTATCCATCCACCTACTACGGAAATTCTTATTGCTAACTAATTTTTATGATTCTTTGGTTTGATCTGATATTCTTCTGTTTTGCTTGCTTTTGGGTAGGCTGGCATTATGGGTATGCCTGACAGTGTGGCACAGGCTGCCAATCAGGAACTCAGTTCTGACTGAGGGATAGTTTCCTCAGGCTTTCTTTAGGTAAATCGCTTCATGTGGCTGCATGTACTTCCTCACTGGCTGATTTTAAAGACCCCTTTTGAGTTCTAAATATGAATTTTTGAATCTTTTAATGGCCATACTATTATTGCTTTAGAAATGTCCATAATGCTGCATCCTAGAATCTCTATATTATACTGTGAGGCAAGTCTTTCTCTACATTTGCCTGAGAGTTAGTAGCTGTGGATTAAAGTTGTCACAATTTATAGAGGTTTTTTGTCTCTCTGAATGACTCTATGAAGTGTATCCTTATGAACTTTAGCACACAGGTTCTAGGAGGTACAGCCATTAATATTTCAGAATTTGTTATAAAGAGTCAAATAGCCACACACTTGACTTCATCTTGATCCTAAGCATTTTGTTTTAACTGGCAGCACCCTAGATTTCATTTCTTCCTCAAGGCTGCCAGATAAAAAGCCTGGTAACAAGAAACAGTTTTATTTTTCAACCATACAAGTCATGTTGGAGAAATTTCCAGAAGATTCACCTGAAAACCGAACAGTTCCTTTTTTAGGTAATTCTTCTTTACATGTGTTTTATTACAGACAGCGAACATAAGCCAAATGGCAACTTTCTGCCTGGAAACATATTTAGATCCAAAGGTCCATTTGGAACTTTTTCAATCTTTTTTTCATGGTAGTAAATAACATTATTTATATTTTATCAAGCCTCCAATATATACTCCCGCATTCCCTTTCCAGCCTTCTCTCTGCCATTCAGGCCTCTTAGATCCAAACTGAATGCCTTTTTCTGTTTGGTTGTCTGTTTGTTTTAATTTTCGTTGTAGCAGCATCCTACACCCAAATGCAAATTTCTGGTTCAGTTATCAATTATATAACAATGCCCCCTGCCAGCTTATCTACTTAAAGCAAGAATAATTCATGGAATTTCACGATTCTATGGGAAGCTTGGGTGGCTTTCCTCCTTCGTTTGGTGTTAGCTGCGATACATAGATGCTTGGAAGGTCCCAAATGGCCTTAGTAAGAGGGCTAAAGATTTGAGTGCAAATCCGTCTGTGGGGAGGATGTCTTGGTTGTCCTTAATGTGGGTCTCTCCATGTGGCTGCTTCTGCTTCTTCACAACATGGTGGCTGTTTTTAGGAATTAGTACCATGCAGTGAAGACTTAACTGTAGATCTCTCAAGACACACTGTCTGAAATTAGAGAGTGTAAATTATGCTATTTTACTTATTCAACAAGTCTAAGGGTAATCCCAAATTTGAGGGGAGAGGAAATAGATATCACTTTTCAATAGAAAGAGTGGAAAAGGAGTTTCACCAATTTTAATTAACCACAGAATAATCAGTCTGCAAAGTTGGGAACCTCCTAGACCTAAGAAAACAAACAAAAAACTTTAATTGACTTACAAAATTTATCTTAATTCAGGTCTAATTTACATTAACAAATCTGAAATTGTTACATAAGGCCACTTTTACCGATATTGCCTGTCCTGGTTTTGTAACCAAATTCAGTTTTCCTATTTTCACCAAGACAGAAATGGCAGCATCAGTGCCCTGATGTTTCCAAACAGTGTGTCCTTTCCTGAAGCCATCTGTAATCCTAGATTCCATTTCCACCACACTCTAAATAAAAAGTGCAATTTTTTATTTGAATTTATATTTTTTGCATATTACCTTTTTTCATCCCTGGTCATATATGAGAAAATATTCACAGTCTTAATGTTCTCCATTGGTGTATCTATTGTTGGCAAAAATATGAAAGAATAAAGCATTTTGAATCACACTATGAATGTATCCAAATCCACATAGCTAATATTTCACAAAGAAAAGTTGTACCTCACATTTTGTCCAAATAAACAAAATGTGCACCAATGTAGTCTCCACACAGAAATAGGAACTTGTGCTCCAGGCTGCCTTCTCTTATCAGAAGAGTCTCCTTCCATTGCTTCATCAATATCAAAGTGCTTAGAAGAAGAGACTTTTGGCTCTTTGACTTATTTGCTTCTAAATTCCATTTGAGTAATGAAGAAGATAATTATTTTTTGCTGAACTTTCTCCTTTCTTGAGATTATACTTTCAGTAATAAAAATACACACTTTGTGCGTGTTCATATGTCGATTACCACACATCCTAATGGTTACATTTGTGTTTTATAATACATGCCATTCAAAGACAAATTTTTCACTTGCTCTCTTTAGCTCAGTTCTAAAAGAAATATATCAGTAAAACTGCTTAGAAAATTCTTTTTGTACTATGGAATGAATATACCTTTTACCACTAATAGTAAACAACGATGACTACTAAAATTAGAGTGGAGGTAGCAAATTATGCTTTATGGTTTTTCTAGTGTAGGAGAGATTAGCTGTTAAGAAAAAACATGAGAAAAAACTAAAAGTAGGAAAAGTTATCAAAGCCACAAATCGATTGGAAAACAGAGATTGGAATAGCTAAAAGACAGGCATTGTCTTAACAATTTCTCTTAATCTGCATATCTATTTAGAACACAATTAGGCTATGCATGCTAAGAGACCAAAAGCTCCGCCAACTTTTAGACTGTCAGCTTCTGTATGTCTGCTTAATTCATAGAAATATCCTATACATCCAGTACAGTATCTGAAGCACAGGAGGCACTTGATAATTATTTTTAATTTGTTAACTAGGGATTATACCCAGTCTTGAAATCTATAGTGTCTCATATCGTGCCTAGACTACAGATCAATTACTGTCATATTTCATAGTCTAAAGGACTTAGAACCAGGTTATATCAGTTTAGATAACTACCGTTACCCTAATGTTTCAAAGTTTTCAACTTAGGCCACATCATTGTCCAATCAATAGAAGTAATTCCTTGGATCAGATTCTCATCCCCTGCAGCTATCATCCCTATAAGCAAGAACAATTCTTTCATTTTTTCGTATGCCTTGTGCCCTGAGTGAGGAGTTTTATGCCAAGACAAGCTGTATTATAACCATTATGTGGACAATATTGCATTGGCTCTTGCCAATACACAAAATACCTAAATCCAGATGCATTTGCATGGGAGATATTTTTATAACAAGGTTGTTTTGTCAATCTTAAAAGTGCCTGTAAAGACAGAAACTTGAATCTTAAGTCAATCAGATCAAAATTTCTTTAAAGAATTATCTGCTCCACAAATTGATTCATCAGAGAACTGCTTTGTAAGATTCTTCTTGAGAATGTCAGGAGCAGTTATTGTATCTAATGAACTTAATGACAATAACTGCGTGGGTCATAACTCTGAATTTGGGGTGACAAAAATGTTTGGTCATTAAAGATACAGTGATATAATTGTTTTTCACATTAGAGGGGGTAAAATACTACTGTTAAGTAAATACCTTCTTAGTTTCATATTTATTTTCTAGTTGAATCAAATGTTCGTTACCTCTTTTACTTAATAACTTTCTAAAGGAGTTCTAGAGGTGAAAGATTTTTCTATATATAAATATACAATAAGTATCTTCTTGTTTTTAATTTATTTTAAAAAATTTTTTAGAGAAAGGATCTTGCTGTCTCACCCAGGCTGGGGTGTGGTGGCCCAATCATAGCTCACTGCAGCCTCAAAGTATGTCTGCTTAATTCACAGAAATCTCCTGAGCCCCAGACAAAAAATACGGTGTTCTGAGTGAGGAGGCTCAAGAGATCCTTCCACTCAGCCTAAGTAGCTAGGACTGCAAGCATGCACCACCATGGCCACAGTATTTATTTTTTGTAGAGACGGGGTCTTGCTTTGTTGCGTAGGCTGGTCTCATACTCCTCTCTTCTAGCCATCCTCCCTCCTCAGCCTCCTAAAGGGCTGGGATTATAGGCAAAAGGCTCTGTATCTACTAGGATCTCCTTAATTGGAATTTCTTCACAAAGGGAAACTCAGGTTATTTAATACAACTTTTTTCTTTATTAAAATTTTGGATTATAAAGTGAGCAAAATTCCAACCTCCCTTATCTCCACCTGTATTCATTACGCAAAATGACTGATTTTTTTCCGCATGTTAGTCGAGTAAGTTAAGAGTATCATTTATAAAGAAATATGATTTGATACCATGATTTTTCAAAAGATTTATACAGGCAACTTCAAAAAATAGAAAACATATTGCTGTATTCCAAAGGTTGGCAAACTGTTGTCTGTGGACTAAATCTGCACCATCCTACTCTCCCTTCTGCTTGGTTTTATATGGTCTTTCAGCTAAAAGCACAGTTTTGTTTTTTCAATTTAAATGGTTACATTTAAAACATGGTTAAATAAGTATGTACATAAAAATCTAAAATTTGTTCTCAGGCCTGTAAATTCTATAGTATTGCTATCTTGCCCTTTTTAGATAAATTATGTCGACGTTTGTTCTATAAATGCCTTATATATTATTGACCGAGTTATTAAGGATATCAACATATCTAACGTCAAATTCTTCTTTTTCTAAAAATAAGACAGTTTCACCACCCAATTTTTCAATAATCACAGAGCTAGCCTTTCATCTCACTTTGAAATATGCTATAGCATAGCAAGAAATTTTATAACAGTGTAATAACAATAACAGCATATTAAGTTAATAAAGCAATTTCATACATATTCTAATATTATTACTGAAAAAAAAAAACCATGAGTTAAACAGAACTATCTCTATAAACCAATTTTATAGGTGGAAAGAAAATTAGTCTCAAAGAGGTTAAATAATTGGCCCAGGGCTGTAAGTCTTGTAATTATTAGCACTTTTCCTGCCACACAGATATTCTCTTTACATAACTTCATGATGCCTACTGAAATTAAACTGAAATCTTAGTTCACTTAATTATGCAAGAAAAGTAATCATAAGTTAGTTATGCATATAATACTGAAAGTCAAAAGATAACGAATATAATTACAAGTGTTTTGTTGCAATTAATGAATAAATCACAACAATCAGGTCACCTGGTAAACAACCTAGTAAAATGAACAAAGAGTTACCTACATAACATGTGCTATAGAGGATAAAGTAGATTAAGGGATTAATTAAGCAAGCAATCTAAAAGTACTGATCTCAACTTTACAAATGAGAACACAGCCCTTAAACCAGCCACTTATTTTCATTAAATCTTTGACAAAGTTTAACAATTTAATTTTTGCAACCACCTATCAATTTATTAATGACTTCTATGTTAAATTTCAATTTCATTAAGAAATTCCAAGTCAAATTAACAATTGGTTTGTATTTCAATAATAAGTAAGTGCCTTACATAATACCAATGTTGTTATCGCAGTTACATATCCACCAATTTAGAACATTTACTTTTAATTTCCTAGGGAAATTAGTCATAAAAAAAGACATCACGTGGGGCAGAAAATGGGAGGTGAGAGCTCATCGATGTGAAAAGGAAGTATTAAAATTAAAATATAAATTAAGTTTGTATTTCAAAATGTTAAAATACATATTATATATATTTCTTTGGAATGATATTCTAAGATTGCATTGAGTCATGAAACCATGTTTAATTTAAAAAATAATTAAACTTTATGCTTATTTTCTACATAGAATTAAAAGCCTATAAAGGCACTACTATGAATTATAGATTTTTTATGTTTATATCAGAAAATTTGTCACACATTTGTATATTTTTTCAGAAAACACAAGAATTTGGTGATAATTTCAGAAGCTTGTTATCTGATTATTTCTCCAATTGTCTTTGGAAATGAACAACTTGGTAGGAAATACAATTATTAAATCACAAACAGTTTCCTCAGTACTCAGTAAATGATATGACATTATTTTCTTCTCCTTATTATTGTGAAGCCTGGGCCAATAGAGTTTTTTTTTTATTTTTCTTTAATCTCAAAAAGAAAATAAAAACTACCTTTATATCTTCGTCCTCCTCCATTATTTGTTAGTATTTCCCTAAAGTACTTTCCACTTACATTCTGGTACTTCTTAAGTATCTCTTTTGCTTATGACTTCTTAAAAGTTTTTCTGTTGTTAGAAAATAGACATTTATAGTTCTATGCTCTCTGTAATGTTAAATCTAATATTTTAAAAATCATCTTCTTCTGTATTCTGATAGAGCATTTTAAGATTATTCTTCTCATTACTCATTATATGTTATTCATTGTCATTTCTGTTCTTCTTTCTATAAACCGTGCTTTAAAATTCTCTATCAGATTTCTAGTTTTTATGTCATCTTACTTGGTCTTATTCAGTTCAATTTCTATCTGTAAACTTTTCATAATATATTTATTTCCTGTTTCATATTTTATTAATTTTTGGTTGAGAACAAAAAGCAGATGACTTAAAATAAGTCCCTAAGTTTATTCTTCCAAAGCACTGATGTCCTCTCAATTGCAAATGGTCTGGTAGCAATCTCATTACAAAATCCACCATCATTCCACTTTATTTTTCTTCTTTAATTATTTTGACTGTTCCCTGCTCCCATGTATTGAGATCCATTGTTGGCCAGAAATTGTCCTAGTCCCTCTTGTCAAGGTTTCTCTGTGAACCTTTCTCTCAGTTCTTAATATGGAAGGCAAATTAATATCAAGAGCCCTGAGTCAGTTTTCTCTGCTGTTGGGCAGCAGTTACCTTATAGGATTCAGCAGGAATAAAGAAACGCTTTTCTGATTCTGCATCTTGGTATAAAGGGTGATTTGAGGCTTCTAATTTAAAGAAGTGTGTAGTTCACCCCTTGCCGAAAGCACTGTATAAACTTTGCAACTTCTAGACTATAAGTTTTATTATATTTTTTGTATCTTTGTCCCTTGTTATTGCTGAATTACTGAATTCACAATGCAGGTTTTCAATGTTTTACCGTCTCCTCATATCTGACTGGGAATGTGCAGTAATTGTGATCCTTACTCCAATACCTAGAAAGAGTAGAGTTGGAAAATTGGAGAATTATACATCACTGGCCCTCTGAGACTCTTAAATGTCATGTGAACAGCCTGGGTTTTAAACTTAAGTCTAGCCAGCCACTCTATCTCATAAAGGCCCCTTCAGATTCAAAAGCCTATTCTATTATTTCATCCACGGAAGGTGAAGATCTATATTCTTTCTCTAAAAGAATCTCAGACCCTTTGATTTTATTTTTCGTTTTATGTTTGTTTGTTTATTTGTTTGTTTTGAGATGGAGTCTCACTCTGTCTCCCAGGCTGGAGTGCAGTGGCACGATCTCGGCTCACTGTAATTTCTGCCTCCTGGGTTCAAGCGATTCTCCTGCCTCAGCCTCCTGAGTAGATGGAATTACAGACATGTACCACCATGCCCAGATAATTTTTGTATTTTTAGTAGAGACAGCGTTGTGTCATGTTGGCTAGACTAGTCTCAAACTCCTGACCTACAGTGATCTGCCCACCTTGGCCTCCCCAGGTGCTGGGATTACAGGCTTGAGCCACCACGCCAGGCCTCAGAGCCTTCGTTTTAGAGGCTCAGGCTCGCGGAACACAGTCACCTCCTTCTAGATTGGAAATCTTTAAAGATCAGTGTACCTTGAAAATAGCAAAAACAAAAAGAAACAAATGACAAACAAAAAAATCAGCAATGACTCTAGAATAGCCTTAAGGAGTTTAAAGACCTTGTGTATTGCTAGAGACTTAGATTATTAGTGGAAGAAATGTTCAATGAAAATTGGTTTAAGATGAAAAGAGTATATTAACTCATATAACTCACAAGTCCAGAAATAGAGCTCGATTAAAGCCTAGCTTTACAGAGAAACCCAGGTATTTTTCTTAAACTTGAGATCCATTAATATTGATGCTTGTTTCATCTTAAACTAATTGTACCTGGAGTTTCAGCAGATCTGGATCTACACTCATCCTAGTTCAAGTACGATAAAGAATATCTCTTTATATTTTCTGCAAAACTCCTAGGTTTTACTCTGATTAAACAAACTTGTATCATTGCCCTTTTTGTGAGGATTTGAGGAATTCTGGTCTGCCAGCATTTGGTCAGAAGCTCTTCTCATGAAGCCTGCAGTAGACAAATTGACAACTGAAAATATTGAATGGTTGATACTAGAACTAATTATAGGTACATTGATATAGATTCTAAAGAGCCAAAATAATAAACATTCATTCTACCATAATGAGTTCATGTTAAAAGTGTAATGACATACCATTAAAGCATGCAGAAGACTGATACTATCCACCACACTTTGAAATTTTTTTAATTTTTGTATTATTATACTTTAAGTACTGGGGTACATGTGCAGAATGTGCACGTTTGTTACACAGGTATACGCATGCCATGGTGGTTTGCTGCACCCATCAATCCATCATCTACATTAGGTAGATATCCTAATGCTATCCCTCCCCTAGTCCCCCACCCCCTGATAGGCCCAGGTGTGTGATGTTCCGCTCCTTGTGTCCATGTGTTCTCATTGTTCAGCTCCCACTTATGAATGAGAACTTGTGGTGTTTGGTTTTCTGTTCTTGTGTTAGTTTGCTGAGAATGATGGTTTCCAGCATCATCCATGCCCCTGCAAAGTACATGAACTCATCCTTTTTTAGGGCTGCATAGTATTCCTTAGTGTACATGTGCCACATTTTCTTTATCCAGTCTATCATTAATGGGCATTTGGGTTGGTTCCAAGTCTTTGCTATTGTGAACAGTGCTGCAATAAACATACATGTGCATGTGTCTTTATAGTAAAATGATGTATAATCTTTTGGGTATATATCCAGTAATGGGATTGCTGAGTCAAATGGTATTTTTTAGTTCTAGATGCTTAAGGATTTGCCACACTGTCTTCCGCCATGGTTGAACTAATATACACTCCCACCAACAGTGTAAAAGCATTCCTGTTTCTCCACATCCTCTCTAGCATCTGTTGTTTCCTGATTTCTTAAAGATCGCCATTCTGGCCGGGCGCGGTGGCTCACGCCTGTAATTCCAGCACTTTGGGAGGCAGAGGCGGGCGGATCACGAGGTCAGGAGATCGAGACCATCCTGGCTAACATGGTGAAACCCCGTCTCTACTAAAAAATACAAAAAAAATTAGCCGGGCGAGGTGGCGGGCACCTGTAGTCCCAGCTACGCGGGAGGCTGAGGCAGGAGAATGGCGTGAACCCCAGGGGACGGAGCCCTCAGTGAGCCAAGATCGCGCCACTGCACTCCAGCCTGGGTGAGAGAGCGAGACTCCTTCTCAAAAAAAAAAAAAAAAAAAAAAGATCACCATTCTAACTGGCTTGAGATGGTATCTTATTGTGGTTTTAATTTGCATTTCTCTAATGACCAGTGATCATGAGCATTTTTTCGTATGTCTGTTGGCTGCATAAATGTCTTCTTTTGAGAAGTGTCTGTTCATATCCTTTGCCCACTTTTTGATGGGGTTGTTTGTTTTTTTCTGTAAATTTGTTTAAGTTGTTAATATTCTGGATATTAGCCCTTTGTCAAGTGAGTAGATTGCAAAAATTTTGTCTCATTCTGTAGGTTGCCTGTTCACTCTGATGATAGTTTCTTTTGCTGTGCAGAAGCTCTTTAGTTTAATTAGATCCCATTTGTCTATTTTGGCTTTTGTTGCAATTGCTTTTGGTGTCTTAGACATGAAGTCTTAGCCTATGCCTATGTCCTGAATGGTATTGCCTAGGTTTTCTTCTAGAGTTTTTATGATTTTAGGTCTTATGTTTAAGTCTTTAATCCATCTTAAGTTAATTTTTGTATAAGGTGAAAGAAGGGATCCAGTTTCAGCTTTCTGCATATGGCTAGCCAGTTTTCCCAACACCATTTATTAAATAGGGAATCCTTTCCCCATTTCTTGTTTTTGTCAGGTTTGTCAAAGATCAGATGGTTGTAGATGTCTGGTGTTATTTCTGAGGCCTCTGTTCCATTCCATTGGTCTATATATCTGTTTTAGTACCAGTACCATGCTGTTTTTGTTACTGTAGCCTTATAGTATAGTTTGAAGTCAGGTAGCATGATGCCTCCAGTTTTGTTCTTTTTGCTTAGGATTATATATATATAAATATATTATATTTATATTATGTATTAAAATATACAAATATATTTATATTATGTATTAAAATATACAAATATATTTATATTATGTATTAAAATATACAAATATATTTATATTATGTATTAAAATATATAAATATATTTATATTATGTATTAAAATATATAAATATATTTATATTATGTATTAAAATATATAAATATATTATATTTATATTATGTATTATGTAATACATAATATAAATATATTTATATTATATAATATATTATATATTATATATTTTATATATACTTTTTATTATACACATTTATATTTATATATTTTTATATTTTATATTTTTTATATTTTTATATTTTATATATTTTTTATATTATACTAAGGGTTAAGTTCTAGGGTACATGTGCACAATGTGCAGGTTTGTTACATATGTATACATGTTCCATGTTGGTGTGCTGCACACATTAACTCATCATTTACATTAGGTATATCTTCTAATGCTATCCCTTCCCCCTCCCCGACCCCACAACAGCTCCCGTGTGTGATGTTCCCCTTCTTGTGTCCAAGTGTTCTCATTGTTCAATTCCCACCCATGAGTGAGAACATGCGGTGTTTGGTTTTTTGTCCTTGCGATAGTTTGCTGAGATGATGGTTTCCAGCTTCATCCACGTCCCTACAAAAGACATGAACTCATCATTTTTTTACAGCTGCATAGTATTCCATGGTGTATATGTGCCACATTTTCTTAATCCAGTCTATCATTGTTGGACGTTTGGGTTGGTTCCAAGTCATTGCTATTGTGAGTAGTGCTGCAGTAAACATACATGTGCATATGTCTTTATAGCAGCATAATTTATATTCCTTTGGGTATATACCCAGTAATAGGATGGCTGGGTCAAATGGTATTTCTAGTTCTAGATCCCTGAGGAATCGCCACACTGTCTTCCACAATGGTAGGGTTTTAAATAGTCACTGATACTTTCCAATTGCCCTTTGTAAACTCTTCTCCAACTTGCTTATAACAGTTGCAGTTTAAATGCCACAAATAATTATGTTATATTCAAGATATTCTTTATTTCGTATCTTGGTATAGACCTGATCAATTTGTTTTTTATTTGATTTTGATTCTACATATTCAATAGCTCTTAAACTGTTAGTTCCCTTCCCCCAGTTGCTACCTCTTTAATGTAAGCTCTTCTAAGCCTTTTCCTGGACTAACAGAAATGCCTTTTCATTGTTTAATTTCTTTTTTTTTTTTTTTTTTTTTGAGACGGAGTTTTGCTCTTGTTGCCCAGGCTGGACTGCAGTTACGTGATCTCAGCTCACTGCAACCTCCACTATTGTTTAATTTCTTAATTCTCTGGATGGGATCTTAAAATGTTGAGATGAAGAGTCGGCAAAAGTCCATGTTTTCTAAAGGGCATTCACTACTGAGTTTTTCTTCCTCTGTGTTTCCACCACACTTTTTCCAGGTATCTATTATAGTGGATAACTTATTATAGATTCTTTTACGCTATACTATAATCTCCTTAAGAACAGAATCATGGGGAAATTATGTATCAGAATGGTGTTACTTATATAGAAGGCTTTTAATTACTAGTTGAAGGAATACTTATATCACTATTTAAAAAAAGATTATTTAAATTATCAACAACTCAAGGAAATATATCATAGTGGGAAAATGCCAAGTAATAAAGAAAACGTTGAGGAGTAAGTATGCATTACCTACACATACACAAAGAATAATTTTAACAATCTAGGAAGATAAGCCAGGGTTACAGAGTCCTAGAAGAAAAACAAAAGCATGCCTGTTAAAGCAAAAAATATATGCCTAAGTGTATGAAGCATATTCCTTAGTTTTATATACTGAGTAATCAAGGTATAATTATTTAAGTCCTAAATTTACTTTTAGACATATCATAAAAATTATTTTGATATTATGTTTTTTTTTTTTTTTAACATCCTTAGAGTAAGGTCAATATACTTAGGAGGAGACTAAGAAGATTTCAGGAAGCTAAGAGATGACCTATGCAACCTAATCCTATCACCCTTGACAGTGTCAGGTAACACAGTAAGAAATAAACTCTGAGTGGAAGCTCTGAGCAACTTTGGGGTTCAGAAAATGGAGAAGAGTTTGACTGTGGGAAAAGAATAAGATAGAAAAGAGAAATGTAAAGAACTATTATTAATATCAAAGTAGTAGATATTCTTGGGTGGCTCTTGAGAGCTAGTGAGAGTATGGTCAATTGAGCATCTTGGGCCTGTCTTCAGAAATATTTGTGAAGCACAACAGAGACATAAATAAATTCCAACATAACATTGGTCAAGCAATTATATCTCCTGTGTAATAATCCTAATTCTGAAATAATCATTTACATAAAATTTGATGTATTCATTATTCAGCAACCCAGTATAGAAAAATAATTATAATAGCTGACATTTCTAACATAAAAGAGTATTAATTAATCTATGATAAATATCCTGTATGTTTTTAGACATATGTTACTGTTTCTAGAAAACTCATCTCTGAATACTAGTTAATTTTTCTTTGTCTAGCTCCTAGCAGCATACTTATGTCTAATAAAGATTTAACAAATGCTTTTTGATGTCATAAAAATGTTTACATTGCAAAGCAATATAAATATCTTCACAAAATTTAATCACATGTTTAATGTGACCATATATATAAAACAAAAAGTCTCACCACAAAAATATACATGAAAATAATTTGAAATGCACACAGACACACAAGGATTTTGCCAGTGAATGATTAGAATGTGTTGAATATTTATTATTCTTATAATTGTTTTCCAAATATTTTATAATGAACAGAAATCATTTTGTTATGAAAATAAAAGTACAGTCAAATTTTTACCATGTAATAAGAGAAAACTAACCAATACCACAATTTTGCCTACAATCTTCAGAAGAATTTGTAAAAGGATTAATTTTTATCACGTACAAAGAAGAGAAAGACAAATTTTCTTAGATACCCTCAAACTCTAAGTTCAAATATAAATTTTTTGGAAAATTTGCATTTTTCTTCTAAGTGTTTTACTTGGGCTATGGTATATGACTCCCAAAAAGTCTTAAAATCACATGCCAGAAAGAGCATAATAGTTTCCATGAAACACTTAAAGTCTAGTCAAGTTTGTCTAACCTACAACCCTCAGGCTGCATGGAATGCAGACCAACACAAATTCGTAAACTTACTTAAAACTTTCTGAGAATTTTTTGAGATTTTCTTTTTGCTCATCAGCTATCATTAGTGTTAGTGTATTTTATGTGTGACCCACCACTCCCCTCAAATTTTTTTGTCTTCCATTGTGGCCCAGGGAAGCCAAAAGATTGGACACCCTTTGTCAAAAAACGCTTGGAGGGCTGGGCGTGGTGGCTCACACCTATAATCCCAGCACTTTAGGAGGCCAAGGAGGGTGGATTGCTTAAGCCCAGGAGTTTGAGATCAGCTTCCGCAACATAGGGAAACCCATCTCTACCAAAAAATATAAAAAATAGCCTTGTGTGGCAGTGCAAGTTTGTAGTCCCAGCTACTTGGGAGGGTGAGGTGGGAGGGTGAGGTGGGATGGTTGCTTGAGCCCAGGAGGCAGAGGTTTCAGTGAGCCAAGGTCATGCTACTGCACCGCAGCCTAGGTGACAGAGTGACTCTGTCTCAAAAAATAAAAAGAAAAGAAAAGCTTAGAGAGAATATTTTAAGTTTCCACTCTATACTGCCTCTGCAATTCAAAGTACAAGCTTTAGTAGTATTCTACCTTTAGTGACATGCAAGAAGGTAAAGGAAAGTATTAAATCTTAATGAAGGTAAATAACTCCCAAAACTTCCACTTATTCATTTCTTTCCTTCCATTCTTACTTCTATTCTCATATATGCTTCTACTTATGTTATACACAATTTTTTTTTAGTAAAAGGGATTGCAGTAGACACACTCTAAGGTGATCCCCAATAAGCCACATCGTTGTATAATTCTCTGTCTTTGAATATAATATAAAGATATAAAGTATAAAATATACAAAATATACTTTTAAAAAAAGGCAGAACCTACTGATTACTTCTAACTAATGGAATATGGCACAAATAAAAAGATTTGCAGATGTAATTAAGTCATTCATCAGTTGAATTTGAGTTCATCAAAAGGAAGATTGCTTTGAGTGGGCCTGAACTAATCAGGTTATCCCTTTAGAAGAGACTGCAGTCCTTTCCTGTAGTTAGATAATTGACGTATCAGAAGCTTTCTCTCTTTATTAATATATTTTAAGAAGCCAACTGCTATGAATTCTACAGCCACAGACTTATGACCTCTGTCAAAAACCTGAGGAGCTGAGAAGAAAATCCTTCCCTAGTCAAGCCTCCAGATGAGACCACAGCTCAGCCAAAACTTTGATTTCAGCCTGTGAGATCTTAAGCCAAGAACTCAGTTTAGCCATGGCCAGACCCTTAGCCTATAGAAAGGATGTGATAATAAATGAGTTAGTTTCAAATCACTAAGTTTGGTGATTTGTTACACAGCAAAGAACACTAATGCAAGGATGAATTCATTATAGGTTCTATTAAATTTTAATAATATATTAAATTATATATTAAAATTAATTATATACAAAACTTATTTTAGTTAATGTTTTGAAAGCTACACTAATACTTTTATTCCACAAATATTATAAAGGCATTTTGTATACATTCAATATATTTAATTCTTACAACAATCCTTTTGGGTATACATATTAGTACATTTTGCTCTTTGCTCCTTTATTTGAGGTAACTGACATTTACTGAGTTTAGACACATAGCTTCAGAGGTAGGGGCTGATCTAGGATTAGGACCCTACCTCTTATTTTCAAGTCTTATTTTCAAGCCTATTTCATGCATATTGTCCTCCACTGATGTTCATTCAATGACTGTTACAGGGAACACAATGCTATTGCATCTGGAGAGAAAATTAATTACACAATTAAGGAAAATCTGGTAAATGTATTTATTTTGCTTTGTCTTCTGCTTTGGATTTTAGTACCATTGTGCATTTCAAAAGGAAAATTCTAGGTTTATTTAGAATGGAAGAAAATAAACTCATAATGACAAAATGTTACTTATCTAAACATTTTGGGGACAGAATAAGACAAATATTGTTGCAGGTCCAGTTTATCAGGCAAGAATGTTTGCATTTGAGCTGGCAGTATGCCTTTCAGAGTCTGAATTGCTAAAAATAGTGCAAAACTGGGACACTGCTTAGAATACAGTGCAGAAGAAATATTCCATTAGTTATCACCAGCAAAATCACTATTTCTAATGATAAAAAAAATCAGTTGGGATGACCCAAATAAGTTATCTGAGAAAAGGTCTACGCCTTAACTGTGCTACTGTGATTAATGATTCTTGCTTTATTCTACCATAGCTCTCTCCTTAAAGAGATGAACAAGAGGTAAGTTAGAATTATGTAAGGTAAAATATAGAAAACAGTTTATTTCTCATCAGTTTTTAGAGTTTGCAAATCACTATTCAAGTCACATAACTCTTCAAAACTAAAACAGGAATATGAGGTGTGTTATGGCAGAGTAATATATCCTGAACATATTGTGATTCATCCTGTGGAAATCATCACAGAAGAAAAGGAACTGAATTGAGGTAGAGGTATTGTTACTAAATGGATTCAAGGCAATAAATACATAGATTTGATCTTGGATTTTGTTAGTCAAATGGTGCCAGGATAAAATAGTAACCAAGTTGGATTTATATGAGCTACCTTTACTACTGTCTATGAATTTAGTGATGTTGAAATAAGATTGTGTAAATTAAAACATTTTAAGCAGTATAAAGCACTATATAAGTGCAAGAAATTATTATCATCAAATTAGACCTTCAGCATACTGTTGTTTTCTTCCCCCCAGATAGATTCAGAATTATATAAATCACTTATTTCCTTTAATTGGAATTGTAACCATAATTTTTTGCTTTCAGTAGCTCTCTACAGTACATTATGGCTAAAACCCCTTCTGGAAGCTACAGTGTCACTAAAATCTGAAAATTCATAAAAGTACAATTTACATCGTAACATATAATTGCCTGTATGAGACTTAAATATATGTAGTTGTTATTTCCAATTTGAAATCATAGAAAACTAAAGTACTAAAAATTTTATGTTCTGAAAGTTCAATAAAAAAGTGACCAATCCTGTTAAAGGTGATGATTCCTGAGGAACTAAGTAGATGAAACAAGTAATGACCTAAAAACGGGCATCATAATAATATGCTCTAAAGAGAATTAGCAATAGCAAGTGATAAAAAGTTACAACTATAAAAGCCTTTTTTGCTTTTGTCATTATTCCCTGTGAGATCTACTGCTAGTCTGCTATTGCGTCCACATTACGTTCTCAAAAAGCTAAATAGAAAAATCACTATCTACCCATTATTAAAATCATTAAAACAGAACCAATGATACACCAGACAATAAAGACAATAACCAACGTACTTTTTTCCAAACACAAATCACCTTTCCTGTCCCTTGTCTTGACAATACACAGCATCAAATCCTCTCACATCCCTACTCTATATTTTAATTTACTAAAAATAAGTAGTGAGCATTTTTTACCTGACCCAAAGCAGGCTTTTCCTGACGAACTTTATCTGCCTTTTCGTTCATCTTTTGTAAACTGTGTTTTCATCCTGCTGATTTCATGAATAACTTCACATAGAACAAATTTTTACATTTTAACACGTGACCCCTGTCTTCCCTGCCTCTATTTGAAAGGCCCAGAGGATATTAACTAGAAATGAAAGGAAACCTTCGGCAATGCACATAGTGGGCATTTTAACCTGTCACAGTGTGTTAGTGTGTGTTTGTATTTTCTGGACATTTGGTCAGAATTACAGAAAATTAGCATTAACTCTGCAAGAAAACATCCAGGCCTAGCTACAGTGATTGCCTGCTGGAAGACGAAATTAGGTCATAAACTTTTCTGAAATTTGAAAATCTGATTTCCTACCAACACAAAAGTACATGTCAAACAGGACCAATAACAAAGCACAAGCAAGAATTAAATCCCCAATATATCACATTTATCATGCCTTTTCCCAACTGTCAATTTTTTAATGTAACATTTAATATGCTTTGGCCACAGGCCTCTTCAAGTAACACAACCACTGCCCATAGGCCCTTAGTTGTGTTACTTCCTAAATTTTAGCCCCTCCCCCCTTATCCAAACACCTGTGTTGTCTTCTGTTTTACCTCTGAAAATATAGAAAGCTAGCAATAAGCCAAGCATCTCTAAAACAACACTTTAAAAATAGTAGTCATTAAAAATATGTAAATTCCATCCATTTCTATTGGCTCTTGCTGATTTTAAGGTGTTTACCTCTTGCATAAATTTTAAAATCTATACTAGCCTACACCTCTTGAATGTATTTTGCCTAAGCTAAGTTAAAAGCTGTTGCTTATAAATGAGCCAACATGACCTTCTCTGTCTCTCTAGCATAATTCATGCTTCTCATTCTTCTTAGTGTAAAATATACTTTATATTAGGAAATGCAGGTAGTGGAAAAGCCTGGATCAATAGTTATGACAAAGAGGGTAATTGTTGGCTTTCTTTTTCTTTTCTTTTTCGAGACTGAGTTTTACTCTTTTTGCCCATGCTGGAGTGCATTGGTGCAATCTCGGCTCACTGTAATCTCCACCTCCCAGTTTCAAGCAATTATCCTGCCTCAGCCTTCCAAGTAGCTGCGATTACAGGCATATACCAACATTTCTGGCTAATATTTTGTATTTAGTAGAGACGGGGTTTCTCCATGTTAGGCTGGTCTTGAACTCCTGACTTCAGGTGATCCACCCGCCTCAGCTTCCCAAAGTGCTAGGATTAGAGGCATGAGCCACCATGCTTGGCCATTATTGGCTTTCTTAATCACTAGTATAAATATAGGAGCTCTTTAGAAGAGATATTTAGTTGCTCAAAATATTTGCAATCTCAAGGTTTTCCTTCTTATTTTTTTACTATACTATACTTGGTATAAGAGCTTTTTCCTCCAGTGATATATTAGGTTCACAAAATGCCTACAACAGTTCCAGGAGATGAACACAGTAAATGATTTCACCTATTCCTTATATCTCCTTGTATTAGTCTATTCTCATGCTACTAATAAAGACATACCTGAGACTGAGAATTTATAATGGAAAGAGGTTCAATTGACTCACAGTTCCACAGGGCTGGGGAGGCCTCAGGAAACTTACAATTATGGCAGAAGGGAAGCAAACACATCCTTATTCACATGGTGGCAGGAGAGAGAAATACAGTGTAGGCTGGGAGAACCCCTTATAAAACCATCAGATCTTATGAGAACTAACTCACCATCAAGAAAACAGTATGGAGGTAACTGCCCTCATGGAGGGACCCACTGGGTCCCTCCCATGACACATGGGGATTATGGAAACTACCATTCAAAATGAAATTTGGGTAGGAACACAGGCAAACCATATCATTTCATCTTGGCCCCTCCCAAATCTCATGTCCTCACACTTTAAAACACACTCATGCCTTCCCAAGTGTCCTAGAAAGTCTTAACTCATTTCAGCATTAACTCAAAAGTCCAAGTCCAAATCCAAAGTCTATACACCCATTCCAAATGGGAGAAATTGGCCACAACAAAGGGGATATAGGCTCCATCCAAGTCCAATCCAGCGGGGCAGTCAAATCTCAAAGCTCCAAAATGATCTCCTTTGACTCCATGTCTCACACTCAGGCCTCGCTATTGCAAGAGGTGGGCTCCCATGGCCTTGGACAGTTCCACCCTTGTATCTTTGCAGGGTACAGCCCCCCTCCTGGCTGCTTTCATGGCTGGCATTGAGTGTCTGTGGCTTTTCCAGGTGCATGGTGCAAGCAGTGGGTGGATCTAACATTCTGGGGTCTGGGGGATGGTGGCCCTTTTATCACAGCTACACTAGGCAGTGCCCCAGTGGGGACTCTGTGTGTGGGCTCCAACACCACATTTTCCTTCCTCACTGCCATAGCAGAGGTTTTCCATTAAGGCTCCACCCTGTAGCATACTTCTGCCTGGACATTCAGGCATTTCCCTACATTCTTTGAAATCCAGGTAGAGGTTCCCAAACTTAAATTCTTGTCTTCTGTGCACCTGCAGGACCAACACCACTCGGAAGCTGCCAAGGCTTGGGGCTTGCACCCTCTGAAGCAATAGCGTGAGCTGTACATTGGACCCTGTTAACCATGGCCGAAGTGGCTGAGACACAGGGTACCAAGTCCCAAGGCGGGACCCAGACCAGGAAACCATTTTTACCTCCTAGGCCTCCATGTCTGTGATGGGAAGGGCTGCTGTGAAGGTCTCTGACAAGTTCTGGAAACATTTTCCCCATTGTCTTTGTGATTAACATTTGCTGCCTTGTTACTTAAGCAAATTTCTGTAGCAGGCTTGAATCTCTCCCCAGAAAATGGGGGTTTCTTTTCTATAACATTGTCAGGCTGCAAATTTTCTAAACTTTTCTGCTCTGCTTCCTCTTGAACAGTTTGCCTCTTAGAAATTTCTTTCACCTGATACCCTAAATAATCTCTCACAAGTTCAAACTTCCACAGATCTCTAGATAGGGGCAAAATGCTTCCAGTCTCTTTATTAAAGCATAACAAGAGTCACCTTTGTTCCAGTTTCCAACAAATTCCTCATCTCCATCTGAGACCACCTCAGCCTGGATTTTATTGTCCATATAACTATCAGCATTTTGGTCAAAGTCATTCAACAAGACTATAGGAAGTTCCAAACTTTTCCACATCTTCCTGTCTTCTGAGCCCTCCAAGTCTCTAGGAAGTTCCAAACTTTTCAACATTTCTTTTTCTTCTTCTGAGCCCTCCAACCTCTGCCTGTTATCCAGTTCCAAAGTCGCTTCCACATTTTCAGGCATCTTTACAGCAATGCCACATTCCTGGTACCAATATACTGTATTAATCCATTCTCATGCTGCTAATAAAGACATACTTGAGACTGCATTATTTTAAAAAGAAAGAGGTTTAATTAACTTATGGTTCCACAGGGCTGGGGAGGTCTCAGGAAACTTACAATTATGGCAGAAAGGGAAGCGAACATGTCTTTCTTCTCATGGTGGCAGGAGAGAGAAATGCAGAGCAAAGTGGTCAGGTGGCAGGGAGTCCTCTTATAAAACCATCAGATCTTGTGAGAACTCACTCACTATGATGAGAACAACATGGGAGTAACCACTCCTATGATTCAATTACCTTGCACTGGGTCCCTCCCATAACACTTGGGGATTATGGGAACTACAGTTCAAGATGAGATTTAAGTGGGGGCACAGCCAAATCATAGCACTCCTTTTTCTTAATTAAATGTGAAGAGGCTTCAAAGATTATGTATATTCTTCTAGCATGTTACTGGTCAGATTACATCATATGGCCATCATTAAATCAAGTTATAGCAAAAGAAATGGAACACTTTGATTGGCTTAGAATAGCCAAGACTCATATCTTTTGGTTTGTAGTGGGTTTCCTTGGATGAGAATGGACACTTAGACAGCATTGGGGTTTGTTTTGGAGAAAGGGTTGGGGAGGATGGACATTGAGCTGACCAACAATGCCTCACTCTCCATTAATCAAAATTGTATTTCAAACAAACACACATGGCTGTATGAAAACCTCTCTACCTGAGAACTCTGAAAAGTAATAATCTGTACTACTTATATGAAGGTTAATTTATCATGCATTTGCATTGTATTTTTAGTTTTAATTTAATATGCACACACTGTCTCTCAAAA
The DNA here is from genome assembly GCF_009828535.3 of Hylobates moloch. NCBI lineage: Eukaryota > Metazoa > Chordata > Mammalia > Primates > Hylobatidae > Hylobates > Hylobates moloch. Next base: position 151,346,826 of record NW_026652279.1, read on the forward strand.
TAGATATGAGCTCTCTGAAGACAAGAATGTTTTCTCTTAATAATTTTCTTTCAACCTAAGATAATATTCCATACAGAAAAATTAAAAAGCAAATGCACTAATTAATTGATTGAATTTAAGAGGTGTTTTATTTACATTTATTTCATATTTTAAAATTACATTTCTGGCCCGGCGCAGTGGCTCACACTTGTAATCCCAGCACTTTGGGAGGCCGAGGCTGGCGGATCACGAGGTCAGGAGATTGAGACCACGGTGAAACCCCATCTCTACTAAAAATACAAAAAATTAGCCGGGCATGGTGGCGGGCACCTGTAGTCCCAGCTACTCGGAGAGGCTGAGGCAGGAGAATGGCGTGAACCCGGGAGGCGGAGCTTGCAATGAGCTGAGATTGCGCCACTGCACTCCAGCCTGGGCAACAGAGCAAGACTCCATCTCAAAAAAAAAAAAAAATTACTTTTCCATATTTCACTGACATTTCAGGAACTTAAGGTTTTAGCATGAACAAAAGTAAACTGAATTGAAGAGGATAAATGGATACCTGAGAAGAAGCTATCTAAAAGTCATACTACTCTAGGAAAAAAAAAAAAAAGGTTTATTTTAAATATAGGAACATCAAAGAAATGTACAATAGGAAATATTTATTCACAGATAGTTCTGCAATATGTTACTAATTAACACAACCAGCTGCTCCAAGATTTGTCAAATCATATTATTTAATAATTATAGAAACCCACTCAAATTTTAAAACACAATTAATAGTGATGTTTTTTCTGTGATGCTTTCAGGAGAGCAACCAAAGAATTAGAACCATCTCAGCTTGTAATAATCCCTTTAGGTGATCTTCTAAATGCTGCCTTCGCAAAAATACATATATCTTTCACCTTTTTAAAAATAATTTCAGAACTAGCAAAACTTTTCTTATTCATTTTTCTCTAGTGAATATACCTGCCAAGGTAATCAGGAATAAATTGACCAACTAAATCAAAATACAAAGCTTTGGTGTGATTTTGGCTCACTGCTGCCTCTGCCTCCTGGATTCAAGCAACTCTCCTACCTCAAACTCCCAAGTAGCTGTGATTACAGGTACCCACCACCATTCCTGGATAATTATTGCTTTTTTAGTAGAGATGGTATTTTTGCCATTTTGGTCAGGCTGGTCTAGAACTCCTGACCTCAAGTGATCCATCCGCCTCAGCCTCCCAAAGTGCTGGGATCACAGATGAGAAAATTTTGTGAACTATGGGAAAATGGAGAACCAAGAGGAACATGGTTAGTTTTAGAGAAAATCTGAAATGAGCAGTGGGTAAAACAAGAACCAGATATTTACGTATTGAATATTTAATGTCCAAGAGAAACTTTCCCTGATGCATTAGGGCAATGGTTATAAAATATGTTTGGACATAACTCTTTCAAATGAAAACCTATACTGATGACACACACACAATGCTGATAAAAGAAGAAATATTAAGCTTAATGTTAGGCTATGATCCTAGAATTTGTATGTTTAATTACCCACTTGCTTCTTCTCTTCATTAAAGTACCTCCTAAGAACTTCTGAGGATCTCCTGACACATGGAATAGAGCAGTTTGCAAAGTATGTGAATTCCAGTGAAGCAGGAAGACTACTGAGATAAAATAAAATCAGTTATAAAAAAAATATAGGTAATTTTGGCAGAAACATAAATCACAAAAGACTACTAGAATTGGAAAGAAAACTAAAATATTATCAATAAAAGTTAAATGAAAATTCAATAAATATCTCCTAATTTGTGTTTCACATATCAATAAAATTATGTCACTTGTATTTAAATAATTTTCTCTGATATAAATGCATTAAAGCAAATGTCACATGGGGAAAAAAATCCCAGGGGTAAAATCCATAACGTGATTTTGCGTGCATATCAACCAAGTTTCCCTGAAATTTTTCATTATTTCTGAAGAACTAGTGCTATTCAAGTCTGAAAAGGAGCTGAGAGGACTGAGTCTCCCAAGTTAGGAAGAGTTAAGGAATTTGTTTGCACTTTTATACTGTTTTCAATGAATATAAAATAATTAAAAGGCTACTCATGTGTACTTTCTAGTGTTATATTTTTCAGGCCAGAAATAAAAATGTGAATAAAACTATTCACATGTATGTACAACAAACTTATAATTTGCAGTGTGTGATTTAGATTTGTGTTAAAGCCAGCATTGTAGAAAAAATGGGCAAAAATATATGGACCAAATTAGAAGTAAATACTGGGTACAGCAGTGTACAAAAAAATTAGAATGATGAAAGGTTTACTGAACTATTGAATAGAAAAAAAAAACAACTGAAATAAAAAGAGGATTATTCAAGGGAGAAATTAGAAAGGTATTTAAAAGAAGCTGAGAATTACCCATAAACCTAGGTTGAAAGGACAAATTAGAGCATTTATCTTAAATAGCTAATTTTCTCAGAAAGAATAAAACTTTTACTTTCTCCTGTTAAATTTGCTTCCTGGTCATGAGTCCGCACCTTGGAAAGAAATTCAACTGCCTTCAAAATAAAACTAAGCATAGAATGGTAATTCTATAGAACAAGGGAATTTAAAACTGTGTGTGAATTGGAAAGCTTATGAGGAAAAGGTACACTTATCTGCCAAAATCTCAGTGTTGTGTTAAATCCCTAACATTCAGCACTGGAGATCTCAGCGGACTGTTGTAGACTTTAATCAAAAGAACATTTTGCAGTTTGGTTTAAAAGGTCAAATTTACTAACTTATCCTTATGTGATGGTAGTTTAGTAATGGTCTAGCAACTTGGCTTGTGGTTTGTCATGACCTGGATCACTCTGTGGTAATAGGAAATTGATGTGAATACTTTTAGCCTTACTCAACCATTAAAAGAGCATTAGCCAGGCTTTTGTGTCAAACACAGTATAGCTACTCAAAGAAAGAAAGTCTAAGAAGTTGCAAACAGAAGAGATCCAAGAATATTAAAGCTTTTTTCCCCATAAACATTTGAATGTAACACAAAAATGTAAACATCAGTTTGCTTCACATAGAATGAAAAAAGTTGAGAACAAAAGGCAGAAGGGTGTTGGTGCATTTGGCTACTATGAGTGTCTGTATCCCTGTCAGTCCTGAATATTTGCTCCAATATGGAAGATAAGGAGAAGTGACCTCTCACACCTCCACTATTTGTACTTCTAAAATGAATGTTCCACAGATACTTAAGGCAGGAATGGATAGTAAATGAGTTATCCAATTATACAGGTAATTAATGAAAACGTTGGCACCAGAAAACTAGGGGAAATTATCTATTACTTTAAAGAACAATGTTCTCAAAAATTGAGGTGGGAAACGAGAAGTATTGGCTCAGATACTTCTTGATTCAATGCACATAGGAATATAGTTAACATAACATCTGAGTTCTTTATATCTGTGGGTCATCGGACAGATAGTGCTAATAAATGAGCTAGCACAAAGTTTATTAGATAATCAGGACATTGCTGAATTCAGGTTGTTTTAATTCCTTGCGGTACTATATGTGAAAGCAATGTACTGGTTTTGGTTTCATTTTCTTTTGACTTTTTAAAAATCATATTTTTTAAATTGACACAAATTATAATTGTACATATTCATGGAGTACATAGTGATATTTCCAAACGTATGATGTATAGTGATCAGATCAGAGTAATTAGCATATCAATCATCTCAAACTTATATTACTTGTTTGTGTTGGGAATGTTCATTGTCATCCTATAGCTATTGCAAACTATATATTACTGTTAACTGTAGTCATCTTATAGTGCTATAGAACACTGAAACTTATTCCTTCGGTCTAGCTTTGACTTTGCATTCTATAACAAATCTCTCATTTTGTAGGTTTTAGTAACAGTGCTTACATAATTTTATTATTTTTTATAAATATATAGAATATACAGGTGAATAAATTCTTCAGATCAATACATCATGGTAGTTTTAAAGATATGTCCACAGACTGTCAGATACTTCTTTCCTCAAGACATGGAACTTAACTCGTTTCCACTTGAGGGTAGGCTGGTTTCAGTGACTTACTCTAAAGAGAATATCGTCATATTCTAATGATGGGATCCTAAAAATACCATAGCTTCCCATGATGATTTCTCTCTCTCTTCCTTTCTCGATGTCTGGCTCTGGGGGAAGCCAGCTGCCATCGTGTGAAGATCCTCAGGCAGCTTACAGAGAGGCAAGGTAAGGAAATGGGGCTTGTCAGGATTTGTGTGGCCTTGGAAGCAGGTCTTGCCCCAGACAAGCCATGAAAAGATTGCAGTTCTGACCAACAGCTTGATTTCAAGTTCATGAGAGCCCATGAGCAAGAACTTCCCAGTTTAACTGCTCTTGAATTCCTGATCCCCAGAAACTATGAGACAATAAACGTGTGCTATTTTAAGTCACTGATTTCAAGTAATGTGCTATGCAGGAATAGGTAATTTGTGTGTATACAAAATGCAATTAGGTTAAAACTAATACTGCATATGTATGCATATTTTTATAATTTCCAAAGACTGTACCTATGTGAATAAGGAGGAAAAATATTCAAAGACACTGATAAGGCCAGGTGCGGTGGCTCACGCCTGTAATCCCAGCACTTTGAGAGGCTGAGGTGGGTGAATCATGAGGTCAGGAGATGGAGACAATCCTGGCCAACATGGTAAAACCTCGTCTCTACTAAAAATACAAAAATTAGCTGGACGTGGTGGCACGCACCTGTAATCCCAGCAACTTGGGAGGCTGAGGCAGGAGAATCGCTTGAACCCGGGAGGCAGAGCTTGCAGTGAGCTGAGATCACACCACTGCACTCCAGCCTGGTGACAGAGCAAGACTCCATCTCAAAAACAAAAACAAAACAAAGACAATGATAAAATATTCTTAATTTTCACATTAAGCAAAGGAAGAGTTTACCTGATTTTCATTTATGGAAGAACATTCCATGCTCATGGGTTGGAAGAATCAATATCGTGAAAATGGCCATACTGCCCAAGGTGATTTATAGATTCAATGCCATCCCCATCAAGCTACCAATGACTTTCTTCACAGAATTGGAAAAAACTACTTTAAAGTTCATATGGAACCAAAAAAGAGCCCGCATCGCCAAGTCAATCCTAAGCCAAAGGAACAAAGCTGGAGGCATCATGCTACCTGACTTCAAACTATACTGCAAGGCTACAGTAACCAAAACAGCATGGTACTGGTACCACAACAGAGACATAGATCAATGGAACAGAACAGAGCCCTCAGAAATAATGCCGCATATCTACAACTATCTGATCTTTGACAAACCTGACAAAAAAAAGAAATGGGGAAAGGATTCCCTATTTAATAAATGGTGCTGGGAAAACTGGCTAGCCATGTGTAGAAAGCTGAAACTGGATCCCTTCCTTACACCTTATACAAAGATTAATTCAAGATGGATTAAAGACTTAAATGTTAGACCTAAGACCATTAAAATCCTACAAGAAAACCTAGGCAATACCGTTCAGGACATAGGCGTGAGCAAGGACTTCATGTCTAAAACACCAAAAGCAATGGCAACAAAAACCAAAATTGATGAATGGGATCTAATTAAACTAAATAGCTTCTGCACAGCAAAAGAAACTACCATCAGAGTGAACAGACAACCTACAGAATGGGAGAAAACTTTTGCAACCTACTCATCTGACAAAGGGCTAATATCCAGAATCTACAATGAACTCAAACAAATTTACAAGAAAAAAACAAACAACCCCATCAAAAACGGGGCAAAGGACATGAACAGACACTTCTCAAAAGAAGACATTTATGCACCCAAAAAACATATGCAAAAATGCTCACCATCACTGGCCATCAGAGAAATGCAAATCAAAACCACAATGAGATACCATCTCACACCAGTTAGAATGGCCATCATTAAAAAGTCAGGAAACAACAGGTGCTGGAGAGGATCTGGAGAAATAGGAACACTTTTACACTGTTGGTGGGACTGTAAACTAGTTCAACCATTGTGGAAGTGAGTGTGGCGATTCCTCCGGGATCTAGAACTAGAAATACCATTTGACCCAGCCATCCCATTACTGGGTATATACCCAAAGGACTATAAATCATGCTGCTATAAAGACACATGCACATGTATGTTTATTGCGGCACTATTCACAATAGCAAAGACTTGGAACCAACCCAAATGTCCAACAACGATAGACTGGATCAAGAAAATGTGGCACATATAATACCATGGAATACTATGCAGCCATAAAAAATGATGAGTTCATGTCCTTTGTAGGGACATGGATGAAGCTGGAAACCATCATTCTCAGTAAACTATCACAAAGACAAAAAACCAAACACCGCATGTTCTCACTCATAGGTGGGAACTGAACAATGAGAACTCATGGACACAGGAAGGGGAACATCACACTTCGGGGACTGTTGTGCGGTGGAGGGAGGGGGGAGGGACAGCATTAGGAGATATACCTAATGCTAAATGACGAGTTAATGGGTGCAGCAAAACAACATGGCACATGGATACATATGTAACAAACCTGCACATTGTGCACATGTACCCTAAAACCTAAAGTATAATAATAATAAAAAAAAGAAAATTAATGAGGCTTTGGATTTTAAAGGGATATTTTAATTTGCTGGACACTGAAGGCTGACCCAGTTTTAAGTAGGAGAATGATATCAGAATGGTAGCCAGTAAAGTGAATAGTTTGCTTTAGTCTCCTTTTTTTTTTTTGCACATATTTAACTAGGCCATCAGGGTTAAAAGCAAATGTTTCAATAACAAGAGCAAAACAAAGGAAAAAAGTCGATCTAAACATATTTAAAAACGTGCTTTTATATGACTGCTCTCAATGCATATACTTCGTTTCAATTTTTTTTACCTTTACTTCACTAATTTTTTACAGAGCTATACAAGATCATGAACGACCCATACCAAGGTAAACAATTTTAATTGCATGAATATATCACTGGCAATCTAGGCACTGGCCTGCTGAGCAATCTGGGGAGAAAGAAGAAGACAGAAAGCAGAGACTGAAGAAGCTTCTCTCCTTGCTTCTGCCATTTTCTTCCTTCATTTCCTTCCAGAAGCCTGTCACATAAAGTGACCACAATTACATCTTGGAGAGGAGACCTCCATTTATCTCTGTGACACAAACAGGACACTTTTGATTGAATAGAAACAAAAGCCAAGCATGTGATTGAAGTAATCATTTCTAGTAATAGAGGCATTTGCTAGGATGAACACCATCTAAAACAACCATCTATGATATTGAGTTTCAAAACATAATATTAAGTTTTAGAAAATCCTTTTATAACCTCTCCATCTCTCTCAATCTATTAAATATCACATTCTTTAAAAAAAATAATAGCAGCTCCTCTTGTCAGGCACATGCTAGTTCTTTGGTGCAAACTGCATTATTTACTCATTACAAAAACTCCTATGAGATTGATATGGTTTGGCTCTGTGTCCCCACACAAATCTCATCTCAAATGGTAATCCCCTCTTGTGTAGGAAAGGACCCATAATCCCCATGTGTTGATGGAGGGTGGTGACTGGGTCATGGGAGTGGTTTCCCCATGCTGTTCTTGTGACAGTGAGTGCGTTCTCACAAGATCTGATGGTTTTATAAGCGTTTGACATTTCTCCTTCACTGGCTCTTGCTCTCCTGCTGCCTTGTGAAGAAGGTGCCTGCTTCCCCTTCCACCATGATTATAAGTTTCCTGAGGCATCCCCAGCCATGTGGAACTGTGAGTCAATTAAACTTCCTTTGTCTATAACTTACCCAGTCTCAGGTGGTATATATGTAGTGGTGTGAAAACACACTAATACAGAAATAGAAATTATAAAACTTTTTAAAGAAAAACCCAAAACTTAAAAAATCAGGCAAGATGAGGCCAGGCGTGGTGGCTCACGCCTGTAATCCCAACACTTTGGAAGGCCATGGCGGGCAGATCACCTGAGGTCAGGAGTTTGAGAACAGCCTGACCAACACGGAGAAACCCCTCTCTACTAAAAATACAAAATTAGCTGGGCATGGTGGCGCATGCCTATAGTCCCAGCTACTCGGGAGGCTGAGGCAGGAGAATCGCTTGAACTCAGGAGGCGGAAGTTGTGGTGAGCTGAGATTGCACCATTGCACTCCAGCCTGGGCAACAAGAGTGAAACTCCGTCACAAAAAAAAAAAAAAAAAAAAAAAAAATAGGGCAAGCAAAGGGTTTTATTTCTTGCCTGTGCATCCAGAGTCTATGTTTGTTCTAAGATTCTACACTGTCTCACACACTCAATCAAGGGAAAGCACAGAATGTGGATTACCAAATCTGGGTTCTATTTATTGTTCATCCACTAGGTACCTTGCTGTTTCAAGTAAACCACTGAACAGGTGTAGGACTCCACTAATTCCTTGAAGTGCTTGTGTTTGCTTTAATTTTTAAGAAGGACTGGTCAATTAAAATAATCAATTCCAACATTTTCCAATCGGATTTTTGTCATGTAATGGATCTAGAAAGGACCCCATGAAATAAATTGCTCATGCCTCTGTATAAAGTGCTATGTGAAAAATTTCTTGCAGAATATAGAGCCCTCCAAAAAATATGTTTTTTGTAACGTGCACAAGAAAACATGGCTACAGTTTTTAAAATAAAACCATGAAACAGTGAAAAGTTTTGAGTGCAATATTTAGAAGCCAATGTGATTTAATCACATATTCACCCCTCTTACAACTCTATAATTTCCATTAGATTTTTCTGTCGTGATTGATAATTTTATTTAATATATTTTATAAAACTGTTTTATATAGTTTATGTAAAAATGTATAATGCGTATATATCTTTATAATAATTTATTGCTTCAGCTAATATGTTTAATGTATAATACCTAAAAATCGTTTGTAAAATGAAGTGAAAATGAAAACAGGTTGTTTCTTCCCACTTCTTAACTTACGTCATCAACACAACCTCAGACCCAGTCATCTTAACTGTATTTAGCAATATTACCAAACAATAGCTCAATTAATCAGCAATACTAGGAGAATCATAATAATTCAATCAGAGTGGTTATTTTTAATTATACAAGTTAAGAAACATTTCTAAATTTTTCATTTTTGAAACACATTGTTTAGTCTAAGGCTGTGATAACACCTTTAGTAACTTGTGAAGTTAAAGCACATATACACACACATACATTCACAAAGCATATATTTATATCTGTTTACATAAGCCTTTTAAATTAAGTGGAACACAAATCCATGAAAGCAGCTACCTGGCACAGTACAATCAAAACAGCTGGCTGATTGATTAGGTTTTGCCATCTGTAATTAACTATTGTATATGTATAGCTTCAAAATTAAAATGCTCAAAGAATATAAAACAGATGCAAACTGTATGCTCTCATTTGGTAAACAACTTTAATTTCATGCCTTTTTGCTGCATTGTTTGGAAGTTCTTTAAAGAGCATGTATTATTCAAAAACTGCATTTCAGTCTGTTGCTTCAGCTATGTGGAGAATGCATGTAACAAAATATACAAACGTATGCAAGTTATTACTGTGTTCTAATTTATAGAAAATCGCTCTCTGGCATACTTTTTTCTGCCCTCTGCATGTCCTTAGATGTAGAGTATAATATATACAATTAGTATTCATCCATGAAAAATAAAATTTAAAAATAATAATAAATCAAATCTTAATATTTACTTCAAACATTTTGGTTTTATTTTTGATGGAAAAATACTAATTGTACATATTTGGAATACAATATGATGTTTTCATACATGTATATATTTTGTAATGATCAAATCATGGCAATTATCATATTTGTCACTTCAAACATTTATCATTTCTTTATAGTGAGAACATTCAAAATCCTCTCCTATAGCTATTCTGAAATAAACAATTCATGATTTTTACCTGTCACTCTTCTTTGCCATTGAACGCCAGATCTATTCCTCCTATTTAATTGTAACTTTGTACTCATTAACTATCATCTCCCCTTTGCCCTTCCACCCAGAGTCCCAGCTTCTGGTAATCACCATTCTACTCTCTACTTGTATGAGTTCAGTTTTGTTTAGATTTCACATATGAGTGAGATCACACAGTATTTGTCTTTCTGTGCCAAGCTTCTTTCATTTAACACAATGTCCTCCAGGTTTATTGTTATTGTCACAAATGACAGAATTTCTTGTTTTTGTAAGACTATATAATTATTTTATTGCGTCTATATACATTTTAAAAATATATTCATCCATGGATAGACACTTAGATTATTTCCAAATATCAGCAATTGTGAATAATGCTGCAAGGAAGATGAAAGCACAGACATCTCTTGACCATATTGATTTTAACTCCTTTGAATATATACTCAGTAGTGACTTTGCTGGAACATATGGTAATTCTATTTTTAGTTTTTTGAGGTGCCTCCCTACTGTTTTCCAAAATGGATAAAGATATACATAATTAACACATAATTGTTACAGTATTATTCTGAATCTGACTGAGTACTTACTGTTACAAGTAAGTTTTATAGTTTTTAATTTTTTTTAAATCAATAGGATTCTTTTATTTCAGCTCGAAGAACTATCTTTATCATTTCTTGTAACACAGTTCTAACGATGATAAACTAAACTCTGTTAGATTTTGTTTTTCTATAAAAATCTTTACTTTGCTTTATTTCTAAAAAAATAAAAAAATTTGTTGGATGAAGTATTCTTAGTTCAGAAGTTTCCTTCAGCACTTTGAATATATCATCCCACTCTCTCCTAGCCTGTAGGATTTCTGCTGAGAATTCTGCTGATACTTATGTTGAGACCTTCTTGTATCTGATATGGTTCTTATCTCTTGCTGCATTCAGAATTTTTTATTTGTCTTGGATTTTTTAATAGTTTGATTATTATGTCTTGGTGTACTTCTCTTTCGGGTGGATTTTATTGGAGATCACTGTGCTTCCTATACCTTAATGTTGGCACCTACTCTCAGATTAAAGAAGTGTTTGGCCATTATTCCTTCACGTGTGCTTTCTGGCCCGTTTTCTCTTTGTTCTCATTCTACAAATTCGATTATGCAAAAGTTTAGTCTGTTGATTGTGTCCCATAATTCCCATAGGCTTTCTTCATTATTTTTCTTTATTTTGTCTTTTTTCTCCAGTGACTGGATGTTCCGTCCAGCTCACTGTTTCTTCTGACTCATCAACCGAGTCTTCTCTTGAAGTTTTCTGTTGAAATTTTTAGTTCAGTCATTGTGTTTTTCGTCTCTAGAATTCCTACTTTGCTCTTTTTATTGTTTCTATTTTTTGTTGGTTTTCTATCTTTTCTTTGTTTGCCAAATTTTATTAAATTTTATATCTGCATATTCTTGTCATTCACTGAACTACTTTATGAGTATTATTCTGATTCCTTTCAGTTATTTCACAAATCTACATTTCTTTGGGGTTCATGATTGGAGTCTATTCATTTTTTATTGAAGTGTCATGATTCCCTGATTCTTTGTAATCCTTGTGTTTTTATGTTGTTGTCTGCACATTTTAGGAGATAGCTTTGTTTTCTGGTCTTTACAGGAGTTCTTTGGCAGGAACAAAGCATCACTATTTTGTTATTTTCATTTTTGAGACAGAGTCTTGCTATGACATCCAGGCTGAAGTACAGTGTCAATCACATCTCACTGCAGCCTCAAACTTCTGGGACTCAAGCAATCTACTCTCCTAAGCCTCCTGAGTAGCTGGGACTACAAGTGCACACTACCGTGTCTGGCTAATTTTTTTTCTTTTTTTTTTTTTTGTAGAGACAGAGTCTTATCTTATTGCCCAGGCTTGTCTTAAACTCATGGCTTCAAGCAATTCTCCCACCTCTGCCTCCAAAAGGGCAAGGATTATAGGCATGATCCACCACACCCAGCCCAGAGCTTCACATATTTAGTCTAGCCTGTGATTCTGGAAGGGCTAGATAGTGAAAACCCCAGGCAGGTAGAAATTGCTGTGAGTTCTCTAGTTGGCCGATCCAGTGCCTTTGCTCTGATGTCAGAATGGGCTATTGATTGGTTTTACTGACCAATGAGACCACTGTCTGGGCTTTTCTGTCAGATGAAACTACTGGCTGGATAATACAATGGCTTCTGGTCAATTCAGTCGTAAGATGTATTCCTAGCTGGAAAATTCTGCTATCTGAAATCTACAGTTAGACAGGACTGCAAGTTAGACTCTGAAGTTAGGCAGGGTCACAACCCTGGACAGGTAAGACCTGAGGCTGCAATACACTACTTATATAAAACTGAAGATTTTTCTCCCAATCTGGGTGGAGCCATGGAGTGGGCTTCCAACTGAGTTTAGTGTCTTAATGACTTCCTGAATAATGTAAGACTAGCCCTTGTTGTGTTTCTCCAAAATATAGAGAGGTGGAAATATTCCTTCCTGGTTGGAGTGATTGTGTGGGCTTTTTGGCTGTGTGGAGCTGCTACTTGTCCTCCCTGGTCAGGCCCAGTCTACCTCTTCTCTTCTCACAATAGGTGAAACTGTGTTTCCCCGACTGGGCAGAGTTGTTCATGTGGGTTCTAAGGCTGAGCCGAGAGACTACCAGTCTAACGCCTCAAGTTAAATTGTACTTCCCACTGTGCTTCTAAAGGGAACCAGCTTAACTTTGTGGTTGTGCTATGAGGTTGGCTAATATCCCTGATCGAGCAGCACAGCTGTCAGGAAAACAGAGGTACCACCAAGATCTGTGCATCAGTAATTTTCTTTGTTTCTACCTGACCCTAGGGCAGTCAAGCCATGCCATTTCCCCTAGTATTCCCCATGAGGTGAAACCAGAGTGGACTTCCTGAGTAGCATCTTAGAACATTAGGGAAACTGAATGACTGCCTCTTATTCTCTTTTTTCCTGGTAGAAACTGTGAGTGCAGGGAAACCATCTCCATCTGCTGTGCCAACTTGGGGAAAGGAAAGGGGGAAGCCCAGGTGGAGTGAGACCATTCTTCTTACCATTCTGATTCAGATTTCATTCAATTCTACATCCCTTGCTGATAGGCTGGTTTCCAGGTGTAGGGGTTTTCAAAGGATGTTCCAGTTTGTGGATAGTTGCCAGTTAAACTTTCTGTGGGCCAAGTAGAGCCTGATGCTTCCTGTTTGGCTATCTTTCTGACATCACTACTAAGATCTACTTTTTGATAGTTTAGACTGCTGAACTGTGTTCATCTTCTAAATTTTCATTTTAAATTACTTGATTGATGTTAAACTAAGAAACAATACAGAATTATAATGCATGGTCACTCTTCAAAATATAACAATGACTTTGTTAGTCTTTGCAATTGTTGAAGTGATAAAGGATTTTTTTAATAGAATGTTAGTTATGTAGAAGAGATAAAGGTTTTACTTATCCTGAAACATCTATCTTTGTATAAGTGTTTCATAAGAAGCTCTGTGGGATCAGAAGTAAACCTCAAGTAGTCCCTCCACTGAAAGCACTTTATAAGGATCATTTTGCCTCAAAGCCCTCCTACAGGCAAGAGGAGCTTACTGTGACTTCCTAGAAGAAAATGTTGTTGTGGCATGAGGCACTTCTCTGTTCACAGCACTGCTGTTCTAAAGGTATATTCTACATGTACTTTTTGGGAAGAAATTGATGGTTATTTCACTAGTGTTTATTTTTGATACAAAGGACCAAGTAAATCTCTGAAGACTAAGGTCTATTTTCTTATAAAGAAAAAAATATCAACTATTCAGACTGATGCAAAGTTACTTTCTTAGCATAAATTCTAGGGTTATAGTTAATACCTTGCCTGGAATACTTGGGCCAAAGTCCAGCCATCTTTGTCGGGCTACTTATTCTGTAAAACTACAGTTTTTTCTTCTATGTCATTCCACCATATTTTGCTGGTCATTGTGAGAATGAAATTAAAATAAGCATGAAAAGCATTTTACACAACAGGTAATACTTACTAAATGGTCAATAAATAATTAGAATTTAAATTTTTGTGCAGCTCGCTTTTATAAATAAAATCCTAACATTTTCTACTAGTAATTAAGCAAACGTCTTCACATATCAGGCCTCTGTTAATATCTCAGCTTTTACTCTCATGGCACAAAGTAACTTAAGTACTTACATTGTTATACCATCATTTTGCTATTTTTGGAATCACCTTTCTGAACTGTATATTGATAATCGCAATAAAAAAACTAGACAACACAGCACAAGGGATCTCAGACCATACATTTAAAAGAAAAAAATGTATATAATTTAACCCAACAGCTGAACATAAATTATCCTAGAACAATAAGAGCAAAAAAAAAGTTAAAGAATAGAAAGTAAAATTGTGGGCTAATCTCCATTACTTCACTAGACGACAAACAGTGCTTTCATAATCTTGATCAAAGATTTTTCTTCTCAACTTATTTTGGATGCTGTTGCTTAAATATGTATGATTTACTTAGGCTAGAAGAAAGAAATATATCAATTTGGTACCTACTAAAGCAATATTTACTTGAATTAGATTTAGCAAAGTATTTCAATGTTATAAGATGGGTAAAATGTTCAGACAGATTCTTTCTGGGGGAAAATGTATTTATAATTATTGCTTTTAGAAATTATTAAAATATAGTTAGTTGTGAAACAATGTTAGTAATGCTGGACTGTGCTTCAGATCTGATGCATATCTGAAAGACAAGGTTTAAGAGCTTTATTTTCTACATTCTTCAAATTAAAATATAGCATTTTTTCTGATGTATTAAAACACTGTAAAAATAATGGTAATATCTTTGAAAAAATTTAGCTGGGTGTTTTAATACCAACAGACTTGAATTATGAGAATTCATGGAGAAGGGATTACTAGCTCAAATGACTATAAAATACTGTCATTACTGAGTTAATTCTGACTAGAAATTCTCTCTGAATGTTTATGGCAGTCCTATTTTTGATCAATGAGTTAGAGACTTGAACCAAATTATCTGTCTTCTGTTTCTCTTTCTTCTTCTCTCTTTGTCTGGCTTTCTCTGTCTTGCAAATGGAAAACATTATTATGTATACACACAATATAATTTGAAGCTTCAAAGTTTTTATGTGATCAGAAAATCATGCCCATTTCTAGTCATATATGTGTGTAATCAATATTCACAAGAATGTCTATTGCCACACATTTTATAGTGTGTTGGATATAATATTGTCCTTATTAATATAACAGAAATGCCGATTATTCATTAAAGGAAATGTATGACACGAGAAATTTTAGACTTATACTCATATCTCTTATGTTTTTTACAAGTGAAATGTTTTTCTGACCTTGTAATGAAAAATAATGGGTTACTGAAATATAAATGATGTTCAAATTAATTTTATAAAATAGGCAATTATACAACTTCTAATATGATTCTATGATTATTTATCTTACAACACACAGTTGTGCCCTAGGTATAGGATGTATTTGGTGTTGAGGAGTTTGGACAGTACAGCAGCAGCTGCTCTAGGTAAGATAATCAGGGCAGTCCATTCTGAGAAGATTACATAGTATACACACATAGAAAGCTATAAATAATTTAAAGGCACAGTCTTATTTTTGTATGATGTGCTTGTTTGTCACAGTAGGAATAATTGTCTTCATCATTTCTTGGTCATTTTCTTGCTTAGTAATGTTGATCCTGAAGATCAACTACATTTTCAAAAATGCTTTAGCATGGAGTAAGAGAAAAATGTAGATTGTTCTCTCTCTCCCTCTCTTTCTTTCTCTCTCTCTTTTTTCTCTCTGTCTCCCTCTCTCTCTCTGTCACACACACACACACACTTTGACTCTCTATCTCTACACACACACACACACACACACACACACACATCAACATTGTGAATGCCACATAAAAAATTTCTGAGACCTTTCATTTCTATGACTTGATTTATGGACAATAATCTTGGGTCATGTAATAAAATGTAACTTAGTTTATGCATGGAGAATATAGCTTAGAAAATCACCATCTGTATACTAAAAATAAGTTGACGAATACAGATAACAGGGGATACAGTACAATACAGTTACAGAAACAGTACTCTCATAAGTGGTAAGCAAATTGGACTTCGAGTATAGATAACACATATTTGTTATTGTTTTTCAAGTTATTTATGATTTTATTTTCTCCAAATCTCTATTCTCTGATTAGTCTATTTATTTCCAGATGGCATAATTATGTTTCCAAATTTCTAAGATTCTGCCCTTATGGTTTAACTTGTTTTATTTATACCAGAACAGCTGACTTCAACAGCTGTATTTTCCTGAAATAGATTTTAGTCAATAGTTTGCCATTTCCATCAATTCAGATCATCTGATTTACTATAGTAGAATATTTCTATGGAGTATTTTAGGAGTTTTCCTTGTACTTGAAATGAAAATTTAACATTAGATTTTCAAGTTGTTTGGCCAGTATCTCCCTGAAACTTTCTAATGGACCAAAATAGTACATACTCATTTGGCATTGATATTACCAATTGAATAATATGGATCACTAATTGCTCTTATGATAGGTAATCATCCATATCTTTGCCACTTTTTATTAAATTCAGATGTCTTATGTTTCTTACATGTCAATGATAAGTTCTGTTGGAATATTTTCCCATTTATGCTATTTACGGTTTTTAATTTAAAATTTAAATTAAATTGCTTTAAATATCAAAAGATTCAATACACTTAAAATTTATAAATACACATTTAAAAAGGAAGTTAAGTTAAAATAATAAAGTACAGATGCTCCTCAACTTTTGATGGGGTTGTGACCTGATAAACCCATTCTAAGTCAAAAATAGAAGCTGCAAACGCATTTAACACCTTGATAAAACTATCATAAAGTCAGAAAAAGTTATAAAGTCAGAAACCTGTAAGCCAAACAATTGCAAGTCAAGAATTCTCTGCAATACAAATTTCACATCATTTTTTACATAATTTTTTAAATTGTTTTTTAAATATTTTGATAATGTTCAACCATAGAGGGAAGCAAGGTTAATTAATGAGTGCAGATACTGAATTCAGATGGAAGCTTAATGGTATTCAGAAGGAAATTTATGCTTTACTTGCTTTTATAAAACAAAATGAATAATAATTTCATATTTTACAAAAACAATGTTCAAGGAATGCATGATCCAACAGAAATAATGTGTAAAAAATTCATGAAGAAAAATATGAAATTGATTGAAAGATCTTTGAAAGGCCTAAGTCAAGGAATAGTTCACCATGTTTCTCTTTAGGATGATACACTGTGAAAAAGGTGCATGCCAATTATACCTACGTCAACCTATAAAGGTAATGCATTCTCTTTTTTTTTTTTTTTTTTGAGACGGAGTCTTGCTCTGTTGCCAGGCTGGAGTGGGGTGGTATGATCTTGGCTCACTGCAACCTCTGCCTCCTGGATTCAAGGGATTCTCCTGCCTCAGCCTCCGAAGTAGCTGGGACTATAGGTGCGCACCACCACGCCCAGCTAATTTTTGTATTTTTAGTAGAGATGGGCTTTCACCATGTTGGCCAGGATGGTCTTGATTTCCTGACCTCATGATCCATCTGCCTCGGCCTTCCAAAGTGCTGGGATTACAGGTGTGAGCCACCACTCCCTGCCAAGGCAATGCATTTTCAATCAAAATGCCCCTGTTTTATATTTAACCCATTTGGTATGAGTAAACAATTAATATTAGATTGTATATTAAAATGAAAAGCCAAGAACAAAGGTGTCAATTTTGAAGCAGAAAGAAATGAAAATTCCACATAATAAATATCGTGGCTTACTATAAAATTATATATTATAGCATTGGTGAAAATTGTCCCATAACACAAATGCAAAGACTGAGGCCTGTGTTTTCTTGTTGGCTCTAGTAATCAGTTCAGAAACATTCTTAGCTTCTAGAGGACTTTCTCTAGCCCTTGAGCATAGCGCCCACATCTCAGAACCAGAAACTGGCATCATGTGGTTCTCATATCACATCTCTTGGGGCTGCTTCCACAGTCACCTATCTCTCTGACCACAGCCAGGAAAGTTATTCCACTTTAAAGGACCCATGTGATTAGACTGGGCTCACAGAGATAACCCAAAATAATCTCCCATTCTCAAAGTTCATAACCTTAATCACATTTGCCAAGTCTTCCCTCCTCTTTTTGGCGTAAGATAACATATTCACAGGTTTTGAGGATTAAGACCTGGATTTCCTTAGGGCTCATATTTTTCATTCAATCCCACAAACTAATGATGAGATAGGCAAGTTGATAGACTGGATATGTGCAGATCAGATATAATATATACAAGAGCAATTTTAGCTTACTGTCTGATACTTTTTAAGACTAGAAAGATATTTATTGAAAAATATTCTGTTGTGCTCATACATGTTCTCTTGATATTGAGTCCAGTTATTTTTAGTACTTGGTGCACGGATAAAACAGTAGATACATTGACCTTGACTAGCTTCCATCTATCTAGAGTGTCGAATCTGTTATATCTGAAGCAGAAACATGTTTTCATTGACATTTTTACACATAATTTGCATCTAGAAAAAATGTAGGGACAGAGTTGCTCCGTCGTCAGATCTGCTGAAGGAAAATGTCACCCTCCCCAGTCAAAACCAACTATTCATGGATCAACTGCTTTATTTGACACAAGGAAGAAATTTTGGTGAGAGCAGGAAACATTCCTCTGCTTAAACTGAAAGACGGGGACAATATTATCTGTAGCTATCATTCATTGATTTCTAGATATTCACTCTCAGAATCACAAGTTATCTCTATTACTTGTATATCTATTTATCAAGCATAAAACATCACAATAATATTAATCTACAATGCCTAGTTTTTAAACTCATATGTGTTTTCCATTGCCCCATTGTCTAAGATAGTGGTTCTTAAATTTGAGTGTGCTTCAGAAGCACCTGAAGGACATATCAAAACACAAATTGTTGGGAGCCACCTCCAGAGTTTCTAATTTATGTGTACAATATACAGCCATACACATTTGTGCATATGTACACACAGGCATGATACCTGCTTACAAATAAAAGAGTAGAAACATAACAGTAAAAACATATAAAACAGAGCACTATTATCTTTCTCCTTCACTAAGAGATCATCAACATTAGCTGAAGATGTTTCTTTCCTTGTAATTTCTTGAAGGTAAAGATCTTTTATAGTGCTCTTAGGTTAAAAAATAATAATAAAGTCAGAAATAGGTCTCTAATCTAGCCAATGAACAATCATTTGGTATCCCTGTTCTCAGATATAAGGAGCAAACCTAGCTCAATAATCTCAACTGAAATAGTCATAAGGGTGAAGCCTGGGATCTCTGCAGAACCCAGAAGGGTAAAAGAATGGAGGGGAGGTCCAAGAATAAGGGGATTTAAGGAATCCACTAAAATGAGGCTGTGTGTAGACTTAAAGGTGACAGGAGGGCAAAGGAAAGAAATGCTTTGCCCACACTCTGGGCTCTAGATTATCAGGATCAGCCATGAATAATCATAAGTCTTCCCGCCAATGGCTTGTCTGTGCCTGTGTGCCCTGCCAGATGCCATGGCCATGATGGAAAGGCTATGCTTTTGTGCACTATCACCCAGAGTTGTTGAACTGTGATGCAATAATCAACAGCCTCACTTGTAAGCTTGCCATTAAATTGAGCAAAGAACACTACACCATTACATCCAAACTGTTAGTGGAGGGGTGCCAGGGAGTGAAAGCAGATTCAGCAAACTCAGTCATGGTGCCAAGAGTAGGCACTCAGTGAGAAAATGATGCCATGTAGACCACTGGGTAACGTGAGATTCAAGACTAAGTGGGCCAATGAGAAAGCAAGGAGCACACTCTAGAGTGTCTGTTCTTCTGGAAGTTTCCACTGAATTTTTCTTTAGAAGTTGTTAAGGCAAGAGAGGTAGCTAAAGGGCAGCTGGATAGAGTGCGATTGATTGCAGTTGTCATCCTCCTAAGTATATGTGCAACTTATTAAAGAAAGCTTCCTTGAGAGCCCTTTTTACCAAATGCCACTGCCTTACCCTTTCATACAGGTGCCACTGAGAAAAAGGGAGAAAAAGTAGCTATTCCATATGGCTGTACTCTTCAATATTATTCTGCAGCAGCGGGTTAACTCAGCAGGTCTAGCTTGCCCAAACTGCAGATTCCAAGGTCTTCAGGACCAGCCCTTGATCAGCTCCTGGGAGATAACCTCTGAACTCTTGGAGTCTTTTGGAATACAAAGAAGATTTGAGACCTTGGGAATGCCAGACAGTTTATGCTAACAATGTGATTAATGGTAGATGCTTGTTTTCTATTCCTGGAGCTTTGGGTCACACTGTACCAGTTTGAATTCTGGGGGTTCTGGGTCTGAGAAGCTCAAGTGAATCAAATGAGAGCCACATGCCTATATGATTTACCTTTAAGTCATATAGGTAAAAAATCTATAAGTCATATAAGTCAAAAACGCTGGGAACCGTGGTTCAGGTGAACTTCTCTGATTGGCACCATTTTACATGTGCTGTCACACATCGGTGCTTGGAGAATTAAGCACTATTTCAGTGCTTCCAGTGAGAGAGGACAACTAGAAGCTTGTTCCTGGTCTCTCTTGGACCACCTGCCATAAGTGTCTTTTATCTTGCTAATTTTATGCTGTATCCTTTACCTGTAATAAACTACTACCATGAGTGTGACAGCTTTGCTGATTTCAGTGAGTCGTTCTGGTGAATCTTTGAACCTGACAGTGGTCCTGGGCATCTCTGACACAATTACTCAAAAAGCTAACTGTTCCTCCATAGTGACAGAAATACGTATCATGAGCGTTTTTGGCAAAACCAATGAGATAACTCAGTGTATTCAGAATATGACAATATACTACACATGTACACGCACACACACAGACCAAATCAGGACTCTGTGCTGGAGGGCTTCAGGTAAACAAGAGATAAAATTCATACAATTCAATGTAAACTGCATACAAATTATTTTATTTACATAATTGTTTCTATATTTTTGGTATTTATGATTCATGGGCTTGTTTTTATATTTGGTTATAGGTGACTCCCACTCGAAATATTTTGTTATATGAAGAAAAGGCTAAGCATGAGGAGGTAGAGCCTATCTTTTAAAGAGTAGTAATAGATAACCTGTATGACATAGGTATTGGAATAGCAGGAGACAGGGCAAAAGGTCTCTCTTTTTTCATGAATAAAATAATAGAAGAAGATGAGGGGATTGAGGAAGACAGTAGCAAAAGAGGAAATCACCTTCATACTTCTTTGAAACTAGTGATGCTGTTCTTAAAACCTCAGCTGACCCGAATGTCACCTCTAAAATAATTAGAATGTCACCCCATTTTACGAATAATTTACTACCATTAGCCAAGAACTGTCATAATAAATACTCAGGTCTATGAGACTGTGATGGGAATGTCATCCCCAAGGTGCAGTCAGTGGCTCCGGCTGCTTGGCTCCTCGAACAAAGCTTTGGTTGATTTTTTTAATGTCCAAATCCACCCAACAAATAGTTATCAGAGTTCAATTCAAGTTCAGGGAACATTGCATTTGAGTCTTGGTTTTACTACCAGAGTTTTATTTCTTCTCAGAGGTATCGGGTGTGAATGATTAGCATAGGTTATTTTACAAACTCTATGGACATGACTGGCATCCAAGCTCAAAATCTTCATAAACTTCAATTAATTGTAAAGTCTAACTTTGTGATATTGATTAGGGTCAGTAATTGTCTGATCTTTGCTTAGCAATTATGGATAATTGCAATGGCATGCGAATTAATAGAAACATATGGCACTTAAGCGTATTTATTTATTAATTTTTACTGAGCTGATTTTTGTGCTAATTAATATGAGTGTACTCTAGAGGGCAATAAACAATAACCTCACAGGTACACATCTTGGCTTAGAAATATCTGGTTCAAGGAAGGTTTGTTTCCTGGATGGAATGCAGTAAATTTTTTAAAAATATTATATATGCTTGGTTCTGTGCCATTTTAGATTTTATGATAAATTTTAATTTTAACTTTTGTATTATTTTAGTTTTTGCATTATAGGAGTAAATGATTTAATTTCACTTTTAAGATTAAATTATTTATGCATCTATTCATTTTCTCTTATGCCTATTCCCTACTTATGTTCCCTGCTATCCTGAGTGCTTAGAATATATATATTTTTTGTTTTAAGTTCAGGGTTATATGTGCAGGTTTGTTGCATAGGTAAACTTTGCATCATGAGGGCTTTTTGTACAGATTATTTTGTCAGCCAGGTTTTAAGCCTTGTACCCAATAGAATGTATCTTTAAATTTTATTTATTCTTTTAAAATATGTAGATTGTGTGTGTGTTTGACTAACATAAATGGCATTTTGCTACAGATATTTCCTGTCATAATTTTTTACTCAGCATTGTTTAAAAACCTATTCACACTGCTTACCATACAAGTAGCTTTTTTGGCTTTTGACTCCTGAGAATATTTCACTGTTTGTATTTTATCCATCCCTCAATAATGTGCCCCTACACTGCCTTCTACTCTTTACCACCAAGTACCATTGCAATTAAAATCTCACTCTTGGCTTGTTTGGGAAATTTATAAGAATCTTTCTAGGATTTTTGAGCCATGAATGATCATACTTAAATTATCTAATACTGCCAGTAGGGTTGCACCTGTATAAATTACTTCAGGAAAGGCAAATGGTTTTCTGTTTTCAGAAAACTTGTCAGTTTCAACTTTACTAACTTTTTGCCACATCGATATGTAGAGTAGTACCTTACTAATGTTTCACTTATTCTACACACTAAAGAAGTTGACTGTCTCTTTAATTGTTAGTGATTTACTTTTGCTTTCCTACAATTTGACTTTGCCCATTTTTCTATTGTTTCTTTTGCTTGTCAATTTTAATTAGGTCTTCTTTTGTATCACAGATACTCTTTCACCATTGATTTTATGTTTTGCAAACATATTGTAATATGTTACATCTCTGTTAAATTTGCACAAGTTGGTTTTTATTGAACAGAAACTCTAGACTTAGTGAAACTTTAGTATGATTAACTCAAATTTATTATTTATTCCTGTATGATTTGTGATTTATTTTGGCATGTTTAGTGTAGTGCTTACTCATTCCTAAGACATAAAAATACTTTGCATATTTCTATATATCATGTTTTTTAATTTGCTTTTATACAAGTTATACATTAATCCTAGGTCAGACATTTTAAACAGTATAATTTTAGTTTTACTCTTTCATGTAACAAACCCATTTTCCTAACACTACATTATACATAGTTAAACTCTTCACCCTTTGACTTGTGAGACCATATATTTCCCATATAAAACACTTATAAATGTCTCCAAATTGTCTATGTCTTTGTCTGATTGTCTGTTCCTAATCCATTTATCATACTGCCCTTATCATAATGTCTTTATAACACACATGCTAAAGCCTAACAAAGAAAGGACTTCACTGTGACCCTGATTTTTTCAAAGTTAATTTAGTTCTGTGTGGTCCTTTATTTTTAATTTTAAAAGGTTTCAAGACTCTTTAAATTGTAAAGTCTGATAATATGATGACTACTACTCCAAAACTCATTTTGGGTTTTTAAAAAATTATCATTGTATTTAATTTCATAGGTAAAATCTTCCATGCTATTATTGACATTTTGATTGTTTAAGGATTTAGATTATTACAAATAATGTTACTGTGAACATTTTTTCCTGGTACATATATTTATGATTTTTTTAAACAGATACACCAATGCCTAAGATTTGGTCTTTGTATCCATATATGCTCAATTTTAGTGTTTAATGTTTAGTATTTAGTATTTATTATCAATTTTAGTAAAATTGTATTTGATGTGATCTAGTAGAATATGCAATTTTAGTAAAATTGTATCTGATGTGATCTAATAGAATATAATAGTTGTACCAAATATTATACTCAGTAGTAATGTATGAATATCCCCTTTGCTACAAATTTTGCCACTTTCATATTGTCAAACATTTAAACATTTTGCCAACATACTGTGTTTGAAATGTTGTTCTACCCTGGAGTTTTAACTTGCATTTTCTAGGTTACTATTAGTATTGAGCATCCGACTAGGTTCCTTGAGGCCCCCAAGAAGGGCTGCCAGATTTATCTGACTGGCTGCCTTTCTGTGGGACTCTAACTTACATAAGAGAAAAATAAACCACATAATATTGGAATTTCTTTGTATGCACAATTAAGTCTAAACTCTCACTAATACAGATAACTTGGAGGGTGCCTGATATTTTCTGTTTGGGTCAAACCTCATTTTTACAATAGACAAATTGTAAATAGTTTAGATTTAACAGAAAATTTGCTGAGATAGTACAGAAAATCTCCATACACTCTGCACCCACCTTCCCTTATTATTATCTTATATTTGCATGACCCATTATTGCAATGAATGAAAGAATACTGATACCTATCTTAGTTCGTTTGGGTTTCCATAACAAAATACCATAGACTGGATAATTCATAAACAACAGAAATTTATTATTCACAGTTCTGGAAACTGCAAAGTCCAAGATCAAGGCGCCAGCAGATTTGGTGTTTGGGGAGGGCCCTTCCTCGTAGATGGTGCCTTCTTGCTGCATTTTCATATAACAGAAGAGGAAGGTATGTTTCTGGGGCCTCGTTTCTAGGGGCATTTATTGCATTCGTGAGGCTTGAGCCCTATGACCTAACCACCTCCCCTAATACCATTACTTTGTTGGTTAGGTTTCAATTTGTGCATTGTTGGGGGACACAAACATTCAGACCATACCAATACCTTTCATTTTATTAAAGTCCATAGAATATTCAGACCCTCTTGGTTTTAATCTAATATCCCTTTCCTGTCCCAGGATGCAATCACATTAGTTGCCATGCCTTTTAGGTTCCTCTTGGCAATGACAGTCATTAAGACTTACCTTGTTTTTGATGATCTTGACATTTTGAGAAGTACTACTGTAGGATGCGCTTTATAGGAATTTGTTTGATGTTTTCCTCAGGAGTATATTGGGATATGGGACTGATAAGTTGGATTCCATTCAAATTAAAAATATTTGCTCTGTGAAAGACACTGTCTAGAGAATAAGAAGACAAGCCACAAATGGAGAAAGAATATTTGGAAAGAAATCTTTAATAAAATACTGTTGTTTTTAATATTCAAACAACTCTTAAAACTCAACAATAAGAAAATGAACAAACAAGATGTGGCTGTAGTCCCAGCTACTCAGTAAGTTGAGGTAGGAGTATTGCTTAACCCCAGGAATTCAAGACCAGCCTGGGCGACTCTACCTCCAAAAATTAAATAAATAAATAAAATAAGGTAAATAAAACAAGAAAATAAAAACTTCTTTAAAAATGGGCAAAATATCTGAACAGACACTTCACCAAAGAAGGTATGCATATGGTAAATAAGCATATACAAAGATGATCAACATCATATGTCATTTAGGAATTGCAAATTGAAACAATAAGATACCACTAGCTATTTAATAGAATGACTAAAGTCTCAAACACTGGCAACATCAAATTCTGATGAGGATTTTGAGGCAGTAAGATTTTGGTAAAAATGCAAAATGACACTGCCACTTTGGAAAACATTCTAGCAGTTTCTTACAAAACCAAACATTCTCTAACTAAATGACCCACAAATTAATCTTCTTGCCATTTACCTAAGTTCATTGAAAACTTATGTCCACACACAAAAAAATGCACATGGATGTTTACAACAGTTTTCTTCATAATTGACAAAACCATGATGCCCTTCACTACTTGAATTGATAAGTAAACTGTGGTACATTCTGAAAATGGAATATTATTCACTACTAAAAAGAACTGAGCTACCAAGCAATGAAAACATACGGAGAAAACTGAAATGCATACTACTAGGTGAAATAAGCCAACCTAAAATAAAATACATACTATATGATTCCAAGTATATGACATCCTAGAGAAGTCAAAACAATGAATAAAAGAAAATGATTAGTGATTGCTGGGGTAATGAGGGAGAGGATGATGAATAGGTGAAGCACAGGGTATTTTTAGGACAAGGAAACGCTTCCATGTGATACAATCATCAAAAAGTGGGCAAAGGACATGAACAGACACTTCTCAAAAGACATTTATGCAGCCAAAAAACATATGCAAAAATGCTCATCATCACTGGCCATCAGAGAAATGCAAATCAAAACCACAATGAGATACCATCTCACACCAGTTAGAATGGCCATCATTAAAAAGTCAGGAAACAACAGGTGCTGGAGAGGATGTGGAGAAATAGGAACACTTTTACACTGTTGGTGGGACTGTAAACTAGTTCAACCATTGTGGAAGTCAGTGTGGCGATTCCTCTGGGATCTAGAACTAGAAATACCATTTGACCCAGCCATCCCATTACTGGGTATATACCCAAAGGACTATAAATC
This sequence comes from Hylobates moloch, assembly GCF_009828535.3. Taxonomy (NCBI): domain Eukaryota; kingdom Metazoa; phylum Chordata; class Mammalia; order Primates; family Hylobatidae; genus Hylobates; species Hylobates moloch. Next base: position 151,373,180 of record NW_026652279.1, read on the forward strand.
ATGCTGCTATAAAGACACATGCACACGTATGTTTACTGTGGCACTATTCACAATAGCAAAGACTTGGAACCAACCCAAATGTCCAACAACGATAGACTGGATTAAGAAAATGTGGCACATATACACCATGGAATACTATGCAGCCATAAAAAATGACGAATTCATGTCCTTTGTAGGGACATGGATGAAACTGGAAACTATCATTCTCAGTAAACTATCGCAAGGACAAAAAACCAAACACCACATGTTCTCACTCATAGGTGGGAATTGAACAATGAGAACACATGGACACAGGAAGGGGAACATCACACTCCGGGGACTGTTGTGGGGTGGGGGGAGGGGGGAGGGACAGCATTAGGAGATATACCTAATGCTAAATGACGAGTTGATGGGTGCAGCACACCAACATGGCACATGGATACATATGTAACAAACCTGCACATTGTGCACATGTACCCTAAAACTTAAAAGTATAATAATAATAAATAAATAAATATATATATAAAAATAAATCTCTCATATAAATTCCTGAACCCAAAAAAAAAAAGAGCTACTAGAACTAATAAATGAGTTCAGCAAGGTTGCGGAATAAAAGAGCAATAGACAAAATCAATTGCATTTTGAACACTAGTAATGAGCAATTAAAAATTGAGATGAAAATGTTTACTACGGGATCAAAATATGAAATACTTAAGGATAAATCTGACAAACACGTGAAAGACCTGTACTTTGATGAGAGAAATTAAAGGAGCTCCATCTAAATGAAAAGCATCCAATGAGCATTAATCAGAGAAGTAATACTGTTAAAATGGCAATAAACCTCAAATTTATCTACAGGTTGATACAATTCCTATCAAAATCCCACTTAGCATGTTTTCAGAAACTTGTAATATGATCATAAAATCCATATGGAAATGCAAAAGACCTAGGACATTCAAAACAATCTTGAAAATGATTGTAGTTGAAGAACTAACAATACTTGATTTCAAGTTTTGGCATAAAAATACATAAATAGGTCCATGGAACAAAATAGACTTTAGATAGAAGCTAGAGTTGACCTATATAAACAACAGATTTTTGACAAAGGGCCAAAAGCAATTCAAAGGAGAAAGTATAGGCTTTTCATAAATTATGTTGGAGCAATTGTATATCCATATGTTGTTTTCCATTTTTGTTTTTTTAAGAATATTTTTTATACTTCATAACCATATTAGAATATTAACCCAACCTTGATCATAGGCACAAATGTGAAACATAAAACTATAAAACTCCTAGAAGAAAACATAAGATAAAACCATCATCACTTCAAATGAAACAATTTCTTAGATACAACACCAAAACCAAAATCTATCAAAGAAAAAAAAGATACACTTCTTTCATCAAAATGAAAGCTTCTAGTCTTTGACATATATTGCTAAGACCAAATACAAAATATGTACTGTATGAAATAAACATTTACAAATCATATACATCATAAAATACTAGAATCCAAAATATAAAATAACTTTCAAGGCCCATAATTTAGAAACCAGCAATCCAATTTACAAAACGAGCAGGTGATTAGAACAGATAATTCATCAAGAATGACATAGATAATAAGCATGTGAAATAGGCACATGAAAAGATGCTCAGTATGATTAGTCATTCATAAAATGCAAGTTAAAAGCACATCTCAATGCTACTGCATACATATTAGAATGGCTAAAAGCAAAAAGACTGACCATACCAAATTTTGGTAAGCATATGGACGAACAGGAATTCTCATACACTAATGATGGGAATGTAAAATGATATAACCATTTTGGACCACAGGTTGGCAGCTTCCTAAAAATTTAAACATACATGGACTATACTGAGTGGATACATGATTACGTATTTAAGAGAAATGAAATTTATGTCTCTACAATGACTTGTACATGAATGTTCATAATAGCTTTATTTGTTATTACTCAAAACTAGAAATAACTCAAATGTCCATTAATTAGTAAATAGATGAGCACACTGTGGTATGTCCATACAATGGAAGGCACTCTTCACCAGCTCCAGCCCCAGTAAGGAACTCTCAATCTCATTATATCTCAGCTTGCACATTACTTCCTATGAAAGCTATTTTTTTCTTCTAAATAGGATAGATGCCCTCTTATCAACTATATTTCTACCGCATGAGGAATATCCACTATGATCCTTACATTAAATTACAAATATGTATATAGCCCTCCCTCTAAATAGGGACAGAAAATGTTATTTATATTTACATTCCAAAATTTGGAAGTATTGATATTATAAAGAATTATTTGGAAATGAATATATTACTATGGTTAAGCTGGTCATTATATTCTTACAGATCTATCCTAAAATTAGAACAAGCTGAATAAGCTGGAAATCAGATTTTTAGAACTTATTATAGATCTGAGGATACAAAAGAGGTTTAAATCATCTAAATTCAATAAAGAAAATGACAAGCATTCCTAGGAAGAAAAGACTTGTGGCTACTTACAACCTTGTCTAAATGTCTTGGTTCTGCACTAATTCTAATGTGATTCGTGTACCCAGATAGGAACAGCACTTTTCATATCTATTTTCAAATCCTTTACTGATTACACCTGTTTTAACTATTCCTATTACTTCTATAATATCAGTAAGATAAAAAAAGATAAGCATAAACTCAATCACAAAATAAAAGCCTCTGAATACAACCACTCTAAATTCTAAATTTGTGTGGTAAGATTTAGAGTTGACCTTGCCAATGAGATGAAATTTAAACTTTGTTTTCAATGAAAGCATCAGATAGGTAACATTACTCTTAAGAAGGCTTGTAATTCTCTTTTTGAAATGCAAATCTAAAACTTAGGCATTTCACAGAGATATAATATGGGATGTATATAACAGGAAGATACATGTTTCATATATCCTGCAATAAAATGGGAATCAGTGAATGAGCCACCTTAATCTCTTGCCTATTTTAAAAGCTGAGCGCACACTTTCCAGTAAAGAAAATCAATACAAAGGGAGACAAAAAATTTAAGAAAGAGAACTACAAGTCTGAATTAGAAACACATGTGATTAATACCTCAACTCTGCTACGCTATTAGGCAGTTTTAAATACTTAAAAGTTTAGCAGGAGGCTGAAAGGATTATAGTATGTTTGCAGATACAACAATACATGCGTTATGTTAAGAAAGCAGACTAATCAATAAATCACTCTTCAATGTACTATGACTCATCAATTCTTGAATGTATTTTACAATTATTAGACGTATATGAGGTTTCCTTCAAGGATGTTGCCTGGAAATAAAAGAGATGTGGAACTTTGAAAAGAATTACTTGACAGATACCTTGTATATATACATTAAGATAATCATTTTGGAAGACCTAAAGATAAATGCTAGGAAACTAGCTTTCAACTTACATACATCATTTGATCGCATTGCACCAGATTACTCTTAGAAGGAGACGGTCTGCTCAACCCGATAAACACACTCTGACTGGGAAACTGTAAGATAGAAACAAACTTAGCATACCAGATGATGGGTCCAATGTTTGTCTGAAAGAACCAATTTACTCTGTCATATCTTTCTACATAAAATGAGAGTAACAGAAGCACTTTTTAAATAGTTATATGAGGCTTACATTACGTATTATTTGTAAAATAGCATAGTGATAGTATACATTAGATACTCTTTTTATATATAAATAAAATTAATAAACCAATGATGGTGAATCCAGAATTGAAGGTACAGTTTAAAATATATACCAAAACAATATTAAAAATGATAACTGAAAGTAGTAAAAGACTGTTGGATAGTTTTGTTTCTGATAATCTAATGATTAATAATTACAATTTGAAAATTAAGAAAATAGATTTTTAACAAGTACCAAAATCTATTTCCCTTGAGATTAATTATTTCTGGGAAGCTATTGATGAGAGTCCCTTGGGCAAGTCATATATTTTCTGGCTTCACGATTAAATGAGGGCCTTAAAATGAAGAAAATCTTAAATCTTTTCCAAATCTTGACTGCTATGATTTTGATTTTAACATGTAATAAATATTTGATTTACGGGCTTAGTTTTAAGGTATTAGAATATATTTCCTAAAAAAAACTTTGTAATTTATAATATTCATTTATCAATAATATTTTGATAAAAATGATTTTCCAATACAGCTAGTGGTCATTGATAAAACAGAGAAATCATTGAGAAAGTTTGGTAATTATAATAATTAAACAATAAGAATTGCTAACATTTACTCATCATGCTTTGTTTATCAGCCACAGTGCTATGGGTTTTATTTAAATGGCTTTATTTAATGTCTCCTAAATCACATCAGGTAAGTAGTTTTCCTCATTTGACCAGAGGTTGAGAGAATTAGGTAATACAGCACAAAGGCTGGAAATGCAGTCATCCAAGTTTAGATATTAAAAAGAAGAAATACAAAGATGAGGAATTGATGTTTATGGAGAAAGATTACTACCTTGAAAATGAAAGTAAACTTAAGGCCAGTAAGTGTTTCTAGAATATGGAGTTTGACTTGTCTAGCATAGTGGTGGTTGAAGTCAGAGGTTTGGGTTGTCTAATGAGGGTCCTTGTCTTCCTTCAGTTGTATTAAACAGAGCATAAGCAGATGGTAAATGTTCAACTTGATTAAATTGACCAGATGGAATTGGATAACAAACTCGAAATAGTTTGAGAAAAAAGGTAATGTAGATTTGAGGACATAGACCAACATGTTACCAGAGATCACCAAGGCAGACATAACTAAACAAAAGAGGGAAAAGATCTATAAGAACAGCAGTGATTTCTCTTATTGGAGGATTAGATAATTAAAGAACGTCAGCTACAATTTAATTGAATTAAAGATGTATAAAAATGATAAAACATAAGTGTATATATATATCTATATATATATATATCTCATGATAGTTTGCCATAATTTAAAGAAATGGGTTTGTATTCCCAGCTAAATTTTTAAGAGAAGCATAATTCCCTTTAAAAAACCTGAAAAATAATATCTATGAAGTCATATGTATTATTTGAATTTTTACAAAACTGAGGAATATAACACTGGAGGTATTCTACTTTAATTACCATAAAAATTAGTTAAAACTATGAAAAAAATCAGAGTATAGCTGACAATTTGAAAAGACCTTAAGATAAAGTCTTTAATAAAATCATGACAAATCTAAAATCTTATAAAAATGTCAGAAATTATTACAAAGAACTTCTAATTTTTACAAGTATTACCAGAAGTGACAAATGAGAAAGATCACTATAAAATTTTCTGTTTGTCATTTTGTTTTGAAATTTCTGGCTAAAGCCAAACCATGTGAAAATTAGAAAGAGGTAAAAAGAATTATTGGAAAGGTTTAGATAAATTTATCATGTCTTGTGACTTATATATGGTTACATAAGACAATATGACATAACAAGAAAATCTAAGAAAACAAATTAAATATATCTATTAGATAAATTTTCTTCTAATTAAAAGTAGAGGATGATGATACTATTGTTTTTAAGGCATCTGGTAGCATTTACCACTCCAAATTCATAAATATTAATACCATGTAGATATCATGAATTTGTCTTCCAGTATTTAAATAAGATTGTTTTTGGTATTTTTAAAAGGATAATCCTTTTGTGTAGAACATCATGAACACTTCAGGCTGTTTACCAGTTCTGCTGTGCTCAAAATTAAGTGCACGTGCCAACCTCAATCACTGAGACTTTCAGGAAAGCTGCTTCCTATTTCCAAACCTGTGCAGAGTGGAGAAGGGGAGGGCAGGAAAAGAGATCTACCGTGCTCTTTTGATCAACAGTGATCCGGAGGGAGCATACGTCTTTATGATAGATTTTTTTTTAATATATAATATTCATCTTGTATCCGCAAAAAGTTTTAAGTGGCTCCAATAAATGCTTTCTAAAGTACATGCATTCTTTTTTGTTTGTTTGTTTTGAGAAGGAGTCTCGCTCTGTCGCCCAGGCTGGAGTGGAGTGCAGTGGCGCGAATTCGGCTCGCTGCAACCTCCGCCTCCCGGGTTCAAGCAATTCTCAGCCTCAGCCTCCTGAATGGCTGGGATTTCAAGCGCCCGCCACCACGCCCGGCTAATTTTTGTATTTTTAGTGGAGACGGGGTTTCACCATCTTGGCCAGGCTGGTCTTGGGGCGGGCTCACGCCTGTAATCCCAGCACTTTGGGAGGCCGAGGCAAGTGGATCACGAGGTCAGGAGTTTAAAGTACATGCATTCTAAAGCTATTTTCTATCTTAGAAAGGTGAGCCATTATGTAAAAGTACCTCAATATAAGCAGGGCTAATATTAGAGAACTAAGAAGAAAGTTTCTGTCCTAATCTCCATTCATTTATAAATCGATTTTAATATTATAACTATGTATTAATAGAAGTAGGTTCTAATTCACTTATCATTTGTAATCAGAAAAAGATAAGTAGCCTAAAATATGAAAATAGTTTAATAAAATACATTAAAATGATTAAATAAAATTCAGTCAGGAATATAAATTGGGTAGTTACTTTGTAATAGGCAATGTGAAAAACTGCTGAAAACGACAACTACATTGTGCTAATATATATCATCACAAATAATTACATATATAAGATATATGGTATATATATTGCTTATCTAATTTCATCTCTGTGACATCCCTAAATTTAGACATTTTCTCTGTTTACAAATGGGAAATTTGAAGCCCTAAGAAACAAATAGCTATTTCAAAATCACATTAGTATTCTGCAGAAATGATGTTTTTATATATAGGTCTAAGTCCAATACTGGGAAATTAATTATTTTAATTAGCCATGTAGATAAGTTCAATCAATAAAATTAATCAGTTATTTTAGTTAAGTATCCAAAATAGTTTAAATATTTAGAACATAATATTAAAAAGTATGTAGAATTATCTTAAATGCATATATGAGATTGTATGTGTGTCCATATCTATAAAAGATTTATGTAAACAAGAAAATATGTGAATATGAAAAAATGTTCACTCTGCTTTTTTCTAAAACTAAAGGGTGACTCTACGTTATTACAATATTGCTTCTGTATTTGTCATATTTCTTAAAATCAATTGTGCTCAATGATACTTACAAACTTCCTGGAAAATATAATCTAGTAACAAAATTTTATTTGTTAATGTAATGGTCATGAATGAAGAATGAATAGATTTTTTTCAGAAAAAGTACAATCAGTGTTATAGGTAATTTATTAAGAATATGAAAAATATAATATTTGATGCAAAAGTATAAAATGTCTAGACTTTTAATTTTTTAAATGTCACAAAAATAATTCAATAATAACTCAATGGGATGAATGGCAAAAAATGCTTTAGTCTCTGTTTAAATGAAGTAAAGACACTGGTTACCTGCTTTGGTGTGGCATAAAAATATTATTTTAACCAGTAGACTTTCAAGAAAGTTTGTATTTGTTTAGAAAAATAACCAAATAGGCTTTTTAGAGGATAGAAGTTTTCATGTCAACGCCGTGGATGGAAGAAGATACTCATGTCCTAAGTTAATTCCTCAGCAGAATAATAAGAACTCATCTGACAAAGGGCTAATATCCAGAATCTACAATGAACTCAAACAAATTTACAAGAAAAAAACAAACAACCCCATCAAAAAGTGGGCAAAGGACATGAACAGACACTTCTAAAAAGAAGACATTTATGCAGCCAGAAAACACATGAAGAAATGCTCATCATCACTGGCCACCAGAGAAATGCAAATCAAAACCACAGTGAGATACCATCTCACACCAGTTAGAATGGCCATCATTAAAAAATCAGGAAACAACAGGTGCTGGAGAGGATGTGGAGAAATAGGAACACTTTTACACTGTTGGTGGGACTGTAAACTAGTTCAACCATTGTGGAAGTCAGTGTGGCGATTCCTCAGGGATCTAGAACTAGAAATACCATTTGACCCAGCCATCCCATTACTGGGTATATACCCAAAGGAGTATAAATCATGCTGCTATAAAGACACATGCACACGTATGTTTATTGCGGCACTATTCACAATAGCAAAGACTTGGAACCAGCCCAAACGTCCAACAACAATAGACTAGATTAAGAAAATGTGGCACATATACACCATGGAATACTATGCAGCCATAAAAAATGATGAGTTCGTGTCCTTTGTAGGGACATGGATGAAACTGGAAAACATCATTCTCAGTAAACTATCACAAGGACAAAAAACCAAACACCACATGTTCTCACTCAGAGGTGGGAATTGAACAATGAGAACTCATGGACACAGGAAGGGGAACATCACATTCCGGGTACTGTTGTGGGGTGGGGGGTGGGGGGGGCGGGGACAGCATTAGGAGATATACCTAACGCTAAATGACGAGCTAATGGGTGCAGGAAATCAACATGGCACATGGATACATATGTAACAAACCTGCACATTGTGCACATGTACCCTAAAACCTAAAGTATAATAAAAAAAAAAAAAAAAGAAATGCAAAGGAAGTTAGAGAAGGGGCAGTAGAGAGAGAAGAGAAAAGTGAACCCACTTGTTGAGTGGACTAAAGCTCAAGTTATTGGAAGGGAGTGAAGGAAGGAAAATGAGTCTTAAAAACATTTTTTATTTATCATTATTACAGATAAATATTTATTTACCTACCTATTTATTTCAAATCATGTTTCAAAGTAATTGTTTGCCAAACATGATGATGCATAAAAGTGAAATTTTAAAGATCCACACTGTCATGTTTGTAATTTGTGATGGGGGTAGGGGAGAAGGCTTGACAGTAAGAAGTAGAAAAATAGATGAAAATATATACTCAGGATGAGAAAGGCAATATAAAATAAGCAATAAAGGTAACCATGAGTTGAGCAGCTGAAATGCAGAACCTTCAGAGGAGTGAACAGAGCTAGCCTGTCTGAGTTGGTAATATTTGCAGTGAAGGCTAAATGATGGGAAGTAAAGCTCTCTAGGAGAAGAGGACCTCAGGCCCTTGTTTGGAAAGGTCTAAGGTCTGTGTTTGGAAAAATTTTGGCAAACTTTAGCAACTGTGTCACTGTTTGTGGGGAGATTTATAAAGATATAGCTAGAGAGAGAGTTAACAGCATTTCCAGTGATAAGTTTGGATTTTATTTCAAGTACTAATGGAAGAAAATGATAATTTTAATCAAGAGTGGCTTAACTATTAGTTAATGCTCTCAAATCTCCAAAAAACAGATAAAAAACAAAGAAACACAAAATACAGAAAAACTTTATTATATAAAATGTAAGTTTAGTGTGAGAGTTATTTGGTAGAGTGGGAAGAAAATTGCTTGTCATTAAGAAGGGGTTGTGCAGCCCATTTAGCTCCACTGCAATCTCAAAAGAAAAAAAAAATTGTAAGGCAAAGAAAAAGGAAAAAAAAATAGATACTAAAAATTTTACCCAGAACTGTTATGAAGGTGTGTGGTCATATTTTCTACATATTGACAGATGGTATATGTAATACAACACATATATTGATTTTCTTTCCAGAGGGTCATGAAGTATGGTGAAGATACACATAAGCAATTAAAACATTGCCTTAAATTTCTTATATTTCAAATATGAATTTTAAGAAGAGACAAAATGTCTAATTAACTAATACCCTGCACCTGAGATCTTTAGGCCTAAATTGGGCTGAAAAACAAATAGCTGACACCTTTTTCTGAAATAAATACTATTGATAATGTTTCAAAGATGTGGGCATGGCCATTGACACTAAGTCTATTTCTAGGAGGGTATCAGGATACATTTGGCTCAAGTAAGGAAATATCAACTGAGTGTCTTACTGAGGGAGGTGGTACTGTAGGTGGTTTTATGAGTCAAAATTATCACACAGACCCAATCCTTGGCTCTTTTCATTTCTCCATCTGCATTCTCGTCATGCTACTTCTTCCTTTATAATCATAAGATAGCTGCCAAAACTGCAGTGATTATATCTCCCCACATTTATTAAGAAGGGAAGAAGAAAGCCAAGAAGATTCCCTTTCACTTCTCTCTGTTATTGTCAAGAAACTAAATATTGCTCCATGACATTGCAGATGACATCTTTTCTCTCTAGTTGAGTAGAACAGAGTAGCCCAAGTTCTACTATGCCTGTCAGAGGAAAAAATGGAAACAGATTGTTGCAATTACATAAATTCTTACTCTGGGACCACTTTTACATCTAAGAAAAATCAGGAATCCGTTGGTGAATAAATGAGAATGACAGGAAAGTGACAAACAGTGTCTGCCACAATAAGGAAAATATATATGCTAAGAAGGAAATTGTTACAGTGTTTAGAAAAAGATAAAATCTAATTACCCAAGGAAGGAATGGGAGTGTATTTTCAATAAAGAGGATAATTTAATTGAACACAATGTGAGGAAAAGCACAATTATTGCTCTGTTCAGGGGAAGGAGCAATAAGGAGATTAAGAACATCCAAAGAAAATAAATCACTGTGAAATTCTTTGGGCAAATCACTGTAATATTTGATGTGTTCATAAAATATCACCTATTTTATGATTAGATATTATCTATGGACACACATTTATGAAGGACAAATGAAAATATCAAGAAAAATAACAGCAAGACATCTGAAAAACAACATAATTAAATATAGATGACAAGAGTAGAATGGCTAAAATCCAAAGCACTAATAATACCAAATGCTGCATCAGCATCTCTCATTCATTACTGCTGAGAACGCAAAACAGAACAGCTAATTTGGAAGATATTTTCAGTTTCTTACAAAACCAAATATACTCTTACCATATGACTCAGCAATTTTATCTTGATCTTATTGATATCTACCCAAATCTGCTAAAAATGTATGTCCACACAAATACCTGCACATTGATGTTTAGTTTTCTTCAAAATTGCCAAAACCTGGAAGCAACCAAGATGTCTTTCAATAGGTTAATGAATAATGAATGAAACAATGGTCCATGAATACAATGATTTAATTATTATTCACTGCAAAGAAAAATGAGCTCTCATGCCAAGAAAAGATAAGGGAAAACCTTAAATGCATGTTACTAAATGAACAAAGCAAATCTGAATAGAATCTCTATATGATTCCAACTCTGGCATTCTGGAAAAGGCATAACTATGGAAACAGTAAAAAGATCAGTGGTTAACAGGGGGTAAGGGAGGAGGGAAGAATAAATAGGTGGGGAACAGATCATTTTTAGGGCAGTGAAGGTATTCTGTAAGGTATTACAACAGTAGATACATATCCTTATACATTTCTCAAAAGCCATAAAACATGCAACACCGAGAGTGACTCTAATGTAAATGATGGACTTTTAGTGATAATGATGTCTCAATGCTAGTTCATTATTTGTAAAAAGTGAACCACTATCACCTGCCTAAGTTCTCAGGCCAGTAGCAGCTCTGCACTTCCCTGGGATGAGACTCCCAGAAGGAGAGGCAGGTGGCCATTTTTGCTGCTTCACAGCTCTCACTACTGTTGCCATCAGGGTAAGAGGGTGTGCGGTGATTAGGGACTAATCCAGAGCCCCAGCACAGTGCAGCTGTTTGCCATGTGGGCCCACACCCCCGCTACTCCACTCTAGGCACGGCCTCCAGACCCAGCACTCCAGCCACTTCCTGCCTTGGCTCTCGGGCCAGCAGCAGCCCTGCATTTCCCTAGGATGGAGCTCCCAAAGGAAGTAGGCAGGCCACTATTTCTGTTGCTTTGCAGCCCTTGCTCCTGTTGCCCTCAGATATGGGAGGGAGCACAGTGATTGGCTACTGATGAAGATCCTGGGCACAGTGCAACAGCCTTATGGAAAAGTGGCCAGACTGTTTGCCACACAGGTCCCCACCTCCACTACTCTTCACTGGGCAGTGTTTCTCCACCTTGACCCCCAGTACAACTACATTTCCCCCATCTGGACACTTCAATCAGTGGCAACTCTGCATTTTTCTGAGGAGGGAATCCTAGAAACAGCCTACAGCCCCTCTCCCATTGCAACCGCAGTGGTAATGACCTTACTGCCCTCAGTCAGGGAAGTGAACGAAGGGCCTGATCACTACACTGAACCACCAGGACACCACAGCCACTATACAGAAAGGAGTCCAGTCTCTCTTCCCTGTGAGCCCCCACCCTCACTCTTCACCAGTCAGGGCCCCCAGCTTGGGAACACAGAGCAGCTGTCTTCTACCCACAGCGAAGCATTTCCACTGCCAGTGGCTCTGTGTTTTCCTGAGAATGGCTCCCAGAAGGAGAAAAAGGCTCTCTGTCCTTGCAGCAGTTCTGTCCCTGCTGCCCTCAGACTGGAGAAGAAACGAAGAGCCTGTGGGCTTTACTCATTTCCAACACAACACAGTCACCATCTGGAAAGTTGCCCACCCTCTCCTAACTGTGAGCCCTCAACCACCAGCTTTTCATCAAGTGGGGCCAACAGCTGGGCCAGCAGTGCAGCAGCCCCAGACCCTTGTTGACCATTTCCAGTAGCAGTGGCTCTGTGTTTTTCCGAGGTGGAGATCCCAGAGGCAACTGAAAGTCTGTCTACTACTGCCACTGCTCATCACCAGGTAAAGTGCCCTGGTTTTGGTCCAGAACACAGCTGCCCCACCACAGGCTAATCACACTATTGGAAAGCCACTTTGCATCTCTCTCTGGGGTGGAGCCCCAAGAGACAAGTAAAAGGTCCTCTGCCTCAGGCACTGTCATGGTCCCTCCTCCTACTGCCTCCTAGCTGGGAAGGGAACATAAAGCCTGAGCTTGCCCCAGTGCTGCAGTGTGAGGCCCAGGAATGCCAAGCTGAGAACTGTAGCCAGCACTCAAGTGGGACAGAAGCACACACTTTCAGAGCATTGAGCGGTAGCATGGCAGCAATCATGAGGAAATACAGAGGAGTCACATGGCTGAGCAAAAGCCTATCTACACATTCTTTGCTTACATGCCATCTGTTGGATCAAAGCCCAAACTTCAATACCAAAAATACTAACATACCCTCCTGTGAAACCATGGATGAGAATTCAGCTACAGATGAAGACTTGCACAAAGCCTTGGCCTTCTGGAAAAATATAGAAAAGAAGTCAACTGATGGTACTCAAATTACACCACAGTTAAAGGAGCACCAACCCATACAGATGAAAAAGAACCAGCACAAGAACTCTGGTAACTCAAAAAGCCAGAGTTTCTTCTTACCTCCAAATGACCAGACTACTTCACCAGCAAGAGTTCTTAACCAGAATGAAGTAGCTAAAATGATAGAAATCGAATTCAGAATATGGATAGGAATGAAGATCATCTAGATTCAGGGGTAAAATGAAACCCAATTCAAGGAAATTAAGGTTTACAACAAAACAATATGGGAGCTAGTAAACAAGATGACCATTATAAAAAGAACCAAACTGATCTGAAAGAGCTGAAAAACCCACTACACGATTTTCATAATGCAATCACAAATATTAACAGCAGAATAGACCAAGCTGAGGAAAGAATCTCAGAATTTGAAGACTGGCCATCTAAACTAACTCAGTCAGACAAAAATTTTTAAAAAAAGAATAGAACATAACCTCCAAGAAACATGGAATTATGTACAGAGACCATGTCTACAACTCACTGGCATCCCTGGAAGACAGGGAGAGAAAGAAAGCAATTTGGAAAACACATTTTAGGATATGGTTCATGAAAGTTTCCCTAACCTCACTAGAGAGGCCAACATTCAAGTTCAGGAAAAGCAGAGAATCCCTATGAGATACTACACAAGAAGACCATCCCCAAGATACATACTCATCAGATTCTCCAAGCTTGAAGTGAAAGAAAAAAATGTTAAAGACAGCTAGAGAGAAAGGGCATGTAAGAAATATTTCAGCAGAAACCCTACAAGGCAGAAGAGATTGAAGGCCTATATTCAGCATTCTTAAAGAAAAGAACCTCCAAGCAAGAATTTCATATCCAGCTAAACTAAGCTTCATAAGCAAAGGAGAAATAAGATTATTTTAGAAAAGCAAATGTTAGAGGAATTTGTTACTACCAGACCTGTCATAAGAGAGGCCCTGAAAGAAGTGCTAAATATGGAAAGACTATAACCAACCACTACAAAAACAAACTTAAGTACATAGATCATTGATACTATAAAACAACCACACAAACACATCTGCATAATAACCAGCTGATAATATAATGACAGGATCAAATCTGCACATATCAACATTAGCCTTGACTGTAAACAAAATTAATGCCCCAATTAAAAGGCAAACAGTGGCAGGCTGGATAAAGAAGCAAGACCTGATGGTATGCTGTCTTCAGGAGACCCATCTCACGTGCAATGACACCCATAGACTCAAAGTAAAGGAATAGATAAAAATCTACCAACCAAATGGGAAATATAAAAAAGCAGTGGTTACTATTCTAATTTCAGACACAACAAACTTTAAATGAACAAAGATTAAAAAAAAAGTTTGGGAGGCCGAGGCAGGCAGATCATGAGGTCAGGAGATCGAGACCACGGTGAAACCCTGTCTCTACTAAAAATACAATAAAATTAGCTGGGCATGGTGGCGGGCGCCTGTAGTCCCAGCTACTCGGAGAGGCTGAGGCAGGAGAATGGCGTGAACCCGGGAGGCAGAGCTTGCAGTGAGCTGAGATCGTGCCACTGCACTCCAGCCTGGGTGACAGAGCAAGACTCCGTCTCAAAAAAAAAAAAAAAAAACTTCAGCATTATATAATGGTAGAGTTCAACTCAACAAGAAGACAACAAACAAGAATATATACATACACACAACACAGGAGCATTCAATTCATAAAACAAGCTCTTAGAGACCTATGAAGAGGCTTAGATTTCCACACAATAATAGTAGGAAACTTCAACACCCCACTGACAGTATTAGACAGACCACTGAGGCAGAAAACTAAACAAAGACATTCAGAATCCGAACTTGACATTTGACCAAATGGACCTAGTAGACATCTACACAACTCTCCACCCCAAAACAACAAAATATACATTCTTCCCATCTGCACATGACACATACTCTAAAATTGATCACATAAGCATACATAAAACAATACTCAGCAAAAGCAAAATAACTGTCAGAGTTTTGTTTACCAAACACACTCTCAGAGCACAGCATAATAAAAATACTAATCAATACTAAGAAAACCACACAAAACCATACCATTACATAGAAATTAACCAACCTGCTCCTGAATGACCTTTTGGTAAGCAATAAAATTAAGGCAGAAATCAAGAAATGTATTGAAATTAATGAGAACAAAGACAGCATACTAGAATCTCTGGGACACAGCAAAAACAGTGTTAAGAGGAAAATTTATAGTGCTAAACACCCACATTGAAAAGTAAGATAGATCTCAAATCAGCAATCTAGCCTCATACTGAGAGGTACTGGAGATACAAGGACAAATCAACCCCAAAGCTAGGAGAAGACAAGGAAAACAAAAACAAAAACAAAAAACAAAATCAGAGCTGAATTGGAGGAAATTGAGACATGAAAAACCACACAAAAGATTAACAAATCCAGGAGCTGGTTCTTTGAAAGAATCAATAAGATAGACAACTAGATAGGCTAATAAAGAAAAAAAGAGAGAATATTCAAATAAACACAATCAGAAATGACAAAGGGGATATTAACACTGACCATACAGAAATACAAAAAGCCCTCAGAGATTACTAGGAACACTTCAGTGCATACAAGTTAGAAAACCTAGAAGAAATGGATAAATTCCTGGAAACATACGACCACCAAGATTAAACATGAATAAATTAAATCCCTGAACAAATTATTAATGAGTCCTGAAATTGAATCAGTAGTAGTAAGCCTCACAACCAGAAAAAGCCCAGGACCAGATAGCTGAATTCTACCAGATGTATAAAGAAGAGCTGGTACCATTCTGAAAGTATCTCGAAAAAACTAAAGAATATGAATTCCTCCTTAGTTCATTCTATGAGATCACCATTATACTGATACCAAAACCTGGGAAAGACATGGCAGAAAAAGAAAATGTCAGACCAATATCCTTGATGAACATAGATGCAAAATCCTCAATAGAATACTAATAAGCTGAATCTACCTGCACATCAAAAATATAATCCCTTATGATCAAGTATGCTTTATCCTTGGGATGCAAAGTTGATTCAACATATACAAATCAATAAATGTAAAAAAAAAAAGAATCAATAAATGTGATTCTTCACATAAACAGAACTAAAAACAAGAGCCATATAATTATTTCAATAGATGAAGAAAAGACTTTTGATAAAATTCAACATCCCTTCATGTTAAAAACCCTCAACGAAATAGGCATGGAAGAAACATATTTCAAAATAATAGGAACCATCTATGACAAGCCCATAGCCATCATATTAATAGGCAAAAGCAAGAAGCATTCTCTTTAAAAACGAGATCAAGACAAGGATGCCACCTCTCACCATTCCTATTCACCATAGTACTAGAAGTTCTTGAAAGATCTATCTGGCAAGGGAAAGAAATGAAAGGCATCCAAATAGGAAGAGAGGAAGTCAAAGTATCTCTGTTTTCAGACAATATGATTCTATACCTAGAAAAACCCATAGTCTGCCCAAAAGTTCCTTAAGCAGATAAACAACTTCAGCAAAGTTTCAGGACACAAAATCAATGTACGAAAATTAGTAACACCTTTATACACCAACAACATACAAGCTGACAGCCAAATCAAGAATGCAGTGCCATTCACAATAGCCATAATAAGAATAAAATATCCAGGAATACAACTAACCCAACGAGGTGAAAGTCCTCTACATTGAGAATTATGAAACACTATTCAAAGAAATCAGAGATGACACAAACAAATGGTAAACCATTTCATGCTCAATAATAGGAAGAATCAATATGGTTAAAATGGCCATGATGCCCAAAGCAATGTACAAATTCAGTGCCACTCTTACCAAACTACCAATGACATTCTTCATAGAATTAGAAAACAAACTATTTTAAACTTCACTTGGAACCAAAAAAGAGCATAAATAGCCAAGAGAATTCTAAGCAAAACCAACAAAGCTATGTTACAAGGTTATAGTAACCAAAACAGCATGGTAGTGGTAAAAAAAAAAAAAAAAAAAAAAAAGACACATAGATCACTAGAATAGAATACAGAGCCCAAAAATAATTCTGTACACCTACAATCATCTAATATTCAATGAAGTCAAGAAAAACAAGCCATGAGGAAAGGATTCTCTATTTAATAAATGGTGCTGGAATAACTGACTAGCCATATGCAGAAGACTGCAACTGGACTATATACCTCCTTATACCATATTAAAAAAGTCAACTCAAGATGGATTAAAGACTAATGTAAAACCTAAAACTACAAAAACCCTGGAGATTTCTTCTTGGCCTTTTGGCTAACATTAAGTGTAAAAACCCTGAAAAATAACCTAAGAAATATAATCCTGGACATAGGACCTAACAAAGATTTCATGACAAAGATGCCCAAAGTAATTGCAACAAAAACAAAATTGACAAATAGGGCCTAATTAAACTAAAAAGCTTCTGCACAACAAAAGAAACTATCAACAGAGTCAACAGACAACCTACAGAACGGGATAAAATAGAATGGGATCCTATAGAATCGGAGGAATATTAAGCCAAGCTTGGACAGTATATAAGAACTAAGGTCATACCAGAGGAACTGTGATCAAATGATGTCACTACTGCTATCTTGGCACTCTGGTAGCTGAAATTGTCACAGACATAAATTGCAAATTATCCAACTTTATGTGCTTCTATCACTTAATCTAGATTTAAAATGTTGGACAAAAATCCAAATTAAAATAATTAAATAAAGACATTTTGATTCCCAGATTAGTATATGAGGAAAACAGAGGTAACTCTACAAAAGAAAGAATGGAGGGAGTGGCACATCGTAACAAATTAGAAGACAGAGGGCAAACCAACAGCCTCATTCAATAGCTTATTTCTCACAAGGTTAAAGTTTTCTTAAGTTTTAACATATCACAATGAGCAACTTTAATAAAATTACATTTTAAAAAGAACAAGTATTGTCCATAATTCATTATCATTTGACAATCAACAATATAGATAAACAAGTTTATTCCAAATTGAAAAGATTATATTAAGCTAGAAGTATAATTATCTGCATGGCCTGTTTTACTAGATTCAATGCATTTTTAAGAATTCTAGGGCAATTTGGAGTTGCCTCAGAAGCCTCAAGGGATGGCTTGGGAGGCAGAGGGAGCAGAGCTCCGGAGAATTCTGTTTTAATTACAGCAGTTTTTAAAACATTTGCTACATTGGAGGTTTGCATAAAAGTATTATTTTGAAAGGGTTTTGAGCTCCCCAAATTTGAAAACCAGTAAATTATAAAATGACAGCTTCTACCCACACTATAAAGGAACAATTCTGTATATAAATGAATTTGGTTGTTTAAAGAAAATGATTTATTCGTTTCACAAGTGAACTACGTTTTATCAAGTGTTTACTACAAAGCAGATACTTTTCTAGAATTTTCAATAAGCTATTGAATTTACATAAGTTTTATAGAAGGATAGGGATGTAGTGTTTGGTAGCACAATTAGGGAAATATAGTTAACAGTAATGTATTTTATATTTCAAAATAGCTAGAAAAGATTTCAAATGCCCCATCATAAATAAATGACCAATGTTTGAGATAATGAATCTTCCAAATACCCAGATTTGATCATTATACTTTATAGGCTTGTATCAAAATATCATACGTACATTATAAATATTTACAACTACTGTGTTCCTAAAAATTAACAATAAAATTAAAAGTTACATATCTTTACAGTTTTGCCATTGGATGTAAACAAAAAAAAAAGTTAGACATATGTACAATCATTTCAAAACACAGTTAGTTTTATGTACTTAGAATCTCTTGGCACGTTTTGGTGTTGCCAATTAATTTTCACTCAGTCAAACATTCTGGTCTACCCTACTCCATATAAGCCTTGTTACAGTTGGGTTGAAACACCAGGAGGTTTAATGGGTTAATGAGACTAATGTGATATCCCTCTACTGTATTTACACAAGTGGAATCTCTTCATTATATTAATAGAATCCTGTAGCAAGCCTATGCTGTCTTCAAATGCACTTGCATAGACCGTACAATACCTAAGGTGAATCCTAATGCAAACGATGAACTTTGGGTGATTATCATATGTCAATGTAGGTTTATCAGTTGCAACATGTGTACCACTCTGTTGCAGAATGTTGATAATGGGGGAGGGTATACATGTGTAACAACAGAGAAGAGATAAGAAATCTCTGTGCCTCTCTCTTATTTTTGCTGTGAATCTAAAACTGCTCTAAAAACATCCAGTACTAAAATTAAAAAGTGCACTTGAATATACTTGAATGCCACATAGTATCTGAAAATATTGTAAATCTAAAATGCTCCAGCCAAGAGGAAAATAAACTTTTACAGTAATCCTCTTATTGGCAAAAATTATAACTTCCTTTTAAACAGCTGTTAATCACCCACACTTAATCTCCAGTTTCTAACCACAAAAGGAAACTAGAAGGTATATATAGTATAAAGAATATCTTCCTATATATAGAGAGAAAACTTTAAAATATGTATTCGTATACGCTTTTCATATAATAACATTTGCCTTGTCTCTTACTTCTAGTTTGTTAGAATTGACAGAGCTATTAAATGAATTTGTATCTTTTGACTATTGCCTTTCTTCTTTTCTTCATCTTCCACATTGGAGCACAGGTATGATGCCTAGAGATGTAAAAGCCATTTTGCAAGAATGAGAATGAGTACTACATGCTAAGGAAGGTGGATTGGAAAGCTGAGAACAGTTAAGGTAACTGAGGACATAATGGAACTGCCATGGACCTATACATGGACCTATACATGTCAATTTATAACATAAATTGACAAATAAAAAGAATCTATTTAAAAACCATTTAAATAGCTACACCCTTATAGGCTTTTCCATTTACAAATTACATGTTTATGTAAGAATTGTAGACAAAGATTTGTTCATATTAATTAATTAGAAGTCATATATGAGGCTGGGTGCGATGGCTCACGCCTGTAATCCCAGTACTTTGGGAGGCTGAGGTGGGTGGATCATTTGGGGTCAGGAGTTTGAGACCAGCCTGGCCAACATGGTGAAACCCCGTCTCTACTAGAAATACAAAAATTAGCCAGGCCTGGTGGTGAGCGCCTGTAGTCCCAGCTACTCAGGAGACTGAGGTAGGAGAATTTCTTGAACCTGGGAGGCAGAGGTTGCAGTGAGCCAAGGTCACACCGCTGCACTCCATCTTGGGAGACAGAGTGAGACTTAGTTTCAAGAAAAAAAAGAAGTCATCATATGAAACAAGTTCATAAACCACAGTTTAATGCACAGTTTAAATACTAAATAAGATGCCTGGCCACACTTGCCTTTCTTCCCAAAGTGAACTTTGGTTTATTTGACACAATTTAGTAGACATTTTCTTTAATGCCTCTTTTATAACCACTGAAAAGGAAAATTTTGACATAATATTTGAAATTGTTCAGGGGCTTATGACTGTATTTTTTCTCTTTATCAGATTGTTTCTCTAATGTATTCATAATTTTTAATTTCACAATATATTTGGTCAAATTTAGACACATGCAAACACATATATACATTGTATTTATACATATTCTCATTTTTCTTTTTATGTATGAATATCAATTCCTCAACATAATGTTAAGATATTTCCAACATTGATATGGTAAATATTGCTCAATGCATTCACAATTCAGTAAAAATTTATATAAATCTTAGAAGCATATTAAATCTTTTGTATTCACTCTTAATTCAAGAAGTCACTACAGGAGATAACATTTTCATGTAAAATAAAAATTTACACAAAATTGTACATAAGAATTAAATTTCAAAAGGAATTTGATAATGCTTATACTGTTGTGCTCATTTTTTCCTATTTTAGCATAAATTACCACAAGTTTTCTAAGGTAAAAACACAGACAGTCAAAGGGAGATATAGTAGTGAAATAATACTTACAGTTAATCAAATAGTTTCTAGTATATTAACAAATATTGATGGATTGATTATATTGAAATGTTTCCAAAAATAAGGCACTTATAAAGGTAGCATTCAATGTACAGATTAAACAAACTTCAGAAAGCATTCAATTTAAACCTACGTGATCTGCGTATTATTTTGATTGAATATACTGTGTGAAAAGTAAAAAACACGCATACAAAGAAAAATGAACAAATTATCATGATATGCTAACAGTAATCACAGAGATATAGTAGCAGAGGACACAGTAAAAGATTGAAGTGATGCTGAGTTTTCACTGATGTATGTTCTGTCACAGAAAGTTTAGGCCACTAGTAACAGAGTATATAATAAAAGATTAAAGAGATACTGAGTTTTCACTGATGTATTTTCTGTCATAGGAAGTTTAGGCTACTGTTTTCCCAACACCTCAAGTGGGAAAATAAATACCTTCTAGGCAAATAGAAAGTTTGTGTAGGCCAAGGTAATTTAGTATCTGTTCTGGTAGATGACATATGGAATTTTTTATCCTCCCTGAGACCACCTGAAGAGCTGTCCTTGTGTGCCTAAGTGGTTATTAAAATACCTCTTTGTAAGTGTTTACCTGAAGGCTATAGGAAAAGTGAGATGTCTTCTCAATTCTGGAGGAATTCAATTTAATAAAGTTGATTTTAAGCTCTATTACATCTCAACTCTATTTTCTCCATGGTTATTTCAGATGGAAGGAAGGGATGTCTCTGTTGGAAAACAGATCTGTGGTGTCAAAAGACAGTATTTGGATTTTTTTTCTTTATTATTATTATTATACTTTAAGTTTTAGGGTACATGTGCACAATGTGCAGGTTTGTTACATATGTATCCATGTGCCATGTTGGTGTGCTGCACCCATTAACTCGTCATATAACAGTGAAAATAATTCATAGGTAATCAGTAAAGCCATTCTAAAAAATAAAAATAAAAATATAAAGACTCCTTAGGAAGGGAAAATAAAATAAGAATGCACCTGGATTCTTGGTACTATTTCAACAGAAGTAATTTCGATCTCTTGAAAATACTAGGCATTTTCCTGACTCTTCTCTGCATGGAGCAGTTTTCAGTTAGAAATTCAAGGGAAATTTCCCTTACCTCCTTCGGACTTACTCTAATCACATGCTCTCAATAAGCCTATCTTAGGCCACCCCACCCTCCATGCCAGGACTCCTAATCCTTCTCATCCTGTTCTATTTTTTCTTTTTTTCTTTAACATTTCTTTTCTTCTTACAAACTGGACATTTTACTTAAACTTTTTATTGTCAGACCCCTTCTTGTAGCACGAAAGTTGTGCAAGGGCAGATGCTCAGGCAATATCTGTGGAGATGATGGGTGGATAAATAATTAATAATCTGTAAATATTTATTTGCTTCTAATATGTGCCATGTCCTTTCAGACACTATAGATATTCTCTGTGTTTATACAAAAATCTTCTAATGTGAAATATAGCTATTAAATAAATGCTTAAAAATGTGATCAATAAATATGAAACATTATGGGAAATTATAGAAGATAATGATATCAAATCCAGGGCTTCAGAGAAGTTCCACCAAGAAATTGAGCTAAAATTTTGTTCTGACAAATGAGTAAAAACATTTCTAAGAAGTATGAGCAAAAAGCTTTTTGTTTGCAAACACTGTTTGAGTCAACTTGTTTGTTGACCTAATAACAGTTTTCAGACTATACTTAATCTTTGTTATCAGAAATTTGGCCTCATTCTTTCTCATGTGACCCATATCCTCCAAAATAAAAATAGAATCACTTTATTGATCGGCATAGGTAGTCAAGACACCCTTACAAATGATTGACTATTAAAATATTTATATTTATATGACAAATACTTGTTTTATATTCAAGCAAAGGGGAAATGCAATGAGGATTGTTACATCTCTTACTTTTATACACTAAATTTATGAACAACTACTGATTAAACCACAGCTAGTAAAACACAGTGTAAACTCTGACTAAAAATATCTCTAACTTACCAGAAAAGGTTTGGCCCCTTTCCTCATGGTGATGAGGTATAAATATTCCATGGAGCACTAACTAGAGAGGAAGGGGTCCACAAGAAAGATATATTGGCTATTTGGATTCTCATCAGACAACTTGTCCCTCTCTACATCCCTTTTATCTTCCTGGCAGAATGAGGTGAAGACTAGAAAAGGGAAAATTGTCTTTGTCAAAGAGGTAAGAATCATCAAACGTCTTGGGTTGTGTGTGAATATAATCAGCAGCAGGTGAAACAGAGATGGTCTGTGAATTCTTATGGTCAGTTCACAAAGGCGCTATCTCATCTCAGACAACACCCTCGCTCACAGGGTAATTTGTTCTTGGCAAATATCATAACAGCCTCTTTAAGAATATCTACAGGATGGATCTGCTTTTACAATTGTGCAGCTAAGGCACTGGTAGGAATTGTTTGCTGTTTGCTATGAAAAAGATCTGATGTAGATGTTAATATTTGATAACATTAAAAGATGAGAGAACAAGCTCTACAATCCTGGTATTTCTGAGATTTTGGTCAGCTGTAAGCCAAAAGTGTACATATTCATTTTTCTTATTTGTCTAGTGCTTTTATGGCAAGACAAAATGAGTCAGCAGGTTGAGTCTGTGCACGTTTCCGAAGAATGAACAGAGGAAGGGTGAGACCAGCATTTGGGTGTGTGGAGTATCCTTCCAGGACACCTACTGAATATTCTTTTGACTATTACAGGGAGGAGATTTTTTATTTATCAAGTATTTGATCACTTATTCTCAAGATTTATGTATAACAAAGGACACAATTGAATACGAGCGCTACGATTAATGCTATTAGTCTCATAATATTTCAATATATATTCTTTTAGATTTAGGTTTTTTACCTCTTTGTACAATTAATATTTGGAGAGATTCTTTATATATATATATATTTGGAGATGGTGTCTCGCTCTTGTTGCCCAGGCTGGAGTGCAATGGCGCAATCTCTGCTCACTGCAACCTCCACCTTCCAGGTTCAAGCAATTCTCCCGCCTCAGCCTTCTGAGTAGCTGGAATTACAGGTGCGTGCCACCATGCGTGGCTAATTTTTTGTATTTTTAGTAGAGACGGGGTTTTGCCATGTTGGCCAGGCTGGTCTCGAACTGCTGACCTCAGGTAATCCACCCGCCTTGGCCTCTCAAAGTGCTTGGATTACAGGCGTGAGCCACTAGTTGGAGAGATTCTTATATGCATGAAACATATTTATTACCGGGTAGAAATTTTCGTATTCTCCATAAAAACCCTCTATGTTTTATTTCCTTAAGAATAATGCATATTTGTTGTTATGCTCAAGCCAGGTGTTACTGTTACTTAGCTAGTCTATTTTTTTAACTGGTTTACGTCTGACTGTAGTCTTTGTCATTCCCACCAGCTGTACACTCAAACAGCTGTGCCTCCCCCTCTTTCACTCAGAGCAATTTCCAGGGACTTGTATTTAAAGGAGAGTGAAATGTTGTCTCTAATTATAACGGCAATCTGTTCCGCAGCAGTTTTCACACTCTACTTACATTCCCTACTGTGTTTTTCCAATAGTTTTACCCTTTCTTCCGTTTCTCTAATTTTTGCTCTAAACCCATCAAACTGCTGATTAGTTGAATTACTTTTCAAGTTCATTAATTCTAGCACACTTTTTTGAAACCTTTATGGTTGTTTTCATTGATATTTATCAAGTTTGAGTTATTTCTCAACTTGTAATCCATGCAAATATATTCATTCATAAATAAAAAAATTCCCACTCTATCCCTCCCATTGTAGTTACTATGCATAAAGTAAAAATGCGTACTGTGATTTTTATTAGGTATAATAATTTAATTCCCTCAAGAAGAGTTGCATTACCAGCTTAGTTATAATTCTTATCCAGCCTATATTTGTTAAAAGAAATAAGTCCCTATGTTAGACCCTAATGTAAATATAGTTATAGTCTTCTTTAAATTAGTAAGCAAGAACTTTTCTAGCTTGTGCATGTGTCTGTGTGTGTGTATGTATGTATATGCACATATATATCAGAAGATTTTACACCAACCTCTAACCTCAACATGTCTTTGGGTACAAATAAATAGATGGTTTTAAGGATGGATATTTCTTGTCATAGTGCTTGTCTCCTGACAGTTACTCAGTGATGCAAAGCTAAAAAGACCACTGTGCTCATGGTGGAAAATAATTCCCACGACCTGACAGGGAAGAATGTACTCATTCCACGCCCCGGGCAGAAGTCTGCTGAGACAAACAGAAGAAAGATAGTCAGTGAGCAAATTCATCAAGACCAGTATCATGTATTTCTCCCCCTGGCCTGATGGCTGATTTGCACTCCTCCTGTAAGCAACAAAACTGCAAAACCAGTGCTACAAAACAGAAGCACCTGTAAGTCCGTGGGAGCACATCTTTGCTCAACAAGAGATCCTGACAACTAACAGCTAACAACCATCTGCCTGAGATACAGTTCGAGTTTTTAAGATGCATCAGTTCTCCTTTCCAGCCTGAAGCCTCATCATCAAACAATGCTTCCAATACTTAGCAGCTTGAATTATAGAATTATGGACTATTAGAGCTTGCTTCGTGGGCAATTATGTGAAGCAACCCTCAAACTTTCCAGAGGATAATGAGCGTAGGCTAATTTGATGGCATTTCAAGGTCATGCATCTATTTGAAAAAGAGATCAGAATAAAATCCAGATTTCAAACTCCTGGTCTAGTGTTCTTTTTATGCTGCCCTCCTTAAATAGTTATTTCTTAAAGTTAAATTAAAAGTAATCAAGTCAGAGGAAGCCTCTGAATTAACATGCCATTTTGAAGACTATGATTTTAAAGATAAGCCTTCTTACACTTAATCACTAAGCAATTAGCCCTTGTTTTAACTTTATAACAGATAGCCCATGTTTTTTTTGTTTTTTTTGTTTTTTTTTTGCCAGATCCCCCTGGTGAATGAGTGGAGGAATTGTTGAGTTGGCAGCCCAAGTTTATGAAAACAATCTGCAGCACTGGAACAGTGAAGCTAACTGGCACATATGGTCAGTGAAAACATGGCCATGGCCTCATTAGCACCATGTGTTAAAAAATGGAGCTAAGCAGTCAAGTGTGAAGGTGAAGTAGGCATGGAGAAGGTCTGTGCACCCTAAAATGGACATGCTTGGTTTCACTGTGGAGTTTTTCCTGGTTGTAATTAAAGCCTGATCCCTTCCAGCTGTAGTGGCACAGATTGTTTTAAGATAAACTCAATCTATAATTAAAAATCTCATTAATCATTTCCCAAATTATTTGTTGTAATATAAAATGGAGATGGAAACCATTCCTGCTGTGAAAAATGGTAACAATATTAATAATTGTGGCTGTAACAGATGTTAATGGCAAAGGGACCTCTCTGTTACTGCTCACAGTTTTCCATTTTCACACCTCCATCACTAAGCAAGCAACTGAATATCCAAGTAATCTTTAATCCAATGTGTTTCCTATTTTTAAATACATTCAGCATTTTTAAGCATATTCATTGTGATATAAGAATTTTAGTTGTGATTTCAGATTAAATTTATTAAATAGACTCAAAGTACCTAACTGTAACTGGACTAAGAACTTTTTAACTTTTACGGTCACTGAAAATCCATCTAGATACTTACTGTTAATATTTCTAGCTATCAGGCTTTGAGCTTTTCTCTTTCCTAGAACTCAATCTTCATATCAACTTTATGAGTTTATAGAAATAAAGGAACTTGCCCAAACTAATGGGAATAATCAATAGAACTCTAAATAGGTGACCATTTTAGTTGTGGTTCTATGGTAAAGAACTTCCCAATATTGTGTGTAACCAAATGTTGGATTCCCTGGGAGATATCCAGGTTATATTTATTGTCCCCAAGACCCTTATGGTGCATTTAGCAGTTGTTCCTGATTTTTTGTTGTTTAAAATCATTATCAATAGTTGCATTAATTTAGGATAGGTTTGGCATATCTCTAATTTTTATTTTCATCTTCTGGTATTCTCTCTATTGTATTGTGTGAGACACTCATGGGTAGAGAATTGAATTCTAACACATTTCAGTCTGAAAGCCAACCAAAAACCCAGTTTTAATTTCTGCACCTTTTCCAGAAGCAAAAGACCCAACATATTTAAGCACAGCATGCTAACTAATAAAATGAGGTGCACTCTACTATGTGGCTGTCCTTGCTGACCACTTTAAAATAACTAGTGTGCCATGACCCTTGCTGAAGCTTAGAAGATATCAAAAGCTACCATGGTTAATGAGAAATTCTGTCAATTTTTATTGGCTATGTTTTAAATATACGTATTATACAAAGACAGAGTAATCCTGCAGTAGAACACATAGTAGTCCAGATGTTTTGTTATAATGATTTTTTTTGTCATTTGTGGTTCAAAACTACAATTCTATATTTGTTATATGGTCATGCTTTTGTCTTTGTTGTTCTGTATTATTTTTTTAAAAAATTCAGCAGCAATAAGCCCAAACAAGTACATGTGCAACAGAAAAATAAGTTCTGAGTTTCTATTGTTTAGGATAGTTGATATCGAAAATGTAATCTCACAAAATGTTCATGCACATTTACCATCCACATTGGTGACACAAGGAAGCACAAGAGAACTCTGCAACTTGAATTTGTTGAACAATCAGTATAAAGCTAGTTGACATGTGAAAAAATGTGCACCCAAATATAATAATTTAGCAAGAGTAACTGCTGAAAGTGTGTTTACACACCTCCCTTTGAAAACCAAATTTGCATTCAAAGATTTCTTTCCAAAAATTTTTTCACTATATTCATCTTCAAGTTTTCTTATGCACTATGAAAAATGAAATAACTATCAATGTGTGGCTATGCTAACGGAAGTCCATAGATAATAAAATGATCTTAGTATATATCAATGCCATCAGATAACTTCAAATACAAAGTCAGTGGATTCCTGATATAGGTTAATTTTTAAAATCCAATTTGTGAAATCAAAGTGAAGTCATTAAAAATTCATTCTCAAAGGTTAAACATCAGACATTACTCTGAATGCTACTGTAAGGTTATTATTAGCTGTCATATTTTACCAGTTGAAATAAAACTTGAAGTTATCTGAGTTTACTTATACATACACATACATACAGACAGAATGTAATTAAAATACAAAATTTTAGTTATGTAGCTCTTGTACAAAGCAAAACAAAATTCTTCATATTATGTTCTTTTGCACTCTGATGCCCATTATCAGTTATATTTTAGAAATGTCTGCCCTTGGAAAAACTATTTTATAAATCAACCTAAGGAAACATGTGTGGTATTTAACATTATGTAAGGCAATACCTATATTTCAGTTGAAATTTATTCAAAGTTGAAAATTTTATTCAAAATACTCACTGAATAGGAAGCTAAAATTTAATCCTTAGTAGCTTTTAGTATGTGTAGTTATTTAAAACAAGACTTAGAGCTTCCTGTTTTCCCAGGAAGCACCCAGATGGCAGCGTGGGTCTCCCCACCCATCCCACCACTGGTAGCCAGGCAAGCCACACCTGCTAGAGTTTCTAGCCCAGTGGTACTACTGCTTACATTTGTCAAGGGGTGAAACCTCCTGTTTCCCTAAAAATACCCAGATGGTGTGGGGGCAACTCCAGCCATCCCACCTCTTGTACCCAGATGGGCCATACCTGCCATGGCTTCTACCTCAGTAGTCCTGCTTCAACCTGAGCTGTGCAGGCAGGTATAGACCTGGTTTCCCTATGAAGCACACAGACAGCAGATCGGGGCTGACCTGGCAAGGATGCCATTTGTATGCCAACTGCAGCCACTACCTGAGGAAGCCTCATTGACCAGAATACCCTACAATAGAAACAAGCATGGAGACAGTAATCAGAGGGGGCTTCTCTAAGACCCAGGAGCAGACTAGAATAGAAGTCAGTGAACCACACCCACCTTATATCACAATCAAATTCAACCTCCCAAGATTGAACCAGGAAGAAATTGAATCCCTCAACAAATCAATAATTAGTCCCAAAATCTAATCAGTAACAAAAAGGCTACAAACCAGAAAAAGCCTAGGACTAGACATATTTACAAATTCTACCAGATGCATAAAGAAGAGCTGGTACCATTCCTACTGAAACTATTCCCAAAAATTGAGTCATATGGACTCCTTTTTAACTCATTCCATGAGATCAACATCATCCTAATACCAAAACCTGGCAGAGACACACACACACACACAAAAGAATACTTCAGATGCAAGGTTGCTTCACCAAACATAAATCAGTAAATGTGATTCACCACATAAACAGAATGAAAAACAAAAACCCCAGGATCATCTCAATAGATGCAGAACAGGCTGTCATAAAATTCAACATCTCTTCATGTTAAACCTCTCAACAAAATAGGCATGGAAGAAACATACCTCAAAATATTAAGAGCCATCTATGAAAATTCCATAGCCAACAATAATGCTGAGTGGGCAAAAACTGGAAGCTTTCCCCTATAAAACTGGAACAAGACAAGGATACCCTCTCTTACCTCTCCGGTTCATCACAGTACTGAAAGTCCTAGTGAGAGCAATCAGGCAAGGGAAAAAAATAAAACATATACAAATAGAAAGAGAGGAAGTCAAACTATCCCTGTTTGCAGATGATATGATTATATACCTAGAAAACTCCACAGTCTCTCCACAAAAACTCTTTGAGCTGATAAACAACTTCAGCAAAGTTTCATAACACAAAGTCAAAGTAAAAAATTAGTAGCCCTCCTATACAACAACAGCATCCAAGCTGAGAGCCAAATCAATAATGCAATTTCATTCCCAATAGCCACAAAAAGAATAAAATACCCAGGAATACAGCTAACTAAGGAGGTGAAAGACCTTTACAATAAGAATTACAAAACACTGCTCAAAAAAATCAGAGATGACACCAACAAATGGAAAAAATGTTCCATGCTTAGAAGACGAATCAATATTGCTAAAATGGCCAAAATGCCCAAAACAATTACAGATTTAATGCTATACCTATCAAAGTACCAATGACATTCTTCACAGAATTAAGAAAAACTATTTTAAAATTTATATGGAACCAAAAAAGTGACTGAATTGCCAAGGCAATACTAAGCAAAAAGAATAGAGCTGGAGGCATCACATTACCCTGCTTCAAACTGTACTATAAGGCTACAGTAACTCAAACAGCATGGTAATGGTGCAAAAACATAGACCAATGGAACAGAATAGAAAGCCCAGAAATAATGCTGTACACCTATAACCATCTTATCTTCATAGAAAATGACAAATTTCCCATAAGCAATAGGAAAAGAACTCCCTATTCAATATATGGTGCTGGGAAAACTGACTAGCCATATGCCAAAGATTGAGCCTAAACCCCTTTCTTACACCATATAAAAAATTAACTCAAGACGTACTAAAGACTTAAATGTAAAGCCTAAAACTATAAAAACTCTGTAAGATAACCTGGGAAATACCATTCTGTACATGGGACCTGGCAAAGATTTCATGATAAAGATGCCAAAATCAATTGCAACAAAAACAAAATTGGCAATTGGGACCTAATTAAACTAAGGAGCTTCTACACAACAAAAGAAACTATCAACAGAGTAAACAGACAACCCACAGAACGAGAGAAATATTTGCAAACAATGCATCCAACAAATATCAAATATCCAAAATCTATTAAACAAATTTGCAAGCACAAAACAGACAACCCCATTAACCCTTTTCTCGTTTTACCCAAGAATACTTGTCAGTGGTGCTTGTGGCTGCAACATTTACCCTAATTATGTTAGCCACAAAATATCTCACTTTTTTTATTATTCTTGCATCACTCTAGTGTATCAGCTTTGGAAACGAAAGACATTACTGTATTTATAGTATTCTGGTTTTAGTAGTTGTATTTCCATTTACAAAATATAATAATTCTTGATCACTGAAAATGTAGCATTCCTGCGTGTGATGTTAACATTGTTCTTGAACAATTTTTGGCCTAAGATTCATTTGATAAATTCAATTTTTCCAAAATCAATGATTCTGATGATTCAGACAATTCCGTTGTTACTTCTGTTTAGAAATAATTCCAAGAACTTTTATGTTTTCTTTTCACATTGAAAATCAGTCAGATTTGCTTCAGCCTCAAAGAGCATGTTTATGTAAAATTAGATGAGTGCTGGCAGCGAGCTGTATTTTTTTTCCTAAACAGCAAAAAAGTTAAAAAAGTGGGCAAATGACAAAAACAGACACTATTTAAAAGAAGACATATACACAGTCAAAAAGCATGTGAAAAAAATGCTTAACATCTGTAATTATTAGAGAAATGCAAATCAGAATCACAATGAGATACCATCTCACACAGGTCAGAATGGCTATTATCAAAAAGTCAAAAAATAACAGATGCTGGCAAGTTTGTGGAGAAAAGGGAACACTTACACACTGCTGGTGAGGATGTAAATTAGTTCAGCTGTTGTGGAAAGCAGCTGGTGATCTCTCAAGGAACTCAAAACAGAGTTACCATTTGACCCAGCAATCCCACTGTTGGGTATATAACCAAAGGAATATAAATCATTCTGCCCTAAACACACATGCACATGTATGTTCATGGCAACACTGTTCACAATAGCAAACACATGGAATCAAGTTAAATGCCCGTCAATGGTAGACTGGATAAAAAAAAAATGTGGTAGATATATACAACAGAATGCTATACGGCCATTTTTAAAAAAGTGAGATAATGGCCTTTGCACCAATATGGATGGAGTTGGAGGCCATTATCCTAAGCAGACTAACACAAGAACAGAAGACCGGATTTCAGACATTCTCACTTTAAGTGGGAACTGAACATTGAGCTTGGACTCAAAGAAAAATCCTATAACCACTGGGGCCTATTTGAGGTTGGATGGTAGGAGCATGGCGAAGATAGAAAAACTAACTTTTGGGTACTATGCTTATTAACCAAGTGCTAAAATAAACTGTACACCAAATCTCTGTGACATGCAAATTGCCTGTGTAACAAACCTGCATGTAACCCTGAACCTAAAATAAATGTTAAAAAAATTAAAAAAAATACAATAAATTTAAAACGTAAAAACTAATTTTTTTGTTTTCCTCATATGAATATTTATCAAAGAAAGATACTCTGGAATCCACAGGTAAAAAGACAGTAGCTCTGAATATATTTGGGCTGTAATATTATCACATTTCAATAGTAAACAAGCAGGATTGATACTATTCTTTCTCTACTAGTGTATTTTTCTGAACATTCCCCAATTAAAAATCTGCTGTAAGATTGAGTCAATTGAAAGCATCAAACATTTTAATTAAGCACACAATTAGACTGTGATGAATATTATGAACATATTTATGATAAAATATAAAAATTGAATATTGAATATTGAAAACAATTTTTCTTTTAAATGCACAAATGACTTGGTATTAGTGATACATATAGTGAGAAATTGATTAAAATATATAAAGTCACAAAAATAATTGTATTTTAATGTTTAAATAAAAACAGTATTTTTAAAATTTTGCTGTAATATATTTTAAGGTGTATTTTTGAAAATAATTTTCTTTTTAAAAACATATTTTGAAAATTTTCATTTTAAAAACAAATTTATTTTGAGAACTTTTTATGTCTCAACTTATTAAACAAACTTGTTATTCAATAAAATATTTCAGAAATTATATAATTTCAATTATTTTCAGCAAAATCTTTTACTTTCAAAAGTGTCCTGGTCTAGACAATAAATTATATAGTCAACTTATTGCTAACACATAAAAATCTCTTTCATTTTAATTTAGCAAATGCTATAACAACACATAAAAATCCCATTTTTTAATTTGAAAAGATTCAGAAAAAAGAGAAATCAGAGAGAATGTGGTCTCCAAAAGACCTCAAAGAATCTTCTTAAAGATACACATGCTGGTAATTTTTGATAAAAGAAAACAGCAATTATAAGAAAGTATTATTTATCTAACACTATGGCAATTGTTACAATTTGCAGATAGTGGGGTTGTGAAGCAGGATATTCCCCTAACCCCTTTGCAGGACTTGCGACTTGTTTACTCAGCCTGCGCTCAACTCCTCATAGGAGGAAGTACATGAGTGAACAAGGCAGGAACTGGAGTACACGAGGCACTGGAAACCAGCTGTCTATTTCAGCGCCAGCAGGAGCGAACTCCACTCACTCAGACCTGCTGTGCTCCACCCCTTGTGGGAGGGAGCACACAGGTGAGTGGGTCCAGGAGCTGAGATGATTGCTTTTGGGCACTGGAAGGAGCAAACTCCCTTGCAGGCCCTGCAGCAGCGTTTGGGGGTGTCCGCAATCCCTGAAGCCCCAGAGAGCATGTTACAGTGATCTTTTAGCTCTGCCATCTGCAGATGGCTGACGTGTTAACAGATAAGTGGGCCCTCTGCCTTTCTGATGAGGCACCTGTCTTCCACCAACAAGGGCAAACAGCTAGGCAGCCTTTTGTATCCACACTCATAGTTCCTGAGCTCTTGGCCAGCATCCAGGAAAAATGAAGTCATGCAGAAAATTGAAGAATGATAAATGTGGGGGATTCTATTGCCAATGAAAGTGGGTCTGAGCAGGAAGGGCAGCTGAAAAGGGAACTGGGTGGGAAGGTAATCTTCCCCTGAAGTCCAGTTGTCTCTGGCCAGATACTTCTCTAAAGTTATGCAGTCAAGCTGTCCCTCTGAAGTCAAGCTGCATCTCTCTGATATCCAGTCATAGTCCCTCATGTCCAGCTGCTTCTCCTCTCTGTCAGCTTAGTCTGGGGTCTTTACAGGCACAGTATGGGATGGGGTGGGGCCATGGATGTTTTAGGAAAAGGCAACATTTGATAGAAAAACAGAGATATAAATTCTTACTTTGGGCTGCTGTATCAGGCTTTTCAGCTTGAGGGTGGGGTTTCACCAGGGACCTGCCCTTTTCTGCCTAGAATTTCTCTGCGTCTTGTCCCTATCTGTTGTACTAATCAGGATAATCTAACTTCTCTTACAAATATTAGGCAAATATTCCTGGCTTAACACAATAAAGTCTGTGTGTCTCTTGTGTCATGTTACAATACAGGTAAGCAGTGGCCTGTGTTTCATACTGTCAGGAAGACAAGCCAACTCCATCTTCTACATCTGCAATATTTAGGGTCTCAGAATCCTCCACTTAATTGTAGGCATTTAGATAAGAAAAAGAGCTTGAAGGAGCTTGGGGAGATTTTATAGGGGTCAAGCCAGGGAAAAGTCCATAATTTCCATTGAAAATACTGACCAGAACTGAAGGCATGGCTCTGCCTAACTACAAAGGGATTTGGAAATATAGACTAGAAGTTGTCTGTATAGTCTGTTCTCATGCTGCTAATAAAGACATACCTGAGACTGGGTAGTTTATAAAGAAACAAGGTTTAATTGACTCAAAGTTCAATATGGCTGAGGAGGCCTCACAATCATGGTGGAAGGTGAATGAAGAAGAAAGTCACATCTTACATGGTGACAGGCAAGAGGGAGAGCTTGTGCAGGAAAACTCCAATTTATAAAACCATCAGATCTTTTGAGACTTATTCACTACCATGAGAACAGTATGGGAAAAACCACCCCCATAACTGAATTATCTATACCTATTCCCACCCTTGACATGTGTGTATTATTCAAGTTGAGATTTGGGTGGGGATACAGCCAAACTATATCATTTCAACCCGACCTCCCCCCCAAATCTCACGTCCTCACATTTCAAAAACAGTCATGCCTTCTCAACAGTCCCCCCAAGTCTTAAATCATTTCAGCCTTAACTGAAAAGTTCACAGTCCAAAGTCTCATCTGAGACAAGGCAAGTCCCTTCCACCTATGAGCATGTAAAAGCAAAAGCAAGTTAGTTACTTCCTAGATACAATGGGGTTACTGGCATTTGGTAAATACATTCATTTCAAATGGGAGAAATTGGACAAAACAAAGGGGCTACAGGCCACATGTAAGTCTGAAATCCAGTGGGGCAGTCAAATCTTAAAGCTCCAAAAGGATCTCCTTTGACTCCATGTCTCACATCCGGGTCATGCTGATGCAAGAGGTGGGTTCCCATAGTCTTGGGCAGCTCTGCCCTGTGACTTTGCAGGGTACAGCCCCCTGCCCCAGCTGCTTCCATGACTGGCATTGAGTGTCTGCAGCTCTTCCAGGTGCATGGTGGAGGCTATTGGTGGATTGGATCTATCATTCTAGGGTCTGGAGGACGATAGCCCTTTTTTCACAGCTCCACTAGGCAGTGCCCTAGTGGGGACTCATGTGGGGGCTTCAACCCCACATTTCCCTTCTGCACTGCCCTAGCAGAGCTTCTCCATGAGGGCTCCACCTCTGCAGCAGACTTCTGCCTGGATATCCAGGCATTTCCATACATCTTTTGACATCTAGGCAGAGGTTCCCAAACCTCAATTCTTGACTTCTGTGAACCTTCAGGCTCAACACCACATGGAAGCTACCAAAGCTTGGGGCGTGCACCCTCTGAAACAATAGCCCAAGCTGTACATTGGCTCCATTTAGCCACAGCTGGAGCAGCTGGGATGCAGGGCATCACGTCCTAAGGCTGCACACAGCAGGGGGGCCCTGGATCCAGCCCAGAAAACCATTTTTCCCTCCTAGGCCTTTGGGCCTGTGCTGGGAGGGGCTGCCACAAAGGTCTCTGTCATTCCCTGGAGACATTTTCTCCATTGTCTCAGTGATTAGCATTTGGCTCCTCATTACTTAAGCAAATGTCTGCAGTTGGCTTGAATTTATCCCCAGAAAATGAGTTTTTCTTTTCTACTGCATCATTAGGCTGAAAATTTTTCAAACTTTTATGCTCTGCTTCCTCTTGAACTCTGCCACTTAGAAATTTTTTCCACCAGATAGGCCTAATCATCTCTCTCAAGTTCAATGTTCTATAGATTTCTATGTCAGGGGCAAAATTCCACCAGTCTCTGTATAGCAAGAGTGACCTTAACTCTTGTTCCCAGCCAGTTTCTCATCTTCATCTGAGACTACTTTAGCCTGGACTTTATTGTCCATATTACTATCAGCATGTTGGTCAAAGCCACTCAACAAGTTTCTAGGAAGTTCCAAACCTGGCATCTTCTTGTCATCTGAGCCCTCTAAGTCTCTAGGAAGTTCCAAAATTTCCCACATTTTCCTATCTTCTTCTGAGCCCTCCAAATTGTTCCAATCTCTGCCTGTTACACAGTTCCAAAGTCACTTCCACATTTTTGGGAATTTTTAGAGCAACACCTCACTCTACTGCAATTGACTGTCTGTTCTCACACTGCTGATAAAGACATACCTGAGACTGGGTAGTTTATAAAGGAAAGATAGTTGAGTCAAAGTTCCACATGGCTCAGGAAGCCTCACAATCATGGCAGAAGGTGAATGAGGAGCAAAGTAATGTCTTACATGGCAACAAGCAAGAGAGAGCGTTTGTGGAGGGGAACAAGCTTAAATATAAAACTCTCAGATCCCATGAGACTTATTTGCTACCACAAGAAGAGTATGGGGGAAACCACCACCATGATTCAATTATTTCTAGCTGGCCCCATTCTTGACACACGGGGATGATTACAATTCAAGTTGAGATTTGACAGTATCATTGTCAAAGCAGACAATTCACAGGTATTTGTAAACAATTAGATTTCTGCCACAATCACCCACAGAGAGTATTTACTCATTGAATAGTAAGTCATATGTCCATTTACAGCTTATTTAAAACAGTGTTCATTACAAGAATACAACATCAAATGCCTCCATGGAGAAGCTAATAAAGAAAATGGGTAGAGCAGCCAAGTATAGGGAGTGATGGAGACTGAGGCAATAAACAAGCACATGTCCCAGCAAAACAACAGCAGATTTTACCAGATCACCCGGAGACAAACCTAGAGTAACTGGCCCACAGAAATTAAAGAGATGTTGGTAGTGAAGACTTTTATGAGAGAATCTCTGATGTTAAGCTTTCTTTTCAAATTCAAAATTTCTTTTAAAAAGGTTTTGCAGACAAATTCAACACTCATGGATCTTTTGTACATGTTGGTTGGGATGGGGCAGTGGGAAAGGAGTGAAAGCATCTAATTGTCCACATTTAAAACATAAAAGAAATAAGGAAAGGGGACTATTGAGGCAATAGAGTTGATAGTCACAGACATAAAATCTGTGCTTATCTAGAAATATGCTTTGAAGTTAAAAGATACTTTGGCTCTAAGAATGGCTGCAGAGGGTGAAACAGACTAAGTAACAGACTGACAACCAGCAAGAGAAACTGAAATAGGCATAGTGCCCCGAAATTAAGGCAAGGGCCAGTAGTATCTAGATATAGGGGCTAATCAACTGATCAAATCGGCCAGTGGCCTAATGAAGAATAGGTAACTTCTATTTGTTCAATTTTTTTCTCCTGAATATTTTCTCCTTTCCAGCATAATTCCCACTATATATCTACATAGTTAAAATTACCTTTCAGCAAAAGTGTTTCATGCCAAAAAGCTGCTGTTTTCTTTTCAAAAAGAGGTGGTTCTTAGAAATGCCTCTACACTCTATGCTGTACCACAGTTAATTGTCTTCTTGATAATCCAATTTCCAAGTCCTGCCTGAATTAATTAAATCAGACTTTCAATAAGCTGGACTGGCACCTTACTTTAGTACCTAGAGATAGCTTAGATATCACTTACATAACTAACAATATAGATTGAGACTTCACTGCTGTGCATTTAGGGGCTAGCCATACATTGAGAAATGTAAAGTCATGAGCCATGTAATAGCATTTCCATTAACAATGAACCACAGGCTGGGCACGATGGCTCACTCCTGTAATCCCAGAATTTTAGGAGGCCAAGGCAGGTGAAGCACAAGGTCAGGAGATCAAGAATATGCTGGCCAACATGGAGATACCCCATCTCTACTAAAAATATAAAAATTAACCTGGTGTGGTAGCATGCTCTTATAATCCTAGCTACTCAGGAGGCTGAGGCAGGAGAATCGATTGAACCTGGGAGTCAGAGGTTGCAGTGAGCCAAGATCATGCCACTGAACTCTAGCCTGGTGACAGAGCAAGACTCCATCTCAAAAAAAAAAAAAAAAAGCAACAAAAAAACAAAACAAAACAAAACAAAAAACAATGAACCACATATAAGGTGGTTGTCCCATAAGATTACAATACTGATTTTATTGTATCTTTTGTATGTTCATATATGTTTACATATACAAATACCATTGTGTTACAGCTGCCTACAGTATTCAGTACAGTATGCAGTACAGTAACATGTAGCCTAAGAGTAATACGCTATATTATATAGTCTAGGTGTGTAGTAGGCTCTACCATCTGAAGTTTGTGTAAGTATACCCTATGACATTTGCACAATGACAAAATCCCCTAAAGACACATTTCCTAGAATATTTTCCCATTGTTAATTGTTAAGCTATGCATTACTGTAATCAATGACTTATGAAATAAATCTTAATATTTTTAAAAAGTAATTTATGATTTTTCTGGTAAAATAATTTGATTGCATACTTTGAAAGACATGATGAATTTACTGAATTCATTTCTTGTGTCATAGTCTGCTCATTACCTTACAGTACAGCTAATTAAGATCAAGTAGTTTTTTTTTACTATTTACATAATGATGTTCATTTTATAATGATTTTATTTCATAATACTTACCTTCATTGAATATCAAAGTGTTTTTGTATCGATACTACCCTGTTCACCTCATTTAGATTTAAAAGATCAAAATAGTTGTTTATATCATTAGGAAATTGATTTCATTCTTATAAATTGAACTGATTGAATAACTGGGATGGTGTTTATAGGTTTTATCTTACATTATCTATTTTGAAACTAAATCAAATGGTTGTTTAATTTATTTTCTTCATTTTGCATTATTAAATAATGATCCATAGAAACAAAAAATAGGTAGAAAGCTTTTCTCAAACTGATTTGAAGAAGTATTATGTGTGTTATTGCTTTCAGAGTAAATACTAAAAACCTCAGGATCAGCACTGCCTATCAGGGAATGAGATTCCTAGTCAGTGTTTCAGTGGACAGAAAGAAAGGTGATCAGTGGCAGAGAGCAATACAAAGATGGGGAGAAATAGCATCTGATTGGACAACGCATGATAGGCATGATTACACAGTATAAAGCATAAGAAAGGGAAGTAAGGGAATTGCCCATAGGTTAATCCATTGAATTTTTGGTTGAAAGAATAGTCCTGTCATTTCAGGCACAAAGAAAGACATTGTTTTTCTCATCAGCAACCTCACCTGTAGGTCTCTTCCCAGTCATCTAACATTACGTGATGCTAAAAGGAGAAATGCACAAGTGTCAAAGCAAAGCTTTTCTTATTTGATCATTTTGCCTAGCTTTGACATTTTAAAAGGTCATTTAACACACAGTGGTGGTAGTTTCAAAGTATTCACAATTAGGGGTTTTGTGTACTATGTGAGCAAATGGGAAGTATAAAGGAACTTTTACATATTTTAACATGAATTTGTCTCTAGTAATATCATTAATATGATAATTATAGTAATATTTTAGCACATCTTAATATTATATCAGTTTTTTCCAAACTTCTATAAAATTTTCTTTGTCAATTGAGAGATCTTAACTTGCATTAAATACATCAATATATTTACCTTTATCAATATCTCTAGTGAATAATTTCACTCTAAAATATAAGTTCAGTTTTTCTCTATTATTTCACTTATGTTAAGTTGTTTACCAGTTTATGAGTAATTATTTAAGGAGATTCTATTTATAGACAATTTGTTAAATTATATAAATTTAGGGTTTACTCTGCTAAATTTTACAAAGTAATTATAGTAAATGCAAGGAAGCTAAGCATTATTAGAAAAAATTAAAATCTCCATTTTTGTTTTTCAAAATGCTGGATTTCAAATTCTACCTTCTGATAGTTAACTACTTTTAGAGCATATACTACTTTTAGAATCTTTGCATTCTAACCCCCAGTTCTGAATATTATGTTTAATACAGAGTCATTTTACATGTAAGGAAATTTGGCTTTCACAGTGATTAAAAACACATCAAAAGTGTTCTGATAACAAAGCAAGACTATGTTTAGGAATACATTCTAATGTTTTCAGAAATATTGTCCATTCTGTTCATATGTATGATTTCACTAGTCTGAAGAAATAAAGGAACATAGGAGATTTATACTGTATAAAATCAAGCATATTCATATTAAAATTTTAAAAAATATATTTCTGTGATATATAAATATATATTGCATAAATATATATTTTATTCAACCACATATTTGCAGGGGAGACTAACAGTTGATCTTGTCTTGGACTCTTTTTGAACATGATGAAATAATGATCTACTTGTCACTGGTCTGCTATTCTTCCTGTTCTCTGACCAGATTATAAGTAGAATCATATAATAAAATTTTATAAATAACCATGAGGAATATTTGGCACAAACTATTTACTCCTTATTAGAGAATTGTTTTTAGGCAAAGCCAAGACTAGAACAAAGTCTTTCTGATGTCTACTGCAGTGATTTTTAAAAAGTGAACATACATAAATGACTACTTACCAAAAGTATTTTATTGACACAGTTTTTCATACACCTATGCATATTTATCGGTACATGTTTATCAAATACTTTGTATAGTAGGCTCACTACATATTTAGTTGAATAGTTTTCCTAATGTAGTATTTGCATCATTTAAAAAAATAACTCTAGTCCTTATTGGCACAGGCAACAGGGACTATATAAGAAAGAGACAAAAAAATGAAGTTAGACCAGTTTGGCTCGTTATGAAACAAAATCTTCTCTTGACCGGAATTTCTCTACTTTTTTTCTCCCTTTAATCTTGCACATGGAAAAGATAGCTCAGCCTCCTATAGAGTATAACATTTTATAACAGATGCAGAAGAAATATTTCAGCATCTTCAAATACCTCTTATCCCTGCTGTTGATTTCTGTGTTACTTTTGCCTGATTGTTTTAGCAACTCTGAGGAGCTGTGTTATGCTTTCTATTTGGATGATGTTTTCATAGCAATTTTAGGCTAAAGACTTCATTCAATTAGCCTTTTTGAAACGTATTAATCTTGTGGTGTTGGTGGTGAACAAAGAATAAATTACGATGCCTTTATTATTGATCTGTCCAAAGCTTTCATGTTACTTGATCATGCTCTGCCGTTCATACAGCTGAAGGCAATTAATTTTAGAAAGGAGACAGGCTGTTAACACAGAACAGTTTGCAAGCCTTCCTGTAACACAATATGATACATTGAAGACACTGTACTTTATTGTAAAGTGTTGGATCATTTCAATTAATTTTCTTTCAATTCTAAATTAGCAGAGTATTTAAATGTGTACTTGCTCTGTTCTGTCCTCTTATCTTTCCATATTCGGTGTCATCCTGGAGTTTAAACGGGAGAGGTCAAATGTAAAAGTACTAAGTGTCTTGAGTTGTTTGGCAGCCTTGATAGCACTCTATAGCTCACTTTCTTTTAGTGCTTGGCGATTGGGATCCTGAATAGGCTGTTTTAATTTTTCAAAAATCAGTTTTTTAAACTCTTAGATTTAGTTTCCTACTTAAAGACAGACAATTTCTTTGAATACCCAGAATTCAGATCTCTGCCAATATTATAAATATACTGTTAATATTATAGCAAATAATCCATTAAGATGACAGAAAAACCTGTTAATATTAAGTGTACAAAGCAGTTTTATATCATTTAGATTAAAGGAAAACTCTATTTAAATTGAATAGGTTAATGTTTCTGTATTATTTAAAAATGTGTAATTCTATGGAACTGAATTTCCATTTTTATAATATACATGCTAAGAAAAAATGTGTCATAAAATCAATAAAATATATTATTCAAACTCTACTTATGTTAATTAAATTCCCACAGTTTTGGAGGGTTTTTTGTTTTTCTTTATTTAGTTATATATCTACAAGCCTGACATCTTAGAACTAAATGAGATTGTTCAAAGTTTATAATTACATGGCATTTTAGGAAATGCTATTTTAAAGAACTTCATGATGAAGGGTAAACAAAATAGAGTAATGTTTCCATCTGAACTACAGCTACAACAAAGCTTTAGAAACATTAAAATTATATACATCACACATTACAGACACTTCATTATTCTATTGAGCTTATAAATATCAGCATCAACATATTAGTTGAAGTGTGAGGACAATTGTAAATACAATTCCCAACATTTACAGTTACCATTGCTATATTAAGTCTTATATCAGCACATTTAATGAGTTAAAATGGTTAAGTAAAAAGCAATGTGATACACTGTCATTTTTTCAAAATGTAAAGATGAATCTATTTTTGTGAAATTGACTAAGTTGGCTCACTTAACATATACATTTATACAGAGAAAGGTATGATCTTGGTTGAATGTTCCTTACTCTGAACTATCTGAAGCCCATCTTCCCAATTCTGTGTAAGAGAGATGTATATTGTAACAGATACTAGAAGTAGCTTCACTGAGTTGGAGGTAAATAAATAACATAGTGTGCTTATACAAGGTCACGTATCAATGGACCTTAATGGACTCAGGTTATTTTAAGCAAATTACACACTTAAATGTAGGCTTTCTTTCCTTTGTGTTTATCATGATGAAATTAAAGCAATAAATATTACATATACTATGTAAAAAGAAGCAACTTCTATAGGCATAGTATGAGGAAAAAATAGCTACACATTTCTGAAGAAAGCTAAATATAATTTGCAGTTGAAGAAAAAATAGATTTTTGTATTTGTCCTATATAAGATGGTACTTTGTGGCTCTATCATGTAATAGGGAAGGTTTATGGGAAAGGATGAAAACTAGCTACAGGTAAACAAATTACAATGCATTCCAACCAACATTTTTTTTCCTAAAGGAATCATGCATAATTTGAAGTGTATATAATGCCATTTGAGTAATGAAGTCTGCACATGATAATGTCCTTTTGTTTTTCCTAAACTCCAAGGAGTTTCATTTAATACTGGTACAATTGGAATTCAGCGATCTTATATGACCTTTGGAAATAGAAATAATATTTTAATATGACAATTTTTATACATTGCTTAAATTATACCTGGATGAAAAAACTTAAGAAAATGCTTATGTTTCCACAGTAGTAACAAATACACCAAATCCCTACATAATGGAACAGAAAATATGCCCAGTATGAGACTAAATAGTTCAGAGGTCTGAATTACTTTAAATAGATATATGTGCTGAAATGTATTTTATTATAAATTAAGGTTCAAAAGTAAGAAATTTGTATAAAAGTTCAGTAAATATTTCTCTAATGATGCTTTTCTTCCATATTAATTATTCATGTCGAAAACTAAAACATTAGCCCTCATTATGTTCCAAA
Source organism: Hylobates moloch (assembly GCF_009828535.3). NCBI lineage: Eukaryota > Metazoa > Chordata > Mammalia > Primates > Hylobatidae > Hylobates > Hylobates moloch. Next base: position 151,416,546 of record NW_026652279.1, read on the forward strand.
TTCAGTAAGAGATTTTTAAACTATGTAAATGCAATCCAGGCACACACTGTAGTTAAAAACTTCATTGCTAGAGATGAAGTCATACAATAGCCAGCAATTCATTCTGCACTTTAGGAAAATATTAGTGGGTCAACGTGAGAGTTCAGGACACTTTGTTTTTTGAACTAAAGGTAAAGATGGAGTGTAATGAGACTCTATATAAATACAAAAAAGGAATGAATATTCAGAGCAGTTTTAAGATGTTAGAGAGGCCCTATTTGGGTACTAGCATTTATCTTTATTCCCTGAGTAACTCTGTAATAGACACCAATTTCAACCTAATGCCCAGAATTTTTGACAGAGTACTTTAAAACCATAGAGCCAATCACAATGTTTAACCATATTTGGACTAAAAATTTGTTATAGCATCTAGCATACTTTATACATAAGTTCTTGTAAAATTGAATAGGATATTTAACATATTTTCTACTGAGTAATGGTCATATATAGAAGCCACCCCTTAATTAAATTCTTCACTTATGCTGGATGCAGTAACTCACACCTGTAATCCCAGCAGTTGAGAGGCCAAGGAAGGAAGATTGCTTGAGGCCAGCAGTTTGAGACCAGCCTTGATAACTTAGCAAGAATCTCTCTCTACAAAAAAATTTAAAACTTAGCCAAGTGTGGTAGCATGTGCCTGCAGTCCCAGCTACTCAGGAAGCTGAGGCAGGAAGATCGCTTGAGCCTAGGAGTTCGAGGTTGCAGTGAGCTATGATCAAGCCACTGCACTCCAGCCTGGGTGACAGAGCAAGACTACCACAAACAAACAAACAAATAAAAACCCTCTTCAGTCATTCACTTAGAGTGTTAGTCCATTTTCACACTGCTGTAAAGAACTACTTAAGACTGGGTAATTTATGACGAAAAGAGGTTTAATTGACTCACAGATCTGCAGGCCACACACGAAGCATGACTGGGAGGCCTCAGGAAACTTACAATCATGGCGGAAGGTGAACGGGAAGCAAGCAGGCGAGACAGAGACTGAAGCGGGAAACGCTGCGCTTTTTAACCATAAGATCTCGTGAGAACTCACTCACTATCACGAGAACAGCAAGGAGGAAATCCACCTCCATGATTTAATCACTTCCCACAAGGCCCCTCCTCTGACACGTGGAGATTACAATTGGAGATGAGATTTGAGTGGAGACACAGAGCCAATGCCTGTCACTTGGGTAAGTGAAGGAGATTGAGCAGAAGTTACAATTCTAGTATTTCCTCACATAATTGCCTTATATTAATGCAACGTATTTTATTTTAAAATTAGAATAGCTACACAAAAAGCAAAACTTATTCATAGTCTGATCCCTAAAAATTAAGCAAGATCAAGAATTGCAAATTCTTCCAGACTCCTTTCTGTATAAATAGATTCATATTATGTATGAATTATAAAATTGATATTCTATGATACATACCATTTGGTAACCTACATGTCATTTAAATCTTTTTATAAGGTGAGATATTTTCCAAGAACTATATATTTTGGTGCTATAGATTCCTTAGTGGCTTCCAAGTATGCCTCTGTATGTATATGTATTTACTTAACACACCACCTATTCATGGATTTTACATTGTTTTCCATTTTCACCATTGTAAACAAATACATCTCAAAATTAATATTGTTCTATTAAAAGCAAATCTAAACAGTAAGATATTTGATACTTGACAAATTTTCTAATTTTCTTCAAGAAATGAAGTACCAAAATATTCTGCCCCTAGAAATTTATGAGTGCCCTGTTTCTATATACTCTTATAATTAACCTTAAGAACTATTTTCCAAACATACATGTAAAAAGAGTTATATGCAAATATATATATTCATATCTTATCATTAAAACTGGACCTGAATCTAAGTGATCTTGGCATGATACCAACATGATTTTCCTAGAATTGCCTTATCTCCCTGTCTTGTCTCCCTGTTTTATCATAAAACTCTTAAAGCTTTAGATCATGGAATTATGACCATTCTATATATTTGGTAGTTTTTCTAACTGATGCTATAGTGTTGTTCTATTTGTATTTGTCATTTACCGATATGAGATAAAGTAAGCTTTCACTAATATAGCCAGATGCACAAACATTTTTAAAATGCATGGGGTGGTCATAGTGTACATGAGATTGACATACTTTGGAGAGTTTGAATTTTGCCAGAGTCTTGTCTGTAACATAGAACGTGATCTTATATAATGTTTCTGATTCTGATAGTCTTCATGCCTCTCTTAAAAATGTAAAAAGTCTTAGTTAGATTTTTCTCAGCATCATCAGCTCATAGTATATGTTCTCAGAACCATCTGGCTTGTTGGACTACATAAGAGCAGTTTCAGAGGGAAATAAATGTTGAAGCCAGATGGATGAATATACAGAGAGTGAAAGTAAAGTCGGTGAGCATAAAGAAGTATTTCTAGAAATTTTTACTTATAAAGTTAAAAGAGAGATGCATTGTTGTCTAGAATTTAACTCTCAAAGAAGAATGTGGTAGTTTTGTTAATTTGTATAGTTTTTAAGATGAAAGAGTCTTAAGTATTATTATGTATTTATGATAAAGTTTCAGGAGAGAAACAGTTCATGTCACTGCTATGTACTAAGTGTTTATATGCCTTCAAAATTTGTATTTGAACACTGTAACTCTCAATGTATTTGGAGGTGTGCAAGCCAAGAAGGGATCCTCACCAGAAACTGAATCTCTCAGAACCTTGATCTTGGACTTCTCCACCCTCCAGAACTGTGAGGAATAAATGATGAATGTCGGTTGCTTAAGTCAACCAGTCTATGGCATTTTGTTTCAGCAGCCCAAGTTAACTAAGATAACCACTGAAGACAGAGCTGATAGAGCAAGACTCCTTGAGAAATCACAAGTCAATATGGAGCCAGGAGCACAGGTAAAATAATTGTGTGGCTTAGAAGACATATATCCATCCCACTTGTCCTGAAGAGAAAGAGGAAAGACTGCAGTGAGTATCAATAAATTTACTGGTGGAGAAAGTAAGTAGTTATGGAAATTCATAATTGATAGCCTGAATTGCTTCTTCATAGCAGGAGGCAAGGTCATCTCCTCAAAAAATGTTTAAAATGAGAAGAGATATAGTAAAGGATTGACACCTGTCATGAATTAAAAATGAAAGCTGGCTGGAAGTGGTTCTCAAACTGCATTGAAAACTCAAACTCAAAATAATTTCCCAGTAGATTTTGCTCTTGCCTTTCTGGTTTGTTGAGAATTTTCTCAACCAATTTTGATAAACATTTAAGAATTATTAAAATCTCAAAGATTTGATGAGCTAATTGGCTAATGGGGAATCCAATTACAGTGTAGGACCCACTAATTTGAAGCCAAGGTACACTATAAGAGCATGCTGATGGGTTGCTGAGGTTGGCTGAAGATGATAATTTGCCACACTGGTTGAGAAAACATCTAGGAAAGAGGCTATGTTAGCCTGGTGCATTCTGGAGATGTCAGGAATTCTGGAAAGATTTGAAGAAGAGAGGGACCATCATGTAGAATGTCCTTAATTAATGTAGAGGAGTGATCTAAACATTAGTAGTAAACACAAACAAATGCACAGGATATACTCAAATAAAATTAATTTCAAATCAGATGATAATTTTGCCTGAGGGTAGAGTCTAGTGGCAGCCCTAAACAGTTAAAAGAGTGCAAAAAGCTTTGTATTCAAAATCACTTTGAATATGTTTTAACTAAACATAATTTAAAAGTACACGTGATAACATTAATATTTACTATTATTGAAATAGCTTGGATTGAGTGATTAACCATCGTCAAACTTGTACTGCGTAACTAAATATGCATATGCTTTAGCTCAATAAACTTCATTTTAAGAAAGTATTATGACCATTTATAGATGAAGAAATCAAGAGTTAGCATGTAAGTAACATCGAAGATTACACAGCTGGAGAGAGGATGTGCTTGGATAAAAGCTAGGTCTATCTTATTGGAAGACTGCCTCTGGAGTAGGGATAAAGTTGGGCAGAGCAGAGGGTTTGTTTGTTTGTTCTGAGACAGTCTCACTCTGTCAACCAGACTGGAGTGTGGAGTGCAGTGGTGCAATCTAAGCTCAGTGCAACCTCGGCTCAATGCAACCTCCCAGGCTCAAGCAATCCTTCTACCTCAGCCTCCTGAGTAGCTGGGACTATAGGCATGTGCCACCATACCCAGCGAATTTTTGTATTTTTTTAGAGACAGACTTTCACCATGTTTCCCAGGCTAATCTCAAACTCCTGCGCTCAAGCAATCTACCCACCTGGGGGATTACAGGAGTGAGCCATCACTGCCCGGCCAGTTGATGGAGACTGAATGCCAGAGAATTGAGGATTAAAAGGGTGGTAAATTGGTGGTTAAAACTATTTAAATTTCTTTGAAAACATTTGTGAAAAAGGAGTGAGATAATACTGTAGCTTATGAAGAATCAGAATAAAATTTGTGGTTATTTTTTGTATTTTATAATTTTTGCATTAAGAATAGACAACTTTTAGTACCTTTGGCACAGGGAGGATGCCTAGTAAAGAAAGCTTATTGAGGAGGGGTAGAAGATAAGCCAATATAAATAGATGATATGACTTTTCATAACATGAGATGAAGTGAGAGACAAGGAATATTCAAAGCAAAGTGTCAAAGGAGAAGAAAAGATCAGTGACGGTCATTCATTTTTTATCAGTTTTTAGATAACTCATGGACTCAGAAAGGGGTGTAGTTCTTTCATTTGCATAAGTATCACTCTTATAAATTCATTACTTACATAGATATTCCTATTGAAGTAATTTTAGTTAATTCAGAACTTGCTAAATCATTTTGCTGTCAGGAAAATTTAGGGCAACAAAGCAAATTGTATACTGAGAATAAAAGAAGGAAAGAGAGAAAAGGAAATGAGAGAGGCAGCAAAAGAGAGAGGAAGAAAGGAAGACAGAAGGGAATATTATTTGTTGAATCGAATACTGTCCTGCAAAAAAAGCAGTTGAAGTCCTATCCTCTGTTGTCCATGAATGTCACCTTACTTGGAAATAGAGTCTTTGTAGATGTAATCAAATTAAGATAAGGCCATTACAGTGGGCCTAATCCATTATGATGGATATCCTCATAAGAAGGAGAAATTCAGACACATGTTGAAAGTGCCTTTGCAAAATTTATAACTTTTGCAAAATTAGACTAAGGAAAATTTGCAAAATTTGCAAATTATTACTAAGGAAATTATGACAATTCCATCTTGCTTCCTTATCCATTCATAGGCGTAGGCTGAACTAGTCTTGGGAAGGAATCTCAATTCCCCTGTCTTGATAAATGGGCTCTGTCCAGGCAGTGGGCAAGGTGAGCCCCTTGGGTGGTTACAATGTTAGAGACAGACATGCAGAAAAGGGAGGTCATTCAGAGATACCAAGTAAGAGGAGAGCCATCTGAAGACAGAGGCAGAGGCTGGATCAGCTACAACAAGCCAAGTAAATACCAAAGACTGTTAGAAGTTAGAGAGGCAAGGAAGGATTCTCTCTGAAAGGCTTCCAAGAGAGCAGGCCCTTGGACACCTTGATTTCAGACTTGCAGTCTCCAAAACTGTGAGAAAATACATTTCAGTTGTTTTAAGCCATCTAGGTTTTGGTCCTGTATTATCAGGCTTTGGAAACTATTACAGACCCCCAAGTTATTAATTTCAGCAGCTGTATATAAACAGCAATATTCACTTCTCTTCCCATTCAGAAGTAGAAAGCTTATTTTTTCTTCTCTTGGGAAGAAGGGGAAGGTCTCTACATCCAAACTCAAGTTTCACAGGGGCAGAAGACATTTCATTATTCTTTGAATGGTAGCAAATGTCCCCACTATAAAGAAACCTAAGCGTAGGCTCTGAATCTGTGTCTCTCAGTTCTCGTTTTCTTATTTTTCTTATTAGGCCACTTGCTTAGCATCTTATTACCTAAGGATCTTGGTGTTTTCTTGCCCCACATAAAAATGGATAAATGGTATAATGTTAATGTCTTCAACAAGATAAGTAGTGTCAAAACTGTACCCTTAGGTATGTAGTTATATTTATTTAGAAAAAAAGTGTACATATTAGACAATATCTGCATTAGATTTCTCTCTGCATAGAATCGATCTGTTATTTAGCTGTTCCTCTGTAACATGTTTGATGACACATAATCCCTTTTTTATTTTATTTTATCTTATACTTTCTGCCTTGGGGGTGATTTCACATCTCTGAGTAAATAATTAAGAAGATCTTACCTGGGATACTGTAATATAAAGAAAGAAAATAATTATATTATCCTCGCGTGGGAGGAAAATACAAACTCAGGACCCTAATTCACTATGGCAAAAGGAAAAAATTAAGCTGGAAGGCAACTCATTGAACAAACTGCCCTTCCTTTTGTTCCTAAGCAGGTAGCTACAAATAAAGGGTTAAACATCTACACAGGTAGCTACTCTATGTTCACCTCATCCTATGTAAAGTGCCCATTTGCTAAGCACAGGACAAATGCCTAATGGACTATTCCTCTACATGCTCCTTTGCTCTTGCAACCACATCCTTCCTCTTTCTCCTCCAGCCCACTTATTCCCAGAAACCACAGACCGTTTCTGTGATTCTGTGTTCTTTGCTTCCAGGCATTGTGCTTAACCTTGGCAAATTAATTGAGACCTGTCTCAGATACTTCTTGGTTTACACTCATCCAAACTAAAGGACAGCTACTCAGAAAGCAACTACACACATCCTATCCATCATTTTTATTTTGTTGTCACAGACCTCTTTAGTAGGTTAAATACTTCCCCAGAGGTTGTCTTATTAGATTTTTGGTCCTAGTGTAGCCGTTTCTTAGCACTGTTACTCTTATTACATCCATGGTTGTTACAATTTTTCCAAAAGATATTTTGGAAAGATTAGTTTCCCATTTTTGGTAGTACCTGTAATATTTTACATTGTTGACATTTCTGCATTTCAATTAATATTACCTAAATCCAAAATGAGATTTTCTTATATTGAAATTCACTTTAATGAAAAGACTTACATAGTACTAATATAACTTATCATATTAAAGATAATTGTCTTTGTTTTTCATTTCATGTAAATGACTTCAATTTATTCAGCACTCATCTAATTTGTTGTAACTTCGAGTGTTTATTATAAAAAAAATTTCGCCAGATAAGATGAACATGCAGAAGTTGATTTTTTTCCAATGCTGTTACCATTAGTAGGGAAGAGAGTACAAATTAAGGCAGGATACTCAACACTGCTCAAGGAAGGGTGGAAGAGATTTTAAGAGCTGGTGTGGGAGAATTGGCTCACAGGCAATCTGTGTTTGCTAAATGCCTTTGCCCAAAAGAAAAGTTTGTCCTATCTTCAGGACACAAAGTAATTTTACAACTTGGAGCACCCAGGGATGTTAGACTACTAACATTTCCACAGAAACTTGGAGATAGAGGCCCTATTTTCCTTCCATGTTTACATTTCCAAAAGATAGTTTTGTGGTTCATTGAGAAAGATATTTCCTGATGATAAAGGCAGGAGGCAGAGAAATTCTAGGCAAACAGGGGTGAGTCTCCAGCAAAACCTCAAAAGCCTGAACCCCATGGCCCAAAGTGTGAACTTCTGTCCCCATTTGCCTGCTATTTCCCTATTGGTTCTTTCTGAATAATGTCTTTTTACCAGTCGAATGCTGTCTTTTCCAAAACTACCTATGGCCCACCCTATCCCCCAGCTGGTGCCTATGAAGGCCTCAGACTCCATCAGTAGAGAGGGATAAGCGGCTTGACTGAAGAGAGGCGACTTGCCTTCGGAGGGACAAGTGGACTTAAGAGGAGAGATGGCTTAATTTCGGAGAAGAGCCGGCTGTAGACGATCGGACTTCAGGAAAGATTATCTGCCTATCCCATTCCCTCTTCAGCTCCCCTCTCTGCTGAGAGCCACTTCCATTACTAAATAAAATTCTCTGCCTCCACCATCATTCAAATGTCCGTGCAACCTAATTCTTCTTGGACACCAGACAAGAGCTCAGGACCCCCTGAGTGCAAGTACCTAAAAAAGGCTGTCACAGTGGCCCTTTGCCCTCGTAGAGTGGCAGCCACTCCACGTGATGAGGCAAGGGGCCCACTGAGCTGACAATAAACCTCTGTACATGAACAGCGGAGCTAAGAAAGCATTGTAACGTGCCCTCTGGGGCTTTAAGGGTTGCAGGCACCCCCACCTCAGTGCTGCTGTGGGGCCCGCCAGAGCCTGCTCTTGCCAGCACCCAAAGTAGCCAGCCAGATCCTGTACTCGTTTGCCCACACCTGGTCTGGCCGCGGGGCCCGCATGGAGCCTGCCTCTGCTGGTGCCCTAAGCGGCCAGCTGGATCCTGCACTCACTCGCTCACACGCTCCCTCCCACAAGAGGTTGAGGACAGTGGGCCAAGTACACAGGGTACCCCCATCAATCGCATGTCTGATGAAGGAGTCAAGAAAACTCCTGCATCACTGAGCTATAAAACTGGCAAAAGGTTTTTTAAAAGATAAATACATATTTTAAAGGGATGGATAAAAATATGTGATTATAAGTAAATGCTCTAAGAAAAGGGAGATCAAGAACCTCTAGTCAGGAAGAAATCTGTCTAAAATTTGGTCAATATAATGCCATCTTGGTCCCTTATAAAATAAAGCAACACTTCTGTTGCATTTAGTTAATGATAGACTTGCTTCCCACTCTCTTCTGTTAAAGTCACATGACTGCATCTAGATAAAAGTGGAACCGCTTTTTCTGCAATCATTCAGCTTAAGAAAATCTACCCAAGCACATTTTCACATGAATTTTGTAATTGAGTAGTATGGAATCTATATGAGTATTACTTTAAGAACTACATGATTATATGTTCAGTAAATATGTCCAGTAATAGTGTTATAAAGATGAAAGTAATGATGGAAGATTGAACACTCTTAAATAATTGAATAAAATAGAGTCTAGTTATTCTGTAGCATCAGAGTTGTTATAAAAATTCTTACCAATTTACTTAAATGCAACTGGGTGAAAAAAATGCAACTGGGTGAATATAACAAACAATTTACTTAAATGTCTCAAACTAGCTTCATATTATTGACATTATACAAGCAAAAGTAAAGTGAATGGTGAAAGTATTGGTTTCTTGGTAGCATCAACAAACAACAGTTATTAATTTTATTGTAATTATTATGTAATTTAGCAACTTTAATTACTAATCAGAAATAGATTGAATGAGATAGATAGATCGTAATAATATAGTTGTATTTCAAAAAGCAAAATTACTCAATAGTTAAAACTAAAAATGTTAATAATCTTAAACAATATTTTTTGAGAACCTATTATAGTTCAGGTATTATTCCATAAGCTTCAAGGTCACTATCTCATTTCATTTCATTAACTTCTATGTAATCAGTTGGTAACATTCTACTCTTAAAGATGAGGATAAATGTGTATTTAAATAAGAAGACAAAAAAAAATATCTTGTAGAGGCCAAGGAGAAAGTTTCCCTTGACCCTCTGAAGGTTCACAGGAAAATCAACTCACAAAAGGCAGATTACTTGGGGAAAAGGCATACAAATTTATTTAACATGCATACAAGGGACCCTTCAGAGTGAAGATCTAAGTGCTCAATGAGCTATAGAAGCATAGATACCATCCTGAAGTGACAGAAAGAATGACTACTTGGTTCCAGGAAATTAGGTTATTACAGTGGAGAAAAGAGGACTTCTGTTGACGGCAATAAATGATTACTAGAGAGAGTTCAATGGGCTTGAAGAACACAGAATGGTCTGGGACAAAGTGTATTGGTCCCACAGAGTGGACAATGGTTAGTGACAAATGTCTGTCTAGGTGTGCTGACAGACCTTAGTCTTCCTTTTTGTAATATGGGTTCAGTTGATAAAAATGCAGAGAAGAGACAAGAGGTCCAGATTTTAAGTAGATAGGGGATCTTCAGAGAATTCTATGCTTTAGGAGAAACAGTGAAGGAACAGGAAAGGGAAACTGGCCCAGTTGTCCCATGGAACTGATGCTAATGGTTTCTTTTGAGTAAACATAGAAATTTGTTCTCACAGTTTTAAAACTTGAGAAAGTTACATATGTCTTATTGGAGTTGCTTTCTCAGGAAAACACCATGAAGGCTCCCAGATAGTATCAAGGAACTGAAACTTACCAGATCATCACATCTGTACAATGACACTTCAGATTTCTCACCCATCATGATTGCCAAACCAACCACCTGCTTCCTGTTGACCAAATCCTTTTCCTTACCCCTCCCTAATTCCTGTTTTCCTGCATGTAGTTATATTTCTTCCTTTCTATATGAACCCTGATTTTAGCTGTTCAAGAAGATGGGATTGAGATTGCTTCCCATATCCTTGGCTGCAACATCCAATTAAAGCATTCTTTCTTGGCAAAATTTTTTGTCTCAATGATTGGGTTTCTGTGTGGTAAACAACAGAACCTAGACTGAACCCATGATGTTTCAGTAACAAGAGGTCAGAGACATCTTGGGGCTCCTTTTCACTTCAGCATGTACAAAATACCATGTTTTGGGCTACCAGTTTCTAAGCCTTAACAAAATCATTAGGCTAGAGTAAGCATGGCAGATGTAGGTCATTAAAATTAAGGAAAAATCTAGAAACATAGTAGTTCAAACAAAAACTTACCATCTGATAACAAAAGCACCAAATGAGAAGCAATTAGGGGAAATGGAATTTTTGAAACATTCTACAAGAAAAATCAGGTATTTAAAAAACTTTGAGTTATTGTAAACTTCACTTACTTTACACAAAAAAATGAATTCAAAAACATTGAGAGTAAAATGTTAAGCAAACAAACCAAAGCAAATAAACAAATTGGGGGAGAGTACAAATAAATATTAAGTTTATGTGTGGCTTAAGAATCCTCCTTTTATAAAAGTAAATTGAACAGGTCACAAGTAAAATGATGTGATTCAACTTATATTTTATGCTCCCATAATATACACTACAATAATAAAATTTTAAAAATTAAAAGCTATGAGAACAAAAGCTATGAGAACAGACACTTCTCAAAAGAAGACATTTATGCAGCCAAAAAACACATGAAAAAATGCTCATCATCACTGGCCATCAGAGAAATGCAAATCAAAACCACAGTGAGATACCATCTCACACCAGTTAGAATGGCCATCATTAAAAAGTCAGGAAACAACAGGCGCTGGAGAGGATGTGGAGAAATAGGAACACTTTTACACTGTTGGTGGGACTGTAAACTAGTTCAACCATTGTGGAAGTCAGTGTGGCGATTCCTCCGGGATCTAGAACTAGAAATACCATTTGACCCAGCCATCCCATTACTGGGTATATACCCAAAGGACTATAAATCATGCTGCTATAAAGACACACGCACACGTATGTTTATTGCGGCACTATTCACAATAGCAAAGACTTGGAACCAACCCAAATGTCCAACAACGATAGACTGGATTAAGAAAATGTGGCACATATACACCATAGAATACTATGCAACCATAAAAAAGGATGAGTTCATGTCCTTTGTAGAGACATGGATGAAACTGGAAACCATCATTCTCAGTAAACTATCGCAAGGACAAAAAACCAAACACCGCATGTTCTCACTCATAGGTGGGAATTGAACAATGAGAACTCATGGACACAGGAAGGGGAACATCACACTCCAGGGACTGTTGTGGGGTGGGGACAGGGGGGAGGGACAGCATTAGGAGATATACCTAATGCTAAATGACGAGTTAATGGGTGCAGCAAACCAACATGGCACATGGATACATATGTAACAAATCTGCACATTGTGCACATGTACCCTAAAACCTAAAGTATAATTAAAAAAAAAAGTTATCTTGGGAAAAAAAAAAAAAGAACTTTGTAGAAAAGTTTTTATAAAAGTGCAGAAGAAGTCAATGTGAAAAATAGAAGGTTGTTGTGGTAAAATGAGGAATAAAATCAAGTCTTCTGTTGTCTCTCAGAAAGGCTACTAGCATTGAATATGCTTTCCATGTTTAATGATCCAAGGAAATTAAAACATCATAGACAGCATGGAATATATGCCACTGGTATGAATAACCCAGAGAAAACTGACCTATTTTTCTACTTGACTTCAGGTCCTATCCCATGCATTGTAACGTTTCCAAAAACCTAGCTCCCAAAAATTTTTTAAATGTGTAGATATTTCGTTAAAAGTATATCTTGAGAACACGGCGGAGAGGGGCACAGTTCATTCAATGAAAGTTTCCATACATGTTTTCTCACCTGACAGCTGCCCCCAAAGCTTTACTCTTTCTGAAATTTCGCTAAAATTTTTTCCAACCCCGATTCTATTTATAGTACCTGCTATCTTTGTCTTTCCCTTTATTTTGCAATACAATTTAGTCCTCTAGAAGGCTTTCTCTATTTTACATTTTATCTGATACTTTGGCAGTTCCAAGGAAAGAGAGGATGAGGAGTAAGAAAGCAAGAGGTTAGTGTTTAGAAAATGCTGTTAATAATTCTACTTTGGGACTCTGCCCTGTGTAACACCAGGAAGTTCACGAAGAAGAGTAAGGTCATAAGTGAAAGACTCACCTCATTATTTGCTTCCATTCAAAGTTTAAATCAATGGCTATCCAATTCACATGATAATTGCAATCACAATGTTCCCAAGGAATGCATCATGATAATTTTAAATCAAATTTACATAAAATATGAGGCCACTTAGCATAATGGTTTTAAGTGTAAGATGTGAGCTCAAATCATTTTGTTTGTAAATTTTGCCATTTCCATATATGAGTTCATTACAATAAACTTGAGCAGATCTCTGAACATTTCAGGGCCAGCTTTATCTGTAAGTGGGATAAAATAATAGTGCATATTTAATGAGGTGTAACTAATTAACTATAATTAATTTCCAGCATGTAAAAGACTTTCTGGAACAGTTAATGCACTTACTAAAGGCTAACTATTGGGACATAGCTATCTTCTTAGTAGAACTCTACAGAGCAGAGAATGGCAAACCATTAGTCCACAGTTCAAATTCAACCTCTGGGCCTGTTTTTGTACCATTGGGGATCTAAGAAAGGTTAAAGGATTTGTAAAACAAACAAAAACCAAAAAACTATATATCAAAGATGTATGTGGCCTACACAACCTGAAATATTTTATCTGGCCATGCTATAGACGACATTGTATTTATTGGCAATTTATATTTTAAAGCCCTAACCACCAATGTGATTTGGAGATGGGGCCTTCGGGAGGTAATTAAGGTTGGATGAAGTCCTGAGGGTGGGGCCCTCATGAGGAGATTAGTGCCCTCATTCAAAGAGACACCAGAGAACTTGTTCTATTTCTCTTTCCCTGCCATGTTACAATATAGCAAGAAGATGGCTACCTACAAGCAAGGAAGAGAGCCCTCACCAGAAATCAACCAGGTCAGCACTTGATCTTGGACTTCTGGCCTTCATAATTGTGAGAAAAAAAGTTTCCACTGTTTAACCCACTCAGTCTATGGTATTTTGTTATGGCAGCCTGAGGAGATTAAGACAGGCCCTTTAAGGACAAAGTCTGTGACCCCTGCTCATGAGAGATAATTATAACATATAATATATTAGAAGGGGAAAAAAAGGAATGTTCAGCAAAAAAAGAGAAGGAAGGAAGGAAAGAAAGAAAGCAAGAAAGCAAGAAAGAAAGCGAGCTTCACCATAATAGATGCAGCACTTAGTAAATGAAATAAGACATGCATAAGGATGACAGATTTGTCTCTAAACTATAGCAAGACACTTTATTAAAATTATATTCAAATCATATTGGCATACCTTTTTAAAAGAAATTTTCTCAGACGTTGCATAAAGCATGGAGATAATAATTTATTTTTGCAATAACCTACCAAATTTTACTATTGCTGGATAATATCTCGGTGTAGTTAATTTTGGGTTCACTACCGTATTAGTCCACTTTCACGCTGTTAATAAAGACATACGTGAGATCAGGAAGAAAAATAGGCTTAATGGACTTAAAATTCCATGTGGCTGGGGAGGCCTCACAGTCAAGGCAAAAGGCCAAAGCCACTTCTTACAAGGCAGTGGCAAGAGAGAATGAGACCCAAGCGAAAGCAGAAACCCCTTATAAACCATCAGATCTCATGAGACTTATTTCACCACCACGAGAACAGTATGGAGAACAGTAAAAGGGATGCCACCTCATGATTCAATTATCTCCCACCAGGTCCCTCCCACAACACGTCTATATTATGAGAGTACAATTCAAGATGAGATTTCAGTGAGGACAGAGAGCCAAACCATATCATTCCACAGTTGGCTCTTCTCAAATCTTATGTCTTCACATTTCAAAAACAATCATGCCTTCCCAACAGTCCCATCTTAGTTCATTTCAGCATTAATTCAAAAGTCCACAGTCCAAAGTCCCATCTAAGACAGGTAAGTCCCTTCCACCTATGAGCTTATAAAACAAAAGCAGGTTAGTTACTTCCTAGATACAATAGGGATACAAGCATTGGGTAAATATAGCCATCCCTAATGCGAGAAATTGTCCAAAACAAAGGGGCTACAGGCCATATGCAAGTACAGAATCCAGTGGGGCAGATGAATTTTAAAGCTCCAAAATTATCTCCATTGACTCCATGTCACACATCCAGGCCACATTAATGAAAGAGGTGGTTTCCCATGGTCTTGGGCAGCTCTGCCTCTGTGGCTTTGCAGGGTCCAGCCTCCCTCCCCACTGCTTTCACGGGCTGGCATGGAGTGTCTGTGGCTTTTCCAGGCAATCAATGCAAGCTATCAGTCAATCTGCCATTCTGGGGTCTGGAAGATGGTGGCCTTCTTCTCACAGCTCCACTAGGCAGCACCCCAGTAGGGACTCTGCGTGGGGTTGCCCACCCCACATTTCCCTTCCACACTGCCTTAGCAGAAGTTCTCCACGAGTGCTATAATTTTTGTCTTATTGATTTTAAATGATTGAATCACTATGTGCTTCAATGTAGTTTGTTCGTGTTTCTTGTGCTTAGGGATTGTTGAGTTCTTTGTATTAATATTTGCAGTTGTAGCTTTTATAAAATTTTGAAAATTTGGGGGAATAAATTCTTGAAATGTTTTTTCTATCCCACCCTTCTTTCCTTCAGCAGCCTCAATTACATGTAAATAAAGCCACTTGAATTTATTCTCCAGCTGATTGGTTTTCCCACTTTTTTTTTCTATCATTTTCTCTGTGTTTTATGTTGGATAATTTCTATGGCTTTGCATTCAAGTTTATTAAGGTTTTCTCTTGTGCTATACAATGTATTTTTCATCACATTTATATGTATATTTTATTTTAGATAATGTACCTTTTATGTCTAAAAGTTTGATACATACATACGTATGTGTATGTATATGTACATACACAGTTTTGCTCTTTTGAATGCCTGATAATTTATGATACTCAACCTTGTGATTTTAACTTGTTGCTGTTAGATATTTTCATATACCTATAAATAATCCTGAGAGTTGCTCTGGGGCATATCTAGGTAACTTGGTAACAGTGTGATTCTTTCAAGGCCTACTTTGAAGCCTTGAAAGTAGGCCTTGAAGTAGAACAGATCCCCAGTGTAAGAGCAAATTTGTTTCTTTTGTTTGTTATGGTCCTTTCTCAAGTGTGTGTGTGTGTGTGTGTGTGTGTGTGTGTGTGTGTGTATAAAATAAGCATAAGAACAATAAGCTTATATTATTATAAATATATTTACTTATAATAAGCAAATATATTTTTACTTATTTCAAAAGTGTATGATATGTTAATTCCCAAGTCTAATTTTTCTCAATTATTGAGTCAATGCTCTTCTTAGTATTCTAGCTAATATATTCTAAGGTTTTATTTTGTGTGTGTGTACTTTGGTTAGTGAGATAAAAAACTATTCATGGTCTTATATTGATTCTGCATTTTTTTGGTTTTCGTTTGTTTGTTTTTTACCTCAAATTCTTTCAAGACGTTTGTATGTGGATCTTGGATTGTTTTCTCATGAATATTCATTGATCACTGCTCAGCTTAAGGCTCAAGGAGAATAACCTTAGATCACCAGTGTACATGCTCTGCAATATAATGATTGCAATATAATTTGCAAATATATATTTTTTGTATGTGTATTGATCATGAAACTGATAAATATCTTTTACTACTGTCATTATGTCAATATTATTCACTCTGATACCATGTATCATTATTGGTCCAAGCAGAATTAATTGGAGTTCTATATTACAAAAACTGCCAGGTGTAAGAGAAACTTATAATCACTTTTAAAATCCAAGTGCACATGAGCATTATCTTGGAAGTTTTATTTTAAATATAGATGTCTAGGTGTTGTGTTTTCCCTCCAAAGCTCTGCATGTAGTTCTAATGCACAACCATGGTGAAAAGCAACTGGACTATATGATGCTATTTCACTTTTCTCTATTTTGTTTCAAATCTTCTAGTTTATACTCAGCTGCTCCAGTATCACTTAGTCCATATTTTTGAATTTGTTTCTTTTGTTTGCTATGGTCCTTTCTCAAGTGTATGTGTGTGTGTATAAAATTATCATAAGAACAATAAGCTTATATTATTAGAAATATATTTACTTACAATAAGCAAATATAGTTTTACTTATTTAAAAAGTGTATGATATGTTAATTCCACCTGATTGCTTGATTAGGTATGAATAAAATGCTAGACATATAATTTAGTTTCTCTTAAAGGTTTGATATTGTTCCATTTACTTCTGACATCCAGTATTAGTATTATTATGCTTTGAAAACACATTGTTTTAGTGATTTTTAACAAAATCTTAAGTGAGTGTTGAAACTTTTATATCAGTTTTGAGACTATAAAGAAATACTAAGTAGCTAATTAAGAAGTTTGTGCATTGTTTTCCTAAAATTTTTACAGATATTACTTTTCTTGGTGTTAGTTGAATGAAGGGAATAAATTTACCTTTTAATATTAACTTTAATGTTTTAGAAAAACCACATTCTTGAATTAAAAGCATCATTTTTATATCATACAAAGGAAATACAATATGCCTCTGTGAAAAAGTGTTGGTCTTTGCTTTTCTTCAGTCACTATTAATCTCGGTCTCTTAATTTAGATTAAAAACACACCTGAGGCTAGGCGTGGTGGCTCATGCCTGTAATCCCAGCACTTTGAGAGGCCGAGGCAGGTGGATCATGAGGTCAGGAGATCAAGACCATCCTGGCTAACACGGTGAAACCCTGTCCCTAATAAAAATACAAAAAAATTAGCCGGGCATGGTGGCGGGCACCTGTAGTCCCAGTTACCTGGGAGGCTGAGGCAGGAGAATGACGTGAACCCGGGAGGCAGAGCTTGCAGTAAGCCAAGATCGTGCCACTGCACTCCAGCCTGAGCAACAGAGTGAGACTCTATCAAAAATAAATAAATAAATAAATAAATAAATAAATAAACAAACAAACAAACCTGAATGAGACTTACAGCCCAAAAACTGATTTATGATGCTGGGCAGTTTAATGGTTAGTCATTCATTAGTGATATCCTGGTATCAATTTCTGGGTTCAGATAACTTCAATTTAATTCAATTTATTCAAACAGATTCCCTGGTACAGTACTTTACCCTCAACCCTGCTTGACTTTTGGGATACAACTTAATGTTTTCTGTAAATAAATAATTTTAAAATACTAATTGCAAGCAACTGTTCGTCTCTCTGTGTAGGTAAGCAAAAAGTTGATAATGTTCAGCTGAAGGAGAATTTCTCTATTTGCCAAGCACTGTCAAAGTGGCTTCTTCGCTCCTTATGTTGTATTTTGAGTCAATCCTCACTTTATTTTCCCTCCATACATAAATAGGATTTCTATTGGTATGAAGAGCCACCGTTTCTTCTCCATCCCTGTTCTAAGATTCTATGTATTTATGAGGATCTAGTTTAATATCTTCGAAAGTTTTCAATCAAGATTATGTCTTCCTACTGCCCAGTTCCTGTAAAATCAGAGTCCTGAGACCCTTTGTATCACTATTTCTGAACCTGTGCATTATGAACTATCTGGCTACTTGTGTCCCTTGGGAACTTTCCAGTTCTCATTGTCCCCTGCTCCAGTTTGTTAGTTATACTATCAAAAAACTGGGAGACACGTATCATTGACTTCTTGTTCAATGACAGCTCAGACATGCTGCTGGTTCAAAAGCAACCTTATGTGTTGGTGTTTTAAGGATAGAGGCTTTCCTTGTGACAGGATCCCAAGGTATCCTCCCTCTATAAGCTCCAGCCATACATGTATCTGCTCATTTTTTTCATTTGTGCCATGTAGCTATGAATCTAGGAGTGCAAAAGGTGTGAACATGGTCCAAAATACAAGAAAACACATTATTCAAAGCAGTGGAGCCATTTAAATTTCTAATAGCAGTGTATAAGCAGAGTTTCTATTGATTCCTTCTCTGATCCTTGCTATTATCTGATTTCTGAATTGTGATCAGTACCTCCTTGTGGTCTTAGTTTACCCTTCTCTAACTGCAAATGAAGTAGAATATCTTTCCATACCGTGGATGACCCCAAACTGATGATTTTCCTGAATGAATGATCAGATCTTAATATCCTGGAATATCTGATAAACAGACTTAGAATTCCAGATGGAGTCATAATATCTTTGGAAAGATGAGGTTTATTTGATGAGGTTTGTTTAAAAAAAATGAAAAAGCCCATAATTACCTCCCTCAGAGAAACCCCAGAGAAGTTGCAAAATCTCCTTAAGTTTTTCCAAGAAAATCAAGAAAATACTCTGAGAGAAGTTAAAAAAGTAACACAGGCCAGTCCCCTCCACCACCACCAACGATAAAAATTAACAAAGCATAACACAGGCAAATTGTGAAAAATTCTGTTAGAATATCTTCATAAAAAATAATTTGAATATGTTGTGAAATTTTTAGTGGAAATGCAGAATCTACAAAGTCAAAAACACTTTATGAATTAAACTATAAAGGGGGAGTCTTATCTTCAGAGTGAAATTTAAAATTGCACTGATTAAAACAGGCCACTGGCCATGGGATAGCAAATAGAATTGTCCTTAATGTTAGGGTCTAAAATTCCTGGTTCTGGGTAACTGTGCTTGGAATACAACTTAATGTTTTCTGTAAATAAATAATTTTTTATATTTATAACTTTTATATTTTAAAAGTTCAATAAAAATAATGTAGCATAAAACTGAGAAATTTAATGTTTTACTTTCATTTTAAAGTGTGTAACAATGTTGAGGTTTTACGTGGAGCCAAGTAATGTAAGGAGTTTGATAAATGGTGTATTTAAGTTCATGCAAGGCATTGAAATTCTATACCAAAACTAAATAACTATAGCTTAATGTGAATGCATTGTAAATCACTGAATTTCAAAAAACTGTATTGAACTGAAATATGCTAGCATTGTTAAAACTGTTTTGGGTACTAATGTTTTAAAAACACCTAGATAACCATAAAATTATATAAATAAATTTCCACCTTAAATGTTTTGATAAAATAATATGAAATATATAATTGTTTTCTGATAATTATTGTGATTATAATAGTGCTTTTTTTATATAGAGTCTGGTTTTTAAACATCCTCAATTGAATTTGGTGGTTTGAAATCCCATTGGATTGATGGAATAGACTTGTATATTTAAATACCTCTCAGAAATTGAGAGTTCTACAATAAGGTCATCTTTATGCACAAAGTAAAGATATTACCAAAAAAAGTATAAAATAAATTCTGTTTTTTGATTATGAGCCAAAAAGAGACTTAATGTAAAAACAGAAAATCCTACATTTAGATTTTTCTCAGATGTTAATATAGAGCAGCAAAATACTAGTAAGTTCCTTGTTCCTCTTACTTACATAGTAAAATTAACATTTAAGCTGCTACCAAATAAGCTAATGTTATCAGAAGAATCATTTGGACTAATACAGAATAAACCTTGGTATTTTATAACAATACTTAGTATAATATATCTACTGTTAAAGGAACACAGTACATTTAAAAGAAGAAAAATTTACAGAACAGAAAAGGAGGCAAGATAAATTAAAATGTTTAATTCCAAAAATAAGATAATCAAATTAAAATTTAATTAAAACTATGAAAATGAGTGTCAAAACATTACTAAATATCATAGTAATATGAAGAAATTATCTACTTAGAAGATATATGTAAGTTTGGCTGATTAAATATATACATACATTTATAACTTTGTAATGTCATTATGTAGATACATCAAATAATGACAAAATGAAATGTTTATAGAAAACTTCGGGAATTAATATGCTGGAATGTCCTTATCAGCTCTAATTGTACCAGTGGGTGGACCCTTCTTTCCCTAACAGTTGTTGATAAATCACCAAGAACACTGTCTTAAAGAATCTACCAACTTATGACTTAGAACTATAAGGAATTGTAATAAAAGGGCACTCCAATGGAAAGAAAATGAAAACGATTGACTAAATGGCCCATCAGATAAGCAACTATATAGTCACACAAATAACAGTTGATGAGACATCTATTAAAGAAAAATTTACTATGCATACATCATCAGATTTAAACAATGAGAAGAAATCCAGAGAATCTTAAGCTTTATTCAGTAGTTTTATTGCTTACATTAATATTGTATTATTTTCTTATATTTGTTTCTCACATGGAGCAAATAAGTAAGTATGCCATTTTCATTAGGAAGCAAATTATCCATTAGGCCAGGCATGGTGGCTCACTCCTGTAATCCCAGCACTTTGGGAGGCCGAGGCAGGTGGATCATGAGGTCAGGAGTTCGAGACCAGGTTGACCAACATGGCAAAAACGCATCTCTACTAGAAATGCAAAAATTAGCCAGGGATGGTGGCACATGGCTATAATCCTAGCTACTCAGGAGGCTGAGGCAGGAGAATTGCTTGAACCTGGGAGGTGGAGGTTGCAGTGAGCTGATATTGTGCCATTGCACTCCAGCCTGGGCAACAGAGTGAGATTCTGTCTCAAAAAAAAAAAAAAAAAAAAAAAAAAAAAAAAAAAAAAAAAAGGAGGCAAATTATCTAGCATAACAGAGAAGGTAAAAATACATTGAATAAAAAAAAGGTACAAGCATTTTAATGTAAAAATTGAACTGTAAATATTTCATCAAAATTCTTTGTTGATCTGTACAGTTCTCTCTAGATCTATTGATTGAAATGGACTAAGATCAATAACAGCCTATACCAGATGTCTATTAGTCTATTTGTATTTTGTCTTCCTGTCTATTAGTATTTTTCCATTGAAAGTAACTAGGAATCTTTGGGAGGGTTAGTTGATCCCATGTCAGGAGCAGGAATGTACAAACAGAATCTAGAATACTTGGCTGAGTCAGAAAGAAATGAAGGTTTGAAATAGTAATATGGTCATGCTAAGCACATAGAAGACACACAAAAGAAGTTGTGAATACTTGAGCATCAAAAGGAGAACGATAACTGTAATTACTTAAAATACATTGAATCTATGAAAAGTCCATAATAATGAACCAAATGGCAAATTAACATAAAATGGTTTTATAAGAGGATTAATATAAAAAAATTCTTTTGAGCCTTCTTAGATATACAATATTATCAACACTTTTATCAAGAATGTATACGAAAATTAGCTAACATGACAAAAATGTTAGAAGACTTTCACTGACTCAAGGAAGGAGATCAGTTAAATAATAACATACATTGTAATATGAAGTTAAAGAAAATCATGTGAAATATCTGAAAATTAATTATCATTTCAATTATTGATCAGTGTTCTACACAACTAAAAAATATAAAAGGATGCAAGAATTCATCAAGTCTACAAGTTTTTAACTAAAATTTGTACAGCAGAGGACCCTATTAAGTTCTAAAGTCTTTACAGTTACGGGAAAAATGTTTATGTAACTCAGTTTATCAACCATAGAAGGAGCTGCATAATTCTATAAGTAGAAATATGAATCATGTATTGTTTTCAACTGAAATCCAACAACATATGCTAAGTGATCATATACCATCTGAAGTAAACTACTGAAAAAGTTTAACATGTCCCATGCAGTTGAGAGAGGTGAATGGAAAAAACCCAGTTAGGCAGGCAGTTAGGGTGGGTCTTTGGTTGAATTCTTTCAAGCAAAAGAACAGCTTGTAGAAACAGATAAGGGAATTTTCACGTGGGGCAGGGTTGGGGGGAGGGGACTTGCCTAAGACACACCCACAATTGCACAGATAAGCAAAACTACACAAGTGACTTGCCCAGACATGCCCGCAATGGAAAATTCCATGAGCAAAGCAATATGGAGAAACTCAAGCTAAGGGCCTTGCATGCATATTAGGAGGACAGGGTGGAACCACCAGAATTCATGCTTTATGCAAATGAGATGCCCTGCCCTCATCAGTTTCTTTCAAAAGCCTTTGCATTCCACTGTAAAAATGGCAACCTTTTACTGGGACCCCACTCTGTAGCAGAAAGCTGTTCTCTTTCTTTCACCTATTAAATTTCAGCTCTAAACCTCATCCTTGTCATGTCTGAGGCCTTGATTTCCTTGGCCGTGAGACCGAGAACCTCAAGTGTCGCCCCAGACAATGAAGCTACTTCACAGTTACCACATGTAGGCTAAATCTCGGATAGTAATCTCAAGTAATCTCAATTAAATGAAGATAGTAATTGTCAGGCCTCTGAGCCCAAGCCAAGCCATCCCATCCCCTGTGACTTGCACGTATACATCCAGATGGCCTGAAGTAACTGAAGATCCACAAAAGAAGTAAAAATAGCCTTAACTGATGACATTCCACCATTGTGATTTGTTTCTGCCCCACCCTAACTGATCAATGTACTTTGTAATCTCCCCCACCCTTAAGAAGGTTCTTTGTAATTCTCCCCACCCCTGAGAATGTACTTTTGTGAGATCCACCCCCTGCCCCCAAAACATTGCTCCTAACTCCATCGCCTATCCCCAAACCTACAAGAACTAATGATAATCCACCACCTTTTGCTGACTCTCTTTTCGGACTCAGCCCACCTGCACCCAGGTGAAATAAACAGCTTTATTGCTCACACAAAGCCTGTTTGGTGGTCTCTTCACACACACGGACGCACATGAGATTTGGTGCCTTGACTCGAATCAGGGACCTCTCTTGGGAGATCAATCCAGTCTTCCTGCTCTTTGCTCCGTGAGAAAGATCCACCTACGACCTCAAGTCCTCAGACCGACCAGCCCAAGAAACATCTCACCAATTTCAAATCCGGTACGTGGCCTCTTTTTACTCTCTTCTCCAACTTGCCTCACTATCCCTCAACCTCTTTCTCCTTTCAATCTTGGCACCACACTTCAATCTCTCCCTTCTCTTAATTTCAATTCATTTTCTGGTAGAGACAAAGGAGACACGTTTTATCTGTGGACCCAAAACTCCGGCGCCGGTCACAGACTGGGAAGGCAGCCTTCCCTTGGTGTTTAATCATTGCAGGGATGCCTCTCTGACTATTCACCCAGGTTTCGGATGTGTCAGACCACGCAGGGACGCCTGCCTTGGTCCTTCACGCTTAGCAGCAAGTCCTGCTTTTCTAGGGGGCAAGAACCCCCAATCCCTTATTTCTGCACCCTGACCTCTTATCTCTGTGCCCCAATCCCTTATTTCCATGCCCCAACCCCTTCTCTGCTTTTCTGGAGGGCAAGAACCCACCACGCCTTCTCCGAGTCTCTACTCTTTTCTCTGGGCTTGCCTCCTTCACTATGGGCAAGCTTCCACCTTCCATTCCTCCTTCTTCTCCCTTAGCCTGTGTTCTTAAGAACTTAAAACCTCTTCAACTCTCACATGACCTAAAATCTAAGCGTCTTATTCTGCAATGCCACTTGACCCCAATACAAACTTGACAGTAGTTCCAAATAGCAGGAAAATGGCACTTTCAATTTTTCCATCCTACAAGAATCTAAATAATTCTTGCTGTAAAATGGGCAAATGGTCTGAGGTGCCTGATGTCCAGGCATTCTTTTACACATCAGTCCCTTCCTAGTCTCTGTGCCCAATGCAACTCATCCCAAATCGTCCTTCTTTCCCTCTCGCCTGTCCCCTCAGTCCCAACCCCAAGCATCACTGAGTCTTTCTAATCTTCCTTTTCTACAGACCCATCTGACCTCTCCCCTCCTGGCCAGGCTGAGCTAGGTCCCAATTCTTCCTCAGCCTCTGCTCCTCCATCCTATAATCCTTTTATCATCTCCCCTCCTCACACCTGGTCCAGCTTACAGTTTTGTTCCGTGACTAGCCCTCCCCCACCTGCCCAGCAATTTCCTCTTTAAAAAGTAGCTGGAGCTAAAGGCATAGCCAAGGTTAATACTCCTTTATCCAACCTCTCCCAAATCAGTTAGCGTTTAGACTCTTTTTCATCAAATATAAAAAAAACCCAGCCCAGTTCATGGCTCGTTTGGCAGCAACTCTGAGACTTACAGCCCTAGACTCTGAAAAGTCAAAAGGCCGTCTTATTCTCAATATACATTTTATTACCCAGCCTGCTCCCAACATTAAATAAAACTCCAAAAATTAAATTCCGGCCCTCAAACTCCACAACAGGACTTAATTAACCTCGCCTTCAAGGTGTACAGTAATAGAAAAAAGTTGCAATTCCTTGCTTCCACTGTGAGACAAACCCCAGCCACATCTCCAGTACACAAGAACTTCCAAATGCCTGAACTGCAGCGGCCAGGCATTCCTCCAGGCCTGCCTCCCCCAGGAGCTTGCTACAAGTGCCAGAAATCTGGCCACCAGGCCAAGGAATGCCTGCAGCCCATTATTCCTCCTAAGCCATGTCCCGTCTGTGTAGGACCCCACTGAAAATCGGACTGTTCAACTCACCTGGCAGCCACTCCCAGAGCCCCTGGGACTCTGGCCCAAGGCTCTCTGACTGACTCCTTCCCAGATCTTCTCGGCTTAGCAGCTGAAGACTGACACCGCCCAATTGCCTCAGAAGCCTACAGGACCATCACAGACGCTCTGGGTAACTCTCACAGTGGAGGGTAAGTCCGTCCCCTTCTTAATCAACACGGAGCGGAGGCTACCCACTCCACATTATGTTCTTTTCAAGGGCCTGTTTCCCTTGCCTCCATAACTGTTGTAGGCATTGACGGCCAGGCTTCTAAACCTCTTGAAACTCTCCAACTCTGCTGCCAACTTAGACAATACTCTTTTAAGCACTCCTTTTTAGTTATCCCCACCTGCCCAAACTTAGACAATACTCTTTTAAGCACTCCTTTTTAGTTATCCCCACCTGCCCAGTTCCCTTATTAGGTGGAGACACTTTAACTAAATTATCTGCTTCCCTGACTATTCTTGGACTACAGCCGCATCTCATTGCCGCCCTTCTCCCCAACCCAAAGCTTGCTTCGTGTTTTCCTCTCATATCCCCCTACCTTAACCCACAAGTATGGGACATCTCTACTCCTTCCCTGGCAACCGATCACATGCCCATTACCATCCCATTAAAACCTAATCACCCTTACCCCACTCAACACCAATATCCCATCCCACAGCATGCTTTAAAAGGATTAAAGCCTGTTATCACCTGCCTGCTACAGCATGAGCTTCTAAAACCTATAAACTCTCCTTACAATTCCCCCATTTTACCTGTCCAAAAACCAAAGCTTACAAGTTAGTTCAGAATCTGCGCCTTATCAACCAAATTGTTTTGCCTATCGACCCCGTGGTGCCAAACCCATATACTCTCCTATTCTCAATACCTCCCTGTACTACCCGTTATTCTGTTCTGGATCTCAAACATGCTTTTTTTAAACTATTCCTTTGCACCCGTCATCCCAGCCTCTCTTCGCTTTCACTTGGACTGACCCTGACACCCATTAGGCTCAGCAAATTACCTGGGCTGTACTGCTGCAAAGCTTCACAGACAGCCCCCATTACTTCAGTCAAGCCTAAATTTCATCCTCATCTCTTACCTATCTCAGCATAATTCTCATAGAAACACACATGCTCCCCCGCTGATCGTGTCCGATTAATCTCCCAAACCTCAATCCCTTACAAAACAACAACTCCTTTCCTTCCTAGGCATGGTTAGTGCGGTCAGAATTCTTACACAAGAGCCAGGACCGCATGCTGTAGCCTTTCTGTCCAAACAACTTGACCTTACTGTTTTAGCCTAGCCCTCCTGTCTGTGTGCAGTGGCTGTCACTGCTTTAACACTTTTAGAGGCCCTAAAAATCACAAACTATGCTCAACTCACTCTCTACATGTCTCATAACTTCCAAAATCTATTTTCTTCCTCATACCTGACACATATACTTTCTGCTCCCTGGCTCCTTCAGCTGTACTCACTCTTTGTTAAGTCCTACAATTACCATTGTTCCTGGCCTGGACTTCAATCTGGCCTCCCACATTATTCCTGATACCACAACTGACCCCCATGACTGTATCTCTCTGATCCACCTGACATTCACCCCATTTCCGCATGTTTCCTTCTTTCCTGTTCCTCATCCTGTTCACGCTTGATTTATTGATGGCGGTTCCACCAGGCCTAATCGCCACACACCAGCAAAGGCAGGCTATGCTATAGTACAAGCCACTAGCCCGCCTCTTAGAACTTCTCATTTCCTTTCCATTGTGGAAATCTATCCTCAAGGAAATAACTTCTCAGTGTTCCATCTGCTATTCTACTAATCCTCAGGGATTATTCAGGCCCCCTCCCTTCCCTACACATCAAGCTTGAAGATTTGCCCCTGCCCAGGACTGGCAAATTAGCTTTACTCAACATGCCCCGAGTCAGATAACTAAAATACCTCTTAGTCTAAGTAGACACTTTCACTGGATAGGTAGAGGTCTTTCCTACAGGGTCTGAGAAGGCCACCGCAGTCATTTCTTCCCTTCTGTCAGACATAATTCCTCAGTTTAGCCTTCCCACCTCTATACAGTCTGATAACAGACCAGCCTTTATTAGTCAAATCAGCCAAGCAGTTTTTCAGGCTCTTAGTATTCAGTGAAACCTTTATATCCCTTACAGTCCTCCGTCTTCAGGAAAAGTAGAATGGACTAAAGGTCTTTTAAAACACACTTCACCAAGCTCAGCCACCAACTTAAAAAGGACTGGACAATACTTTTACCACTTTCGCTTCTCAGAATTCAGGCCTGTCCTCGGAATGCTACAGGGTACAGCCCATTTGAGCTGTACAGACGCTCCTTTTCATTAGGCCCCAGTCTCATTCCAGACACCAGACCAACTTAGACTGTGCCCCAAAAAAACTTGTCATCCCTACTATCTTCTGTCTAGTCATACTCCTATTCACCATTCTCAACTACTCATACATGCCCTGCTCTTGTTTACACTGCCGGTTTACACTGTTTCTCCAAGCCATCACAGCTGATATCTCCTGGTGCTATCCCCAAACTGCCACTCTTAGCTCTTGAAGTAAATAAATAATCTTTGCTGGCAGGACTATGCTGAACCTCCTTAGGCACTCTCTAATCAGATGTCCTAGGTCCTCCCAATTCTTAGACCTTTTATGCCTCTTTTTCTCCTTCTCTTATTCCATTTAGTTTTTCAATTCATACAAAACCGTATCCCGGCCATCACCAATAATTCTACACAACAAATGTTTCTTCTAACAACCCCACAGTATCACCCCTTTCCACAAAATCTTCCTTCAGCTTAATCTCTCCCACTCTAGGTTCCCACACCACCCCTAATCCCGCTTGAAGAAGCCCCGAGAAACATCACCCATTTCTCTCTCCATACCACCCCCCAAAAATTTTTACCGCCCCAAGACTTCAACACCATTTTGTTTTATTTTTCTTGTTAATATAAGAAGGCAGGAATGTCAGGCCTCTGAGCCCAAGCCAAGCCATCGCATCCCCTGTGACTTGCACGTATACATCCAGATGGCCTGAAGTAATTGAAGATCCACAAAAGAAGTAAAAATAACCTTAACTGATGACATTCCACCATTGTGATTTGTTTCTGCCCCACTCTAACTGATCAATGTACTTTGTAACCTCCCCCACCCTTAAGAAGGTACTTTGTAATCTCCACCACCCTTAAGAAGGTTCTTTGTAATTCTCCCTACCCCTGAGAATGTACTTTTGCGAGATCCACCCCCTGCCCCCAAAACATTGCTCCTAACTCCATCGCCTATCCCAAAACCTATAAGAACTAATGATAATCCACCACCCTTTGCTGACTCTCTTTTCGGACTCAGCCCACCTGCACCCAGGTGAAATAAACAGCTTTATTGTTCACACAAAGCCTGTTTGGTGGTCTCTTCACACGGACACGCATGAAAATAATATTTTTTTTCTTAATAGATAAGGTTTTTTTGTTGTTTTGTTTTGAGATGGAGTCTCACTCTGTCACCCAGGCTGGAGTGCAGTGGCATGATCTCGGTTCACTGCAACCTCTGCCTCTGGGTTCAAGTGATTCTCCTGCCTCAGCCTCCTGAGTGGCTGGAACCACAGGCATCTGCCACCACACCCAGCTAATTTTTGTGTTTTTAGTAAAGGTGGGCTTTCACCATGTTGGTCAGGTTGGTCTCAAACTCCTGACCTCAAGTGATCCACCAGCCTCAGCCTCCTAAAGTGCTGGGATTATAGGTGTGAGCCACCACACTTAGCCTGGATGAGCATTTTTTTTTTTTTAATCTCAGATTTAGGACTAAGTAGACAAATGTTTCTGAGAACAAAGCCCATATTATTAATATTTTTGTGTTAAGGAGGTTTTGCATATTTACCAATTTATGTGCTTGTAGTACATAAAATGTTTTAGCTTATTCAAATGGTAGAATTGTAACATTAATTTGAAAATATATTTTAGCTTAATAAATAGTTGCAAAATATTTTAGTTTAACAACTAGTTGTAACTAGTTTAAAATTTTTAGCTGAAATCTTAGTTGTATTTAGTGTTGAAATATCTAAAAGATTTAATTTATTAAATTGATAAAAATTATGTCAGTATTCAAGAAACTGCTATTGTCTAAATTCAGCATTCAAATACTAGAAAGGAAAATTTAGTATGGCAAATAAAGTTTCAAACACCCCAATGTGTTTAATTTTCTCTCTGTGATAAACATTTAAAAATCTTTAGATATGACTGTTAAAATTTAACAGTTTATCAATAACCAGTGACTCGAGAAACCAAACTACACTGGGTATGTTCAGTCTGAAACATCATTTATTCAATAACTCCTTGTGATAACTGCAAAAATCTTTCAATGCACAAGAAATAGAAAAATCATTTTAAAGTTGAAACATCATGGAATATCATGGATATCAAAAATAATATAAATTTTAATTTCTGTTTTATATTCGTGTTCTAGAAATACAAAGATTAAAAAATACTTCAGTGTTCCAGTTATTTCTCAGTTTTGTTTAAACAAGTAAGAACACAAAATATTTGCAAATTCAATTTGTTTCCGTGCTTATATATTTATTGTATTTAAAAATTCAAACATGTTATCATAATAAACCCAACTTGACTTCTTTATTTTAGTACTGAGTGACAAAAATCAACACTTGGGAATGGAAGAAAGGGCATGGCAATATTCTATGATCATTTCTTTGTGGTGTTCCCTGTAAGGCATTAGAATGCACATCGTCACTATTCTCTATACTCTGGAGAACTGGCTTCAGAGCTGAGTAGGGGATTTTACTTAAGTTTTGTTGGGTGACTGCCCCAGTTGGCAAGAACCAACTCTCTTCAATTAGATGGAGATTTTGGTTTATTAACCAAAATTCTAAAACTATATTAGGTGTTGCCTCCAGTAGTACAAAAGAAAGCAGTAACTTCCACATTTTAAATTTATTTATTGAATTTATGTATTAAATTCAAATATTTATTATAATCATTACCTCTAGCCTTTAAAACACTAACCACCAATTATCTCACCCACTGACCACCAATCTCAGTCTGCTCAGAACTGTTCAATTTTATCACTGAAACTCCTCAGTTCCAAGCATAATCAAGCAGGCAGTTCTGCATTTAAATTATTTTATATATAGCTGTTTATAGCACTTTTTATAGCAATGTTGTTTATAGCTGTGCTTTATAGCTACTTGAGTACTACTAGACACTTACCAAATCTCTCTCCCAGGGAAACATTCTAGGTGTTTCTGCTGAGGAAGATGGGTTGAGCTACACATGTTCTAGTATTAACTTGAACACAAAATTATGATGGTAAAAGTTCTTGGAGATTTCCGATTTTATGAATGAAGTCATCAAGTCTCTGCTTATTCTCCCCTAAGAAATGTTACAAAATCATTCTGATGGAAAGTTCTGTATCACAATTAGCTTTGCTTTTGTTTGTTTGTTTGTTCATTTTTTGATGTTGTTTTTAGAGGCAGTCTTGCTCTGTTGCCCAGGCTAGAATGCAGTGGTGTGATCACAGCTCACTGCAGCCTTAAACTCCTGGGCTCAAGGTACCCTCCTGCCTCAATATCCTGAGCAGTTAGGGCTAGCAGGTAGGAGCTACAATGTCCAGCTATTAATATCTTTTCTTTAAAAAAAATTTGTGGACATGAGGGTCATATTATGAATACAAAGCCTTGGCTGGTGTCAAACTCTTGGCCTCAAGTGATCATCTACCTTGAATTCCCAAAGTGCTGGGATTATAGGCATGACTCATTGCACCAGCATTGTTTAGGTTTAGAATTCAGCAGTCAATTGTAATTTGTCGCTGCAATGATGCAATGATACAATGAATCAACATGAGCAGAACTTGATTAGAATGACTGAAAGCTTGAAAGCTCAGAGTCATAACAGCTCTGCCACTACATGTCTTGATGGTCATTTTTTAGATACAGCTAGACTGTTACTACTAGGTTAATCAATTGCCAAGAAAATTCACAAAAGAAAAGAAACCACAAAAAGAAATGCATAGTAGTACTGTTAAAAGACATTAAACCTGAAATAGAAGAAATACATTTACAAATGTATAACAAAGGCACACAAACGGCAATTTTCAGAGTAACGTATTTGAGGAATATGTAAAGGGCTTTATCTTTGTGGTCTCTGAATATACTTAATAACTTTCAAATATGTAAAATAATATATATTTTAATGAAAACTCATAACTCGATAATTTAAAAATAATATATAAAAATCCTACAATATTTTTATTAAGAAATTTTATTAAGAAATTAAATAATTTTATTAAGAAATTAAATAATTAAGAAATTTAGCTTTCAAAGTGAATATTCACCTAGTGGAAAATATTTTATATTAACAGTAATAAAGCTGTATTTTTGTCTCTGATTTTACTTTGCAATATAGTGAAGAGTACTAATCAGAAAATCTTTCAGGCAAATACATTAAAACATATTTGTCTTTACTGAAAAATCAAACGTGTAATTATAATATCATTTTCTTATTGATTTACAATATGATCTGATGAGTGACACAAATTTATGAGGCCATGTTCAAATATCACCCTTAGCCTTACATCCTCTACCTCCTAGCCCTACCTATAGGCCAACCAACCCATTTTCTGTGCTACTGGATTTTGCCTACTCTGACTTCCTCAAGGATTTTATGTCTGAAATTATTTTATTTTTTCTGTCTCATTTCTGTGTCATCAGCAGTGTTTTTTTTTTGCTCCACTTTCACTAGCTAACTCCAAAATAGTACTTGAGATTCTTTACAATCTCTGCTTCATAATAAACAAACAGCTAAGCAATTAATTAAAAAGATATAAATAAATAAATAAAACCTCCCCAAACCTTCAACAGATGGTTCGGTAGATTTGTGAGATGGGAAAATGAAATCATTCATGAAATTCACTGTGATATTATCCTTTTGAAAAGATTATCTACTTCTGTTTTTATTAAGTAGGTTTGATCAAGACCTTCAGTTTATTTTCTGTTAGCCTACATTAGAGAAAAATTAATAATATCTATTAATCCTCCATATTAAACCTCCAGATAATTATTCTTTCATAAAGGAATCTTGTTCCCCGGCATTCTGCTAAAAAAAAAGGAAAACAGGTTTTTGTTTACTCCAAAACACAAAGAAAGTTGTAACTGGATTTTAACTTAGGCCCAAATTCTGCCATGGATAACATAATTAAACAGAATTAGAAAACTCTCACACTTTCTGACATATTAACCTCAATAGCCTACAATAAAAATTTGCGATCTACTGTCAGTCATTAAGTGTCAACCCTAACTCTTTGAAAAAGACATTGCTAGTAGACACTGGATTGAACGTCATAGTACAGGTGATATACTGCTTATCAGTGCTCTGAAGGAAAATAAAGAGAAAGTGAAACTTTTTGCTGGCTTTTTCTTCTGGTGATGAAATTTTTTGTCACATTGTGAGTATATAAAAAAATGTTATTTGGCCTGGAGAGGGACATTCTGAATTTCAAAAAATCTCTATTCTATTATAGCCTATTCATTAAATAAATTATATTGACTTGAATTGATTTGAGTCCACGCCTATACATAAACTGCAACAATGGTTATTATTGGGTATGATGGGGTGGGAAATGTAAACGTGCCGCCTTTGTTTTTTTCCTCTGATCTGAAGAAAAAAATAATCTTCAAAGCTATTTCTAATTGCCAAGCAAAGAAATTGAGTGATAAGGCAACTATTACCAACTTCATTAAAAATTTATCTACATATTGCAGTCATATTATTTTTAAATGTCCTTTAGAATATCATGCAAGAGAAAAATGTCTGTTTTAGGAAACTGAATATCTAAATCCGTTACATTTTGTTGAAATGTATCAGGAGTCTAAAAACCTCATCCATCTTCAAAATGTGAAATTTATGAATAAATGACCTTAAGATCTGACTTTTGAAATATAATCTGTTGATCGTACTGGAAACTGATGAGTATTGCTACTCTTTGGAGCATTTGAGCATTTGTTTACATTTTGGATCTGCCTCTTGATTGTGGTGTAACATCGTACAATGTACTTAAATTTGAGATGAAAGAATCAAACTCATGGAATGTTGTTTGGATTGAATGGCAAAAAGCACTCAGGTATGCATCTGGAAGTTGTTATTATTTATAATTATAGACCAATATATTTTCTAGAAGCTCTGAGAATAAGATAAAACCATTGTGTAATTTAACTGAAAAGGCTGAACTCATATTTCGTTTCCTTTGAAACAGGAGAGATCTAAAGTAGCCTATACTACCTCTTAGACATTTTGTTTGTTTGTTTTTAATTGAATAACATTAACTGATAGTATAATCACAAAATAAAATAGCCTCCAGAAAATAAATGTTCCATTTAGTACGTTGAGAATAATTATTTGCAAAAAAAAGTGATCTACCCTTACTTTAAAATTTTTTTTAATTAAAATGTAATTTAAAAAAATTCAACATAAACTAAAACATTATTCCACTTACACTATTCATAACATGGAATAAAATCAAAGTAGAAATTATCACACAGAATTTAAAGCATAAATGTTAATTATAAACCTGGCCAATGGGCAATTAGGATTACTTAATAAGTAGTTCCATTAAGATAAATTATCCTAATATGGCTCTTAAATTAGCTCAAAATTTACATAAAAAGCAATAATTATGAATATTAAGGGTCATATCTACTGTTTTATTAACAGCATCTTCTTTGCATTTAGTAACTGAGGTAGAGAGGGCATATTTAAAATATAATAATCATAGAGATTGTCTCTTTGTCAAGCTATTCTCTTCTAATCAAGTACAAAGGTACAGACACAACTTTGCATTTAGAACTAATAATTGCCACTTTTCTGTCTTTATTTTAACATTAAACTTTTCTTCTGAAGAGTGTAGAGAATGCCATGGGACAGAATCCAGCATCATCATTCAATTTTATCCAACAAACGGCACACAAAGCCCACATTTCCATATAAAGTGGAACCCCAGGAAATAATTATCTACCGTACATTTAAACTCTGGTAGTGTAATTAAAGAAATTCAGACTAAATGACTAATCAACTTGCCTTGAATTGTAACAAGTAACAGTAAATATAAAAAGGTGTGTATACCACAATGTTTTCCAAACAATTTGGCTTAGTAGTGATTAAATATTTTAGAAAACTTCTGCATACTGTTGTGCAATTTAGACTGACATCTAAAAATGTGAACCATGAGTTTAAATACTTGCAAAGGATATAACTCCCAACATGTTACATGTATTTAAATTTAGAATTACATTTTGCACTTACATGTATAAATGTAATCTAACACCATAATATTTGATAATAATAATCATTCACTTAGAAATACATAAGCAAGCACTTCTCTAATAGGTGTCAATTTTATGATGTCTCCTTTTAAAACTTGTACTACCACTCCGGTTCCCCAGCAGAAAGTAATCCCATCATCTTTTATTAATCTCCATATCGTACACCCTGAAATGAACAATTCTCCGTATATACTCCACATGCACTTGAAATTCACTTTTTATTTCTATGATTACAAGTTTCCAAATTTTAAAATAAACTATTTGGATTGAGTTTTCATTTCAATTGTTAATAATAGAGTATTAATAAAACCAATACAGAATACTATACATTTCGCTAATGGATAATTATTTAAAATACTTTTCTTCATGAGAGAGGAAACATAATACTTATTGCTAGAATGCCAACCAAGTACATAATAAATTTTATAGTTATGTATTTTTCAGGTGCTATAATTGGGAAAAAATTGTTTATGTAAATGAGAATGGAAAGTGTTTTGTTATAACATTTCACTCAATGATTTGAATTCCATTAGAATTACAGGCTAGGAATGATACACTGGTTGAATATTACAGTTAATATTTATAGATTTATTAGTTGATAATTTCATTTACTGATCTTCTCAATTTTGTTGAAGAAAAAATGCAAAAAGATTCTTTTAAATGTAATTAGAGTCAATCACACTTTTAGTTTCTTGGAAGTATACCTGTACCTGTTAATTTCCCATTTAGAGAAACTCCTTTATA
The DNA here is from genome assembly GCF_009828535.3 of Hylobates moloch. Classification (NCBI taxonomy): domain Eukaryota; kingdom Metazoa; phylum Chordata; class Mammalia; order Primates; family Hylobatidae; genus Hylobates; species Hylobates moloch. Next base: position 151,451,435 of record NW_026652279.1, read on the forward strand.
AACTGAAATAATTAGATAATTCGGGAAAATTAAATTATTTTCAATCTCAATACACACTCTCCAATTATATACTTTTAATTAAAATATACATTTTATCACATGCTTAAATATATTTTCCAGAAAACTTTAGAGCTGCAGGTTTAGTTCAATGAATATCAAAATCATCTTTCATATAAATGAATTGGCAAACCCAGTCTTCATTGTCTAAGCAATCAGCCAAATGAGATTTGCTTTTTGTTATAAAAAGGCCGAATTTATTTTTTAATCTAAATATTTATATTCATATAGATTCCTATGACCACAATCTCTTTTCTAGTTCTCATTCTCCTTCAGTCTAGAACTCTCTTCCTCTCTCAAAAGATGGAAAGTGGGTCTTCCTAAAATTAAAAAGATTTGGAATTGTCCCTTGTTTAGATGGCTCAGGGTTTTTAATATTAATGACAATGCAAGGTAAGAAGACTCAGGATGCCTAAGAGGCATATACTTCTTTTGCAGTGCTAGAGACGGGGAAGTGGGAAGAATGAGATCAAAGAAGGAACTTATGGGAAGGAGTTTGTGTGGAAGTTGAGGATCTAAACAGCCATGCACGTGTACCCTTTGGGAAATCTTAACCTCCCAGGTATAGGTATATGCCAAGGTCAAGACCAATGGGAAAAAGAACAGGTTTAGCTTTATCTCCCAAATTGCAACTGCAAGGATTGTCAAGATGCAAGAGGTGGTGAGAATGAGAAGACGCATTAATTTCAGGTAGAATAGGGAAGTTAAAAATACTAGAGAACCAAACGAAGGGACCCCAGGTTGTGATGTGAGGAAGGAAGACAGCGTTCTTGAGGGGAAATATTGCTGGCTGGGGTCGTGACCTATTTTGATATCCCCAAATTCTAGATAATAAGGCCCATATTCATACACAGTCCATTGGAATGAAGTAGCTCATCTTCATGTTCCAACTATGAATTCTCTTACACTTTCTAGAAGCAGAATCCTTATTAATAGTAAAGCAATGCTGTAGTCCTTCGTACCTTTATGGTTTCCATTTCCCACTGAAATAGTCGATAAATCCTAGTACTTACTGAAATAATATCAATCATGCCATGACAAAAACATCACCAATAAATTGATAAATATGATTTTTTTTTGCTCAAGCAGTATTATTTTTTAAATAATTAGGTTTTATGGTTTGTTGTTTAAAATCCAGATATAAACTCCAGTTAAATAGGCATTATGTTCTTTTAACAGTGGTCCTTGACTCCAAGCTTAAATGCATTAAATGAACTTCTAAACTAAATATTTTCATGTGAGCTGTTCAGAGGTTTATTCAGGAATATAAATCAGTATCTAAGTTGGATAGCAGTCAGAAACCATGAATCAATAATTGAGAACTTTGAAAATGAATTTTATGGAAAAGATAAAAAGAAGAAAATATATAATCCCTCAAATTCATTGCCAATTCAGCGCCAATTCAGTAGGGTTTTGAGTTGTTTTGTAGTAATAATTTATGACATGTAAATTCTTTTTTAGAAGAATGGTATTAATTCAATGTGGCTAAATAGACTAGGAATATAATCTGTCCACATGAAATAGGACAGTATCTTCTGTCCTAGGTAAGAAAGGAAGCCAGAACTTGGCTTATTAGTATCTCTGGAAACACAGGTAAAAAAATTGATGTCATCTTTTCATAGACAATAGAATCTTTATTTCAGCCAGTTTACAAATCATGTTAACATTCAAAGAAATGTGGTTGGTATTTATAATATTTTAAATGAAAGTAACTAGGTGATATTTAGTATTATAAAGGGGAATTCTGAATATTTTAGTAATTGTAGTAATAATTAGCAAATATTTCTTATTTAGAAAAAATTACTGATTTAATTATTTCAGTTTTATATATTATGACATTATTTTCAGTGTCACCACATTTTTTTTAAGTTTTCTTAAACTATTGACAGATTTTGAAAGAAAATAAAAAAAATTCAAATATTTTTTAGAAAAACAGTAATCAGAGTATAATAAGCATGCACATATTTAGTCAGTATTAAATATAATTTAAGAATTAAAATTTCCTCATGCACATGTATGTTTATTGCGGCACTATTCACAATAGCAAAGACTTGGAACCAACCCAAATGTCCAACCATGATAGACTGGATTAAGAAAATGTAGCACATATACACCATGGAATACTGTGCAGCCATAAAAAATGATGAGTTCATGTCCTTTGTAGGGACATGGATGAAGCTGGAAACCATCATTCTCAGCAAACTATCGCAAGGACAAAAAACCAAACACTGCATGTTCTCACTCATAGGTGGGAATTGAACAATGAGAACACATGGACACAGGAAGGGGAACATCACACACTAGGGCCTGTTGTGGAGTGGGGGGCGGGGGGAGGGATAGCATTAGGAGATATACCTAATGTAAATGATGAGTTAATGGGTGCAGCACACCAACATGGCATATTATACATATGTAACAAACCTGCTCATTGTGCACATGTACCCTAGTACTTAAAGTATTTTATATATATATATATATATAAAGAATTAAAATTTCCTATACCACTCTTAATATGTTGCTTGGAGTTCTAGGAAGACAGCAAAAGCACTGTTTTAATTTTTACTTTTTTTAAATGGGTAAGACCTTGTGGTAGTAATAATCTCATATGAAGCCATCCAAACTCTAATAAATATATGAAAAATAATAGCAAAGTAAAATTATACTTCATTTTTGGACGCCCAGGATTTAGTACCAAAATTTTATATTCCTTTTCGTTATTTAGGCATAACCTACAAAACAATCTAAGAAAAAAATGATTAATCAGAAACTAAAGTTTGTGTTAATTATGATCCATTGAAACATTTTATAACGCAGCATTAGCTTTTTATATTATCTTCAGCTTGCAAAGCTAATGTTAATTACTGTATGGATTAATAGCTGTCAAGTGTGTCCTACTTTCAGTATAAATGAATATAAATTAGCTTCATATTTTGGCAATAAATAAAGTACATCACTTTTGGAATTCTTTTAACTCTTATATGCACATATCCTCGTATAAATCAGAGTGGCAGTTACATATTTCTCTGAAATTAAAATTGTTCTCAGTTCTGAAACAAGAAGAAACAACCTTGGTTCTCTTTCTCCCTGTAATTGAGATTGCTGATTGAGCAGGCTGTGGGGAGCAGGCCATCTCTGAGTAAGCACGGTGGGGAAAGAACCAGACCTAAGGCAATGACCCTGAGCTGCTACCATCAAAATCCCTTCTGTTGTTTTCCCCTAACACACTGTTTTACTCATTAAAAATGAATGGATGGTAAAGCATTTTATGTTTCCAATTAGTTATTCAAGGTTTAAAAGCTAAGTTCATTTCACTTAAGACAAAACCAAATAAACCTGAAAGTTTAAAACAGTGTGAACAGTCTTATGAGTAAATGTTAAGCTTCTCCCTCTCTCTTTCTCTTTTATTTTCTTAAAACATTAAAAATACTTCATGCATCCTTCAGTACTGTCTTTGTGTTCTCTAAAATTCGAGTAGCCTGTAGTTTATCTTCTATAGATTTTAGTTCGCACTTCATTCAGTTAGAGCTTTGCAACAACCATACAGTTCATTTCCCAGATCTCAGTGTCTCTTTATTCTCATTTATCCCATAGTCTATGGCCAGAGCAGCATTTCTTATTTATGTATTTTATTAATATTTTTAATTGACAGATATGATTATATGTATTTATTATGTACAACATGATGTTTTGAAATATATATACATTATGAAGTGGTTAAGTCTAAGTAATTACCTCATACAGCTATCTTTTTGTTGTGAGAACAATTAACACTTAACATCTTTGCATTTAAAAAATATTATGTAATGCCATGCCCCCCTACTTTTTCAAACTATTCAGTATCACCAATAAACAAATGAATAAAAGCTAGAAAACTGCAAGGATATTGTTAACCCCAAACAATGGAAAGTTACCTTCAATTACAGTTATGCAACAGGAGAGTTCCCTGAACCTCCTTGTAGGACATGCGACAAGGATGTGTGGCTCATCTGTTTGGCTGCCAAGTGCTCAAACCCCTTATGGGAGAGGAGCATGCAGATGGGCAGGTGCAGGAGCCAGGGTGAGTGCTTTTGGGATCCAGCCCCACAGTAGCATCTAGGGGTGGGTTCCTGTGATATCTGAAGCCCCCATGGGCATATTATAGTGCTCTTTTAGCTCTGCCATTTGCAGATGGCTTAAGTGTTAACCAGCTCAGTGCCCTCATGGTATCTGGGTTCTTGTTCGGCATCTAGGAAGAATCAGGTCACAAGGACAAATTGATGGATGGTAAATACAGGAGATTTTATTGCCAAATGGAGGTGGTTCCCAGCAGGATGAATGAGGAGTTGGAAATGGGAAGGAGTGGGAAGATGATCTTCCCCTGGAGTTTGGCTGTCCCATGGCAATCTCCTCTCTGACCGTCTCCATCTGAACACCTCTCAATGTTCAGACGCCCTTTCTCTTCTCTCCTTCTCTGCCACACTGTTCTGTTCCTCTGCTCTTCTGCTTTGGAGCCTGGGGCTTTGGGTTTATATGAGTACAGGATAAGGGGTGTGTGGTGGGCCAAAAGGCCACCTTTGGGTGTGAAAACAGGAATGCCTGTTTCCATTTAGAACCACAAGTTTCCAGGCTTGAGGGTGGGGTCTTTGTTGGGAAACACCCTCTTTTACCCAGTATTTCCCTGCTTTTTGTCTGTATCAGTTATATTTCTGGTACATTAGATCCCAGAGGTCAAGGCCTAGAAAGGCAATGCTTCTTCTGTCTCAGTTCTACCTTCTACCATCCAGCTTTCTTTCGTGAAGGCTTTTCTTGACCCTGGTGTTTAACACAATTTATTGCCACCTTCAGGAAAAATGAAAGCCCCTAGTTGAAATATGTCCCTACCAATGCTATCAGGAAATAGAATCAGAGTACGACATCATAAACTTAATTTTGGAAGATATCTTTTTGGCTTCTTAACTAAGTTACTGTAGCGATTGAGTCGTTTTGGTCATAATTCTTTTCACCCTGTATTATTTTGCTAGGGTTGCCATCACAAATTCCCACAAACCAGGAGGGTTATGACTACAGAAAGGTATACTCTCACAGTCATGGAGACCAGATGCCTGAAACCAAGGAGTCAGCAGGACCGTGCTCCCTCTGAGGCCTTCAGGGGAGTATCCTTCCTTGTTTCTTTCATCTTCTGGTAGCCCTAGGGTTTCCTAACTTAGAAATGCATCATTCCAGTTTCTGCCTCTATCTTCACATGCTATTCTCCTGTGTATCTGTGACTGAGTTTTGCTCTTCTTTTTAGAGGATAAGAAGTCATATTAGGTTAGCCCTTCCTACTTCCAATGATCTCCTATTATTTATAACTCGATTGCATTTCTAAGAGCCCTTTTCCAAATAAAGCCAAATGCACAGGTACCAGGGTTCAGATTCAACATACCTATTTTGGGGGAACACAATCTAACCCATAACAGACCCCATTTTTGGAAAAGCAGCTTAAGGGAAACATCCTTTGTAGTCTTTACAGATAAATGATTCTAGGCGATGAGTTACACAATGTAACCACTGGGAAAATAACTTGAATAAAAAGTCATTTTTGGTCATATAAGTCCTATCTATCCTTTTCATTTTATAGCATAGTCATATATGTTTAATCCGTGCTTTCACAGTTTTCAGGAATTAACTCTTATGCTTGAGAGAGGCTACTGTATTATGTATATATTTTTGGTACCACAATTTAAGAAAGATAATGACAAATCCTGCTATAACTTAAAAATAATCAAGAAAATGAGCGCTCTTGAAAGCACTGTATCTCGAGAAAAATCTAAGCAATCAGAGACATGACAAATATTATTTGCTAACTGTCTTTGGATATAATTTTTTGTGTGTGATTTGGAAAGAGATTAGAGGGACTTTGCTCACCTTTAGGGTATAGAAATATTAATAACACAGAGGTCAAAGGTATGAGAAGGCAAATTTAAGTTCAGTGTAAAGAAATGTTGTATTTTATGAGATCCAGGCTCAAAATCAAATACATATGACAGTAATCTGCATTTTAGAAGTGTTCAGAGAAGGATCACTTCTTCCATTAGGTTAAAAAATATTTAATAAGCGCAAGCTATGTAACCAAGTCTGGGGTTGTGACCAACACTAACCCGAGGATGTGAGTTTTGATTGGATAAGTGGCTGGACTAAGCTGAACATGGTCCCCTGTAGAGTACCCTTTTGTCTAGAATTATGGCTTTAATATGCTCATAAATCTTCAAAGACTGGTTTTACATCGTGCTGGCTTTTTAACTTAAATACAGAATAAGTTTGATTATAAAACACATAGTACAGTACAGAGGAACTGTCATAGTATGTGAAGCCATTTTCTGAACAGATCTATTCAACCTCTGCTGAGGAGCAAGAACATGGTGTGTTTTTGTTTTTATTTTTTCCACCATATCCTCAGCTGCATTGGATCCTGATGAGGATGTGCTGTTTTAAACTGTAAAATACCATCTCCCCACACAGCCTACAGGGGAGAATCCATACTAATGCAATGGATAATAGAAGATGGACTAATTATTTCTAACTTAATTACTAGAAATTCTTGTACAGTTTTTGTTGGCATCAATTTAGCTCTGAAAAGCAAATATGTAAATAGAATGCAAATCACAATAATCAGTAAGCTAAATTGTTTGTAATAAATTTAGATATTTTACATTTCCTCTTGGCTCATCAGAAATGATTAGAGGATGTAAATGATCTCATTGGAATTAATGCAGGTTCTCTACTGCCATTAGTATTTTCAAGTATTACTCCACACTTTTACAAGCTGAAATCATTGGGCATTAAAATGGAAAAACAGTGCTCTTTTAAGGTGTAATTATCCACTGTAGCATATTAACACTTTCAAGTGTCTGATTCATAATTAAAAACCAAGAAAACAACCTAAGACTCAAACCACCTGCCAATCTCTCCTTATTATTTAAAAAACGTGATTAGAGACTTTATTTCATTTGAAATTTGGTGAGAATGCAGCTGAATATAATTGATTTGATTTCAAAAAAGTGAAAAGACATTGATAAGTATCTGAAATGAAAGTAATGTTATCACTGCAGATGTAAGGACAGTTTAAAAAGAATGACAGGGGAATATTACAAACTATTTTATGCCCATAAATCTGGTAACACAGGTAAAAAGGACAAGTACTTTAAAAGATAAAATGAGAAGATACAAACAAAAAATGCAAATTAAATCCTGCTCAAGAAACCACACCCTGAGTAATACTATAGCTATTAAAAAAATTCTGTTCATAGTTAAAAACCTGCAATTAAAGAAAACTCCAAATCCAGAGAACTCTACTGGTGAGTTCAACCAAAAACATAGAAAGAAATAACAATTTTATATGAAATGTTCAATAATATGGGAAAACAGTGGGTACTTTCCAACTCACCTTATGAAGCTAGCATTATTCTGATACCAAAAGTGGTAAAATATCATTAAAAGGAAAACTATACTATCTTTTATGAATAAAGATGCAAAACTCTTCAACATATTAACAAATTTTATCCAACAATATATGGAAGTGATAATACATCAATATCAAGTGAGGTTTTTCCAAAAAAAGGTAAGTCTGGGTCAATATTTGAAAACCTAGAAATGTAATTCAACACATTAAGTAACTAAAAGAAAAAAATTGGCAGTGTCATCATATGAGTAGAACACATTTTATAAAATTTAACATCTACTCATGCTAAAATTGCTCAGTTGCAATTTAATGGCAAAAGAATGAATGCTTTCCTCAAAACGTTATAACCAAGACAAACATATCCACAGTCACCATTCATATGAAACATCTAGCTGGGGCCGGGCATGGTGGCTCACACCTGTAATCCCAGTACTTTGGGAGGCCAAGGCAGACCTCCTGAGGTCAGGAGTGCGAGACCAGCCTGTCCAACACGGTGAAACCGTGTCTCTACTAAAAATACAAAAAATTAGCCAGGCATGGTTGTGGGCACCTGTAATCCCAGCTACTTGGGAGACTGAGGCGAGGGAATCGCTTGAACCTAGGAGGCAGAGGTTGCAGTGAGCTGAGATTGCACCACTGCACTCCAGCCTGGGCACAACATCACGACTCCATCTAAAATAATAATAATAATAAAATAAGAACAAAAACTAGCTGGAATACCTAGCCACTGCAATAATGGTAGAAAAAGAAATAAAAAGTTTTAACAGGTAAAACTATTAGAAATAAAAAAAAATAAACTGCTCTTATTTTCAAATGGGATGACTGTTTATGTGGAGAATCCCAAACTATTTAAAAAAAGAACCATTAGATCTAATAAATGAGTTTCACAAGTTTACAAAATACAAGCTTAATCTAAAAATTATAATTGAACAATTAGAATTTAAATTTCACAGTGAAGTTTGCAATAGCATTAAAAAACAAAATGCTGAAATTTAAATCTAACAAAAAATGTTCAAATCTGAATGCCAAAGTTAAAAAAATATAAGAAAAAATGAATATATTGGATAGACGTAACATATAAAATGAAACAAGAATGGTAGAATTTAAAACTTTCTAAGAGATGGAAAGACATTTTAGGAGGTGGAAAGAAATGCTGGTATGTTTAGAAGTCAATATCAAGCAGGTGTGTTAAAAATGTAGTGGGTAATGAATAAAAAAAAGGAAAGAAGGAAATAGAATAGAAAGGAGGGAAGGAAGGAAGGAAGGAAAGAAGGAAGGAAGGAAGGAAGGAAGGAGGGAAGGAAATAAGGTAACCACATGGAAGTAGAAAGAATTAAAGGAAATAGTGAATACTGAATTAAATATAGAATTACAATATAAGAAAAAAGAAAACAAAAAAGTCATAATAAACAAAAATAATGTAGTAGAAAATATTCAAATAGCACAGCAATCACTTGTGTAAATGGACTAACCTGACCTATTTGTAAGTCAGAGAGAATCTAGCAAAAATCCAAGTACCTAGTTTTTACAAAGACACACCCAAAAGAAGAGCATAGAATAATTAAATATACATATACATTTACATATAGTAATTTTTACAAAAAACATAGATTTTTCATTTTAAATGTTAGCATAGCTTACAAAAGGATGAAATAATGCAAAAAGCACTGTTAAAAACAATAATAATTCAGAAAGAAGATGGGAAAATATGATTATATATGGTTTAGTAAAATACCTTTAAAATAAATTACAAGCAATTGTCAGAATTACAAAAACAATCTTACAAATCTTTATTCAGAGCGGAAGATATTTACGTGCTTTTAGTGATAGTTGATAGATCAAACAGCTTAAAAGGAGTAATGATTTAGCAATTTTGAAAAATAAAATTAAAGCACCTTCTTAGTGGAAAAACACAAAATTTAGCAGTTACCAATGAAAAAGTATGTATTTATTTAAATACAACTGGAAAATATTCAAATTTTACCACACGCCAAAGCACAAAATCAAATTTAACAAATGTGAACATTAGTTTCATACAATCCATAAACCTCTAACTACAATGCAAACCAATTAGAGATTAGTGTTTTAAATAGCATATATTCATATATAACTACATGAATGAATTAAAACATTTTATTAAACTATAGAAGAATTCGTATGGAAATAAGGACATTTTAGAACTGAATACTAGTTGAAATATTTATAGAGAAAACCAAGGGATACATAAGGAGAGCTTAGAAAATTTTCATCTTAAATAATTACTTTTATAAACAGAAGAAAATCTAAAATCTAATGGTCTAATATTTCAATATAAGAATTTAGAGGAACAAAAATAAAGAAAATGAAGTAGAAGGACAGAAATAAAGATAAAATCACAAATTAATGAATTAGAAAACACCTGCAAACAGGGCGCGTGCCCACACAAACGAAATCTAGTTATTTGTTAAGATTAATAAAATACCATACCTCTGGTAATATTGGCCAAGAAAAGTCAAGATAATGAACTCTATTTAACCTTGACTCACTAAACAAGTTTTAATCTCTAATTTCTCTTGAAAGCCTACTAAAATTGCAATAAAGGAATAAGCACACATACACTCACACACACAAAGAAAATGAACAAGCAAAAAGACAGTAGACAAGAGATGTTGATACAATTTTAAACACACTGAATAGATGAACAAAAAGTAATTGAAACAGGAGAAAAAAGGAAATACGGAACTTCAGCTAAGTATGAAACCAATGTGAGTTGGCTAATTTACAGTCCGGAACCCTGGGAAGACCCTAGAATTGGAGGCTTCAGATTCTTTGTTGCAGGATGAGGCTGAAAAGAGATTACTCCTCCTCCCTTGAAGTCAGGCATACTTGTCCCCACTCAGACAAGTCTAGACTCTGAAAAGGTTGCAATGGAGCTCTGGACTCCAGGAAAGCAGGTACAGTTGACACAAGGTGATAAATTCAAGGTCTGTACTGATTGGCATCTTGACCATTCTGAGTAGGATCACCTGCCCCTTTTCTTTGTTTTTTTTTTTTTTTTTTTGAGACGGAGTCTTTCTCTGTCCCCCAGGCTGGAGTGCAGTGGCGCAATCTCGGCTCACTGCAAGCTCCGCCTCCTGGGTTCACGCCATTCTCCTGCCTCAGCCTCCCGAGTAGCTGGGACTACAGGCGCCCGCCAACACGCCCAGCTAATTTTTTGTATTTTTAGTAGAGACGGGGTTTCACTGTGTTAGCCAGGATGGTCTCGATCTCCTGACCTCGTGATCCGCCCGCCTCGGCCTCCCAAAGTGCAGGGATTACAGGCTTGAGCCACCGCGCCCAGCCGCCCCTCTTCTTGCTTTAGTTCACACATTGTCCTACTTGATGTTTCTATAAATACCAAATACTCCCTGTCTTTGACATTTGTAATACTGGAAATACCAAGTACTTTTTCTGCCCAAAACTTCCTTCTCCTGAATAATTCTTTCCCTCATTTCCTTTATTCTTATTAAATACCATTTTTTAAATGAATGCCTTTTCTGACCACCCTCTATGAAACACCATTGCCCTACCGCACCCTGTGCTGGCACTTACCTTGCTTTGAGTTTCACAGTAGCAGTGATCACCACTTGAAATATTTTATTTTTGTTAATTTATTTGTCTTTTTTCCTCTAGAATTTAAACTTTATATTGGCTGGGAATTTAACTGCATGTTCGCAGAGGTATTCTTAATATTTAAAAGGCACTGAGCAAATGTTAATTATTAATGCATGCATTGTATATGCATATTGAACAATCCTAGACAGTGACAACATTTAAATTCCCTTGTTATCTCATGCATGTCATTGGTACTTATTCCTTTCCTACTTAAAAAATAAGTCCTTCTTCAGTCTTCAGGAGTATGCTATTTATTAGTTTCCAGGAATTCTTTTGGAGAGATGTACATATACGTATATATATATATGTATATGTATGACATTACCCAAGATATTAAAGATATATATTCTATAATTTGGTGTGACCCTCTAAAACTTTTTTAAAATAAGCATTACCCAATTCAGCATGAAGTCAATGAATAAAAAAAGAAAAAAACTGAATAACAGAGCCTCTTTACCTGTTGGATTTTTCTGGATGGTGAAAGTGGAAAGTAAACTGCAATGAAAGTGCTAAGGTGTATTTAAAAAATGTAAAATGAAAATGAATATATTTAAAATCATAATTGTGCATTTATTTCTAAAAGTTGGAAAGCAGTTGTATTCAATTAAGTTAGGGTTGGCTCAGGTGTAAAAAACAATGATGTATCTATAGATACCAATATGAATATATAAAAATATACGCACACACCTTTATAAATATATATACAAATAGACATATATACCACTTTCTATATGGGAAATCCAATAATCATATAACTCAGTTATTTTTGTTAAAAAGAACGATGGTAGAGAGGCATGTGAAATCAAATATTTCAGAAATTTCTTATGACAGTGGCATATAATTTACTATTTGAGCTAATATTTTACTCATAATTCTCTCTTTTGGCTTAGGAAGAAGGCTTCTTACTTAAAGGCTGTAACTTTGATTGTTTTAGTCATTAAAATATCACTGTTACATTATTGTTCAAATTGTTCATTTTTTTTTCATCCTTAGGATACTATTTCTACTGAGTGTGGTTTCTATTGACTAATCTCATGGTAGATGTTCCCTGATGTGGATTTTATCTTTTAATGTAAGCTCATCTTCAGTGTTCTACCTACAAATCATCAGGCAACCAAAGGACATTCATGTATTTTGGGCACCGGAAAAGTCATTTTCCATTTTGCATTTGCATTTTGCATTGTTTTCTACTAAGTTTTCCAATGGTATATAACTAAAGCAGGGTCAGTTTTTATATGAATTTCTGGGTGTAGCATTTACTTAACATGTGAGCAACTTAAATTTGTCATCTACATCTATGCAAAAAAGGCAGCTTCAGGTTTATCTTTCTCATGGAAGATTTTTCTTTACTTTTCAATCGGATAAGAGTGACAAGCTTCATTGTTTTGTTTGCATTAATAAGTAGAGTATTTTAGTTTTCTTTTATAAGACAACATGCTTTCCAAACTGACAGCACCAACTTTAGGTTCTTGTAGTGGACAGTGCAGGTACCCTACAAAGATCCCCTTTGCCTCAACAGGATATCAGTCCCTGAGATGCTATGATTTGCAGGCTGCTGATAACTTGCAGCTACACTTTTCTCCAACAAGTTGCCTTTTGATTGAGGAAAGTCATCTGACCTAAGAAGTTATCTACCTGCACCCCAGGCCACAGTCACTGCCCCACCTACATCAGAGTATAAAAGGCCCTAGCCTCGAGGTGTGGATTATTCTGCCGTATGGTTTATATGCCAAAGTCTTCCCGTGTGTCATGCCAAGCCTTTCCTCTTTGCTGTCCTGCTTTATATGCATCTTTGCAGGCTTTTCCTAAAGAAAAGCCTTGAACAAATCATCTGCACGAGTCCTGTCTCCAGCTCTTGTTCCTCCAGAACCAAACACAGGCTCATTTCCAGGTAAAATTCTGACTCCCTTTCCCCATCCAAAGCTGCCAGGGTAACAGCTCAGGAGCTTCTGCAAAATGGAATTTCTCTTTATTTCAAGCAGAAGTATAAATGTAAATGTTGATGTTGTTGTTGTTGTTACATTTTATCCAGCAGTCCTAGCTATTTGAAATAGGAGAGGTAGTTCTTATTTTCCCATCCTGCTATACTGTTCAAACTACAATGAAAGTTTTCTATTTAATTTTATTCGTAATTCCTCTTGATGACGCTGTTATATTTGTCCTGTATAGTTCAAGATATCTGTAAACTAGCGCAAAAACTATTTGCTTTACGTAAAAGCTTTCTGACACTTTGTTCTGAATCTCAGAGCTTGGAAAAGGTTATTTGACCATGAAAAGCACTTCTTATTGAGACAAGAGGACAGAGAAAGAGGCGTAATTACCTCTGTACTGGGAATGGAAATTAGAACAGCTTTTTTGGAAAGCAATTTGGCACCATGTACCATGGATATTAAAAATATTCACACAATTTGACTCAATTCTATTTCTTTCCTAAGGAAATTTTCTAAGAAAAAATTCAAATAGAAGGAAAAACATGCATAAAATGGCAATCATATTTAGTGTTATCATAGAGTAATTGAAATCTAAGTGCTGCCAACTAATGAGTATAAATAAACATAAAAATGCATAGCTGAAAATAAACCAAACAAGTTGTTTCAAATAATTTATCATATTTAAACAAATATTTGAGTCAGGCAGTCTGCGCTCTACATACAGACACGAAAACAAGTAAGCTTTTCTGCCCTTGACCTAAAAAAAACAAATAGAAGAACCAACATTATGGCTGAAGAGGCCAACACCACTTGAGCAACAGCCTTTGATCCACTAGTGCTATAAAGGCATCCACACAATTGAACTTTCAGGGATGCGACAATGCATAAATGGAAGAAAAGTTGTCATAACAAGCCAAATCATAACCATTATTCTATAGAAGCGTTACCACCATAGATTCTTGGGCTCCCATGCGATAGAAGTTCAGAGGGAAGACAGGCAAGTTTCTTAAACAAGGCATTATTAAGGGCTTATACTGGAACACAAGGGAGACAGCACTGGAGCGAGAGTTCTCTAGCTGACTCCCAAGGGTGGGTCTCTTCGATGTTTTAAGAAGAAAGATATGAACAAGCATGAGGTACGTGAACATCATTACATGTGCAGAGTGGAGCTCAGGGTGTGGAGGTGCAGTGACAAATCATGTTAGTACATACATCATAGGATCAAAAACTGGTGGGTAAGCTCCTCCTTGAGCAGAGATTTTAGTATTATAATGAGGCAAGGGGTAACAGTTGGTCATTCTCGTCTTGCGTGCATGTGGGTGATAGGATTAACTTCTTTGAGTAAGATTTAAGGTAAAGCCGCTTAGCTTAGTTTCTTCAAGGTGCCATGGTCAGCAGGTAGGAAAGTACTAAAGAAAGATAAAAAAAAAATGCATCGCTGGTGGCTGGGGGAGGCTGAGTCCTATTCCTACTCTGTCTCAGAATTAGATAATAAACATAGGAGATAAAATATAGCTGAAGAGGAATCCATCCTCTTCAGGTTCTAACTGAGGTCCAAGGGGAATGGATGCACAAGTGGCGGGTAGCTGGAAAAACACTAGAGGAATCGTAGATAGCTTCCACATGGCTTTACTCTGTCTCTCTGGGTGCTAGCGAGGCTGGGTGCAAGTGAGCCATATGTCAGTGTTAGCAGGGTAATTATACCTTTTACGGACAATAGTGACTCCAAGCCAAGCACAAGCTCACGTGGGTGATCACCTAATGCGCCTCACGTAGCATGATCACATAATGTGCAGGGTGTGTGCCCGCACTCCAAACCCGCTAAGTCATGCTGTGCCAGAAGGCCACCTTGGCCTACTCCTGACTAAAGCACAGCCATTTCCCTTACAATCCATGCCCTAGGCTGAGGGCATTCTCTGGGCAGGGACACATGCTCACGGAGTGGAGCCCTGAATCCATAACCCACAACAACAATACAGAGAGTAACAGCTCACTACGACGATCTCAGCTATGCTACTTACGACTATTAGGGCCCAGCAAAGACCAGAGCCTAGGGATGTCCACCATCTCTGCAGGGGGTCATCAGTAAGGTTCTCAACCACCTTAATCTCCCGTGAGAACACTTGCAGGGCTGCTGTTACATTCTGCTGATTATCAGGGATAGAGGTACAATATTGTGTTCCTAAAAGGACACAGGTATATTATGTCTAAGGCCATTCAGTTTTGCAACACCACCTTTCTGATCTGATCAACCTCAACTGTTAACAAGAGGAGTGCCACTGGGGTGTAACTCAGAGCCTGAGCGGTGTGCTCTGCAAGAGCAGTAATTTGTGCTTCTACAGATATGACATTCACTCCAGGAATAGTCATTGCCAAAGGGTAGAACCATCAGGGGCCTTGTCACTGAGAGTGCAGTGCCTCCCAGTTATGTGAGTGTCTGGGCAACGTGGGGAGAACAATGGCAGGTATATAAGGCCAGCCCCCCAGGTACAACATCCAGTCTAGTACATTAGTAGGTAAGGCCACCCTGTGTCCCCACAGACCCATAAACTCCCAGGGGACACAAAATCCACTGGGGCCCGACCTTGGTTGGGCCACTTATTCCACCATCCTTTGGTGTGGTGACATGTGTTTTGATGGATACCCATCCCACAGTGGTGTTAACCCCGTGTTGCTCTATGCACCATGGTGCCTGGGTTAGGGGTATTACATGTTCCCCCACTAGCCAGCCCCACCCATCAAAAATACTACAGGCCAGCCAGGGGGCAGGCATGCCATGGGTCATGTGATGTCCTTTGTCCAAAGCTTGCCGCTTTGCATTCCAGGTGTCGGCCATGGGACCCCAAGTCTCCAGCTATGTCTAGTTCTCTGCAGATGCTGAAGGTATGTGCTAAGGCAAGCCATCCACAGCTGCTGCTGGAAGAGCAGTGCAGATCCAACAGTTGGAAACATGGGTCACCTCAGTATAGGTGAGGGCCCAGTCCACAATGCAGTGGGAGCATGTTAACCTACAGTCAAAATGACAGAGCAGGTCCAGGTACTAACAGAGGTAAATCACATCCCTCAGGCAAAATACAGGCTAACCTTCCATCCCTGGATAACAATGCATTCACCAAGGGCTTCTGCCCTGGGTGATGGCACCACACCTTCTCAGCTCCCCATGGTTCTTTTGGGTCCTATATCCATGCCAGTGTCACAGGGGAGTTCATAATAGGCCACACAGACAGTACATATGTCTTCTGGAGAAGGGCTCCCTCCCTGACTGTTCCTCTATGAACAGCCAACCACAGGGGCCATGTATTGAATGCCCAAGGAGTGACCTGCAAGTCATACTGTAGTTCCTCCCCCGAGGGAGCTACGATGGCCAACTGCCAGCAGTAGGGGGTTTGGAGGGTCCATGGCCACAGCCAGGTTTTCTGTTCCCCTTCTTTCAGGGGCGTTGGAGCAGGCAGCAACAGGTTATTGTTCGTTCCCATACCTAGTCAGGGGAGTTCATCCTTGGTACGTATCTGCAACTGAATGGGGGCAGCGGCTGGGTGTAACAACGCCTCCACTGGGGCCGGGCCACTTTTCTGTGGCTGTTCACTCAAGGTTTGGAGAACCAGGTCCAGCCTGGGACTCCAGCCCTGCAAAGACATGGGTGTGACATGCAAGTGTAACCCATTCTTCCAGAGCCTGTTATATTGCTCAATCATACCCACAGCTTGTGGGTTATATGGCACATGGAATCCCCCCTTTATGTCTATTTTTTGCACCCATTGTTGTACCTTTTGTCCATTGAAATGTGCTCCACTATCACTCTCAATGGCCAAAGGGCAACCATAGAGGGTACATAAGTGTTGCAGGGCCCAGATGGTGTTGTGTTGGTCAGCCACCCTGAAAGTGTGGGCAAACAACAGACCTGTGGTCATGTCCACAGCTGTTAGCACATGCATATAACCTTGTGACTTTGGCAGCGTCCCTATGTGGTCTACATGCCACCTGGTCAAGGGCACTCACCCTGTCATTACTTGATGTACAACACTGGGCAGCTGTCTTCATTTACAGTATGCCTGAGCACATGCCAGGCATTTCTGACAAGCCTCTAAATGTCTTCCATGTGCCGGGACAGACCCCCAATGCTTATTGACCCATTGCATCAGTTTACCTCCTGTATTTCCCAGTTTCTAGTGTAGCCACAAGGCCACATCTCATGTAGGTGCTGACTCTAACCATTGGACCTTAGCCATTATCATTGCTGGGGGTGACCAAAGTCATATGGCCTGACCCATGATAAATAGTTACCTGTTTCTGAAGACCCATTTCCCAGAGGTCTTGTCACATGTCTTGGCCCCAAATGGGTCAGTGGCTAACTAGCCACTTCTGTGTTTTCCAGGTAGTTAACCACAGAATTAAGCCTTGATAAACCACCTATCTATTGGTACAGATTACCATAGGTGTCACCTCTGTAACGATTACCATCCATACTGCTCTAAGTTCAACCCATTGGCTACTTTGTCCACACCCAGTTTCAAACCATATGGTGTCAGTACTAGGTTAGACTGCAACAGTGGTCCAGGCAGCAGTAGCATCTGGACTAGACCCATCTGTGTACCATGCACCATTGAGAATGGCGGGATGCCCTTGTGTATTGGAATAGTTAGCCTTGTTTATCCTGAAAAACAGAATGAGTCTCATATTGATATTGATTTGAAGTAAGAAGTTACACTATTTGGGAGCAATCCAATATTCTTATAAGATAATAAACAAAAACTCTGAAATGGGGGTTTAAAATATTAAAACTTTCCAACATGCTGAAGCACATGTTTAACTTAATGAAATATTTTGTTACATGCAAGGGGGAATTAAAGCTGCTAATAATCTAAGCTCCTTTAAATGGGGATAACAGGAGAGTAGCCTGTGTTACACAGGTGGGTTTAATGTAAGTAACAACGAGGTCCTTAGAAATTAAAGAGGGATGCTGAGGAGTCAGAGAAGGAAATATAACGATGGAATAATGGACATGGAATCAGGGTGTTGTGATGGTTGGTTTTGAAGATGAAAGGGGACCATAAGCCAAAGAATGCCAGTGGTCTCTGGAGCCTGGAAAAGGCAAGGAAAGGGATTCTCCGCTAGAAACTCTAGAATGAATGCAGAACCACTGATACCTTAATTTTAGCCCATGAAGACCCACTTTAGACTCCAGACCTGCAGAACTGTAAGAAAATAAATTTGTCTTGCTTAAAGCCATTGGCTTTTTAAAAGTAACTTGTTATAGCAGCAATAGAAAAAGTAATACGCTAAGGCTTTAAGCCTTCCATGTGAGATAGTTTAACTTTTTAGATGACTGAAGCTTATCTGGTGTGGGCTCTTACCCATAGGATTGCTTTTAAAATGGCTGCACTGGCTGCATGTGGTCTAGTAAGCTTATGTAGGCTGCAGGAGGGTTTCAGCTTAAGATCAGGAGAGTAGCTGGAGGCTTTAGTAAGCCGGCATAGATGAGACCAGTAACACCATACCAGTAATACTTTGCTTTATAAAACACACCATGTACCCATATATGAATAAATTCTATTAAATAACTTTAGGACTGTATTCAGGAAGTGTTTTTATGGAGGGCAGAAATCATTAAATATATTGCTTCTTCCCCCACATGTGCACATTCCGAGATTCTGATTTAAATGGGTCGGGTGTCACCTGAGCGTGGAGATTTTTAAAGCACTCCAGATGATACTAGTGTGCAAACTAAATCAACAACCACTAAGTCAGAGGACAAAGGTGACAGTCGGGAGTCCTTTTAGGAAAGATAAATAGAAAAATATTTGCTACTTGTTGCTACAGACCCCAAAAAAAGATGTCTCACATACAATACTAGAGAGTTCTAGTTATAAATTGTTAGTTTAAGACTGAAAGAGAAACACTAGATCAGCTGCCCCTCAACTTCAGATTTAGAGCTGAAGAAGAAACTGGTCAGTAATAAACTTTGAATTTACATAGCCAGGGGTTACATCTAAGAATGAAAAACAGTGACTAATTTTGTGGACGTTGATGTGATGCAGGTTTTATAAGTGAGTGTATAAGCATTTCCTTTTTATTGAGCAAACATGCCTGAAACTATGTGGAATTCAAAAAGGAAAGATAGAGTGCCTTGGGGAGCAGGAATATTGATCATCACTGCTCTGAGAAATACAGACTTCAAAAGTATCAACAGCAACTTTCTCAGGCATCTGTTCAGAATGATTTTTCCAGTTGAAACAAACGTGTATTTGAAATGAACAACTCGGCTAAGGGGCCAGAGTCATAAGACTAAGCAGGTAGTTTTTAAACTGATCTGAATATAGAATCACCCAGAGAACTGTAAGCTTGGTGTTGCTTAAAAAGTGTCTGCCTCTTAAAAACTGACTCTTAAAGACTTTAAGATGGTCTTAATGCACAGTTCAGGTCAAGATCCACTGGCCTGGACTTTGCCATAGAAAGAGGGGGTGGCAATAGCATCTATGGCAAAGAACTAGTAATGTTTGATCCCAAGATATTGTAGGAGTGTTACTAGACAGATCACTATTTTAAGGGCCAGAAAAAACACCTCAAACAAAAAACCAATTTTTTGGATATCACGGGTAGGAAAAAAATTTATCTCAAATAACTCCTGGAGACTGGGGCTGCCCTTTGCCAATTTATAATCATGGCAAGAAGAAAAGAATATTTGAAAAGCCACTTTCTAAAGCAGGAGATTGTATGTAAAGTGTACTGCTTACTCCACCTCCAACCTCCCCACCCCTGATACAGGATACATGAGTGATGCCAAAGTGATGCTCAAGAACCTCCTTGTGAAGAAGGATTCTCCTATTTGGGTTGATCCCAGGTACAGGCACAGATGTACTAGCAACCTATAAGGTCCAAAAGATGGTTTTCTCTTTCTCTGTTGAATGGGTTTGGATGGGATGAGTTTGGATGGGATGAGTTTGGATGGGACAGTGTACTGGGTATTATGGAAACACACTTTAGCCTCAAATATCAACTTCAGGCAGCTAGTGACTTTTCTAAGTTGGATGAATATGAGACCAGTGTGGTAATAATCTTGTTTCCTGTTTACCATTTGAACTCTCTAAAAAGAGGCTACCTGTTATAAATTTAGCTTCTGATATTAAGGGAGCTAGTCCTTTTAGTGCAAGAGACAGCGGTTCTGCAGTTATTACAAATTCTTGAAACTGTCCAAACCCCAAGCATACCTCCAGCTGAGACTGACAGAAAATAAGGTGGGAGGGAGGACTTTTCTTTGGATTTCTAATTCTAAAGGTGAAAAAATATTGTGATCTAATGCTTAAGTCTAATTTCAAGAAACATAAAATTGGGACTTTACTTTCTCCGAGTATGTAAATGAAATAAGATTATATTTCAGGTAGCTCTGTTCTTGGTATATTTTCCGTTGGAGGGTCTTTCAACATGTAGGCATTTTATCGAAATATCTTGAGTTGTCATTTACGTCTTGCAAAAATCTGCTTTGAGATGCTGAAATGTGCCAATATTATTTGGGACAGAAAAATGAGAAAATAAGCATTAAATTTGGTTACATAGTGCCTTTGAGTGGATTTAATTAATTCACTTTATTGACCCATATCAGACAGTTCCACGAACAAAATCGAAGCTGCTCACCATTTTCTGAGGAGCCATGTTTGGTATTTCAGGAGTGGCCTTGAGGGGGAAGAGGAGTGACTTGTCTGACGGATGAATTTGGAAGGCAGAATTAACTGGGCATTTTTAGTTCTTCTTGGATTCTCTTCCAGCCAAGTATCTTCCTTTCTGTAGGTCTAGGATAAGGTTTTCCCCAGGGTAGAGAGGTTTCTTATTCTACAACTACCTTAGGACTGGGTAGTGAAGTTTCTCTAATGCCCAAGTTTGATCACTCTTGCACTCAGATATGACTACATTCTCTGTTCTAGTCTTAAGAGTATTGACAGTATTTTGGGGTCTCTCTATACCACTCCTTTTGCATTATTAGTTCAAAACCTGGGAGAAGGTGTGATTATTGATTTTTTTTGGTAAAATTTCAACATAATTCACTGAAAATTACGTATTAGGAAGCAATGATTTACTAATCACTGTATACTTCTTTGTATGCCCTGATTCTTTTTGATAGATTTTTCCGTTATCCCTAATAACAAAAGCATTATTTCAGCTTTTAGGTAGAGCTCATTATCAGAACAAAGGTTTTCATACAGATAAAGGAGTGTAAGCATAATTATTTGCTTTGTGAATACATAGTCCACTATACTTTGATTTTTTTAATTGAATTTATCCTCCATCAAACTTTCTCGATCAATCAGTTAATAGCACAAAAGCAAGTGAATATCAACCTAATTAAAACTGAAATATCAATAAAACACTGTGAAGCCCTTAACAGCTCTGAGAACAACTTGTAATAATTGACAAGGAGCTTTATAAATGGCCAGCTATTTGCATTTCCTTTGTTGTGAACTGTTTGAAAGCATATTTTGCCATTTTTAATGACTTTTCCTTATTCAGGATCTCTTTATGCATTAGGAAAATTAGATTTTGCAATTTAAGACAGCGTCTTTTTTTTTTTTAACTTAGACTGATCAATTAGAAATTTTATACACTGCTCATTAATTTTAGCTCAGGGATATCATGATGAATTTTAGTTACCAACGAGCTCTGTGGTCAAATTTTTGTGATTACTGCTGCAGTCCCGTGGTCCACTTCAGTAATCTTGACCATCTTGTCTCTGTCAGTTAAATGTCACTTACTCCTTATCTTCCAGCTCTAGGAACCCATCACCACTTTTAAATTCAGGAAGACTTTTGAAAAGCCAACTTCACCAGCAGTCATCTTTGGCCAGGGGAAGGTATCCACTCCTGGGTCTTCCAAGTATGCTGATGCTCCCATTATTAACGTATTGTTCAATATCTTCATGAAGCAAATATCTTCTCAGTATTATGGGGAACATAATTAGAGAGTATCTGAACAGCTTTTAAACAAGAAATCAAATTTAGTATTTCTGTTTACTTAAAATTTGTCTCTATTATATAAAAATGTTTTAGGCTGACCTTAATTTAAGACTACTTTCATAAGCATATGCCAGTATAAAATGAAATCAACTACCAGGCAAATTTTAGGGAAAAAAAAATAGAACTGTGATTGGCAAACTTTGTAAAAAGATAGATAGTAAATATGTTCTACTTTTCCAGCTGTATGATCTCTGTCTTCACTACTCAGTAGTGGTAGCACTAAAGCAGCCACAGGTCATGCATAAACAAAAGGACATGGCTGTGTTTATAAAACTTTATTTACAAAAACAGACAGGTGGATTTCACCTATAGTCATAGCTGACTGAACCTGTGCCTAAGGACAAAATTCTACTTGGACACTTAGAAAAATATTATTTCTTCTCAGACATCAAGACAATGGGAGAATATGATGGTCATTTAGAAAATTGTTAATTAGAAGACTAAAAGTATATTGAAGAATAATCCTTCTTCATTCATTAAATTATTTATGGAATTTGTCATTTTGATCCTTAAAATAGAATATTTTGAGGATATTAAAGTACATATTGAATATACTATTATCAAAAGTACATTTGAGAATGCTAAGCATTATTGACATGTTTCCTTCTTTTATAGACCAATAAAATCAAGCTTACAATATAAACCATTTAACAGAAGTTTATTGCCACTGATTTTAAACTGAGGTAGAAAATATCTTTTCTGATGATAATGAAGTATGATATTTAGAAAATTCAGTGAAAGTAATTTTTATGCCTCTTCAGAATGTCTTGAGCAGCAATTGTTTTTGTCAAATGTATTATAATAGCAGTGTTCCAATTGAAATTTAAAAATAGCCTGGGAAATATAGAAAGATACTAGAAGATCATACTTTAGTCTTGTTTTTATATCTACCCAGCGTTATGAAAATACCCATGTCACTTAATATTTGTTTTTTTTGTCTGTAACAATTATCAAGAAGTATTAGAAGGTGCTTTTTAAAAAGCTTTATATTTTACAAATGACAATATGTATTGATTGACCAAGTGACAGAGAGAGGAACACTTAGAGGTTTTTTGAAAAGACCAAGAAGGATTGATCTTAAATTACTATTGGTTCAAAACATATATAAAGGGAGCATTTTTCAAATTATCATTGACATTTAGACTGAAGTTAGATCTGTCGAATTAATTCTGGGTCTTTGTGCCTGTAAAATTCCAAAGTGTTCCAATGAAAATGGGAAAAAAAATCAGTAAGTGAAAATAAATACTTGGAAACATTTGTAATTGATATTTTTGCATATTTTATGTGAATATGTAATAGGCATGACCTTGGCGACTAAATTGAGGAGGATGCAACTGCAGCTTTCACTATTGTGAAGATTTCCGCTTTATTGTTACTTTTTAAAATAACATTTGGTTTCACCTATAAAATGGATATAAAATTAAGAGACAATAGGAAATAACTTTTAGACTTGGAAATTTAATAAGGCAAACTGAAATTCCTCTCTGGTCCTTCTAGCTCATATTCTTTTTCATGAAAATCCGTGAGAAGTGGTAAAGGAGTAAATTTAACCTTTAATGCCAAGTCAATGCAGTGATGGTCATCAATACAGATTCATATTTGTGTCAAGTTAAGGCTTCATTGGACTTCAGATCTTACTGGATTTCAGTACTAGCAAGTTCTGTGTGCATCTCCTGTTGCCAAAAGAAAAAAATAAGTTTATGGCTATCTATCTATCTATCTATCTATCTATCTATCTATCTATCTATCTATATCTATCTACTTCTAGGAAGAAATTAGCTTATTAAAATCATTTTTACAATGTATACCACTTTCGTTTGTTCTGGCTTGTCAAATTTATTTATTTATTTATTTATTTAAAAGACCCACATTTCAAGGGATCTTCCTTATAATCTGGAAAGATATATATTTGCAATATATATTAAAAACTATAAAAATGTCCATTTTCTTTGACCCAGTACTTCCACAATAAAATATTCATTTTTGTCCTAAGAAAATATATACAAATGTTTATTTATCAAAATATTTATTATAGTAATAAAATTTTAAATTTGAAATATCAAAAACATTCATTAAATTATGGCTTATGTAAATGTTATAAGCTGGTATTAAGTATACCGTTTTCTAAACAAATTTTATAACAAGAAAATTCTCACACTTTAAGTGGAAATCATGTTGGAAAACAGCATACGAAGTATACATAGTTGTAACACTGATGCTCTGTTGCTGATACAGATGTCTTTCATAACGATGAATCAGCAACTGCAGCAACACCCGCTAACAAAAGCAAGAATTCAGACTTCTCAGGGTGGAAGGTCATGGCAGTCCCAACCTGGAAAGCCACCTAGGTCAGCAGAAATGCTAGTGAAAGGTAGTGGAGGTCTAGAATTAATAACAGAAGAGAAAGATGATCTGTGTAAATTAGGGCCCAAAGCCCATTGCAGAAGTGTAGATTGCAGCTTGTTACAAATTGGCCTTCATTTTGTCCCTAATAGGTGTTAAGGCTGATTTCAAGTTTGAAGACTCAGTAACATAGCAAATGAGAATGGACACAAGCAGGTCTTGGTACAAGGGGTAGACTCTAGCAAACATGTCTGGTCTCATATCACATTCCCTTAGCTGATCTCTGGTATCAGTGGCAGATGTTGGATAGTTTTCTTCAAGCTCAGACTCAACTCCTACCTCCCAACTCAGGAACTCGCCCCATATTTTTGCTTTCTGATGTGGGGATCTACACACAAATGCAGCCCAGAAGCGCTGGAAAGTTGCAGCCCCCAGAACCAAACCTAAATCCATGAAAGAAAGGATCTGGCAGAGAGGAACCTCACCCGACGACCCTACAGTCAGATATTTCTGGAAGGTATTCTGTATAACTCTCAGGGGGCCTACAATAGAATTAGTCCACATTTCCTACAGCAACATCTTTGAAACAAACCCTTTTCCTTTGGCTTTTCTTCCTCTTATCTCACTCTCCCCACCCTGAGGTCACTTCAGTATACCACCTAAATCCTCTCCTTGTCTCAAGCTCTGCTTTTGGGGGAACCCAAGCTAAAATAATACCATATGCGTTATATGTGGTTTTATGACCTTAATTCGAATATTGGATAAGGAGAGTATAAGGTTATAGTCCCATTTTCTATAATAGATGTGAAAATTCTAAATAAAATACTATCAAATTAGATTTAAAATGATCTGATGATCATTGTCCTGGAGTTATTCCAGGAATAAAGAGATACCAAAATATAAAGACAAAGATCAAAGAGTTATTCTTTTAAGTGATATAACCACTCACGCCTCTAAGAGACTTAATGCAAAAAATGTTTCAAATAAGCCAGTACAGGAAACTTGCTGGACAGAAGATTAAATTATGTTGGCACAGTTTTATATACAATGAACATTAGAAAATATAATTTAACAGTTTGGATTCCTACTGTAGGTTATATTTATGAATTAAACAAAGAAGGAAGACACAAGACCTTTATTGAGAAACATTTAAAACTCTTATAAAAGACAAATGTTAACAGATGGTATTAATTTTAAATTGTTAATTTTGTCTATTTTAATTTAAATAGGCAATCAAATCTATTCCAAATCTAACAAAGTATTTTAGAGATCTTGGCAAACTGAATCTGAAGTTTTATAAAAAAAAACAGACAAATAACCAGGAAATAAGAACAAATAGGAAGAACTTTCCCTCCAGAAAGGAGACATGATGCATAGCTGTAGAATAAAAACAGTGTTAGATAAACAAGGAAGAAACGTACAGATAATGGAGCTGAAGAGAAAGCCTAGAGCAGAATGGTATGCATGGAGATTTGTATAAGATCACTGATCAGGGTGGAGCAAGGACAAATTAATGGTAATGATGAGAAAACTGGCTTCATCTAAGGGGAGAAAAAAGTCTGATTTCTAACACAGACACAAGAAAAAGTTAAAAAATGTATGATCTGAAATGAAAAGCTGAAACTATAAAGCAAACAAAAAATCAGGGACATATACACAACTGGAGAGAGAGAAAATATTTTGATTAGGGTTTTATTTTCAACCCAGTATGCTATAAAATTTTAAAAGAATGAGAATAAGAGAAATGATTGTGACATCTGAAAGTAGTAAGGATGTAATAGTTAAAATATATCAAGAAATCCTGAATCAACAGTAAGAAGTTAGGAAACCCAATAACAAAACATAATGGATGAGAAGTTGATTATAATAACAGAATCCTAAATGGAAAGGAAAAAAAATGATGCCTAACTTCACAAGTAATGAAGAAATTTGAAAATTTAGCCCATCCACTTTACATTTTTCTATTTTTCAATATTTAGAAACAACATGTTGCTAAGAATATGGACAAACAAGAATCCTGTTGGTCACAATACAAAATACTGTATCCATTCTTGAGAACTTAATGAAATTAGATGTAAAACCCTAGAATTTAATAATCCCAATACCAGGTATTTACACCAGAAAAACATTTTCCATGGGTCTTTTGTCAAAGCATAGTGGAGAGAGAGAGTTGGGGGCAACCTCAGTGTCTTCAGCCAAAGGAACTGCCAGGTCCAACATGGTAGATCTCCATAATCGAATATGAAGCAGTCAGAAACTATGAACTAGTTGGAAATACTGCAATATACCTAAATCTCAAAAGAGATTGCATGACAAAATAACAAAGCACAAAACAGTACATACTATATGTTTTCAGGGAATTTTTTAAGGGGATGTATTTATCTAGTACATACTATATGACTGGTTTTTAGGGAGGAGAGGCAGATGAGAGTAAATAAATACAGTAATTAAATAAAATGAGCAGAGCAGTGCACTAACTGATGTTGACTGGTATGCCATTGTTTGATTATGGGGAATGTAATTTTGTCAACCTAAGGATGAGATGTGGGAAAGAAGAGGTTAACGACAGGAATCATCCAAACTGGTGAAAATAAGGCATGAGTACTCGCCTACACTTTCTACAAGGCAATATGCAATCTTAAGAGATTCTGTATGTTCATAGAAATAATCAAATGGTAGACAAATTTTCATCAGAGTTACACAGAATTGCAAGCATTTGGGAAATAAATAATAAAGGGATAGTTGAGCAATTTATGGTGTGTTCACTTAAGGTAATGATATAAAACCTTTAAAATGATGTTTGTGATTATTGTGCAATATGATAGAAAATACTAATATTTATTCAACCATATACTAATATAAGTATTTTACATATTTTATCTCATTTAATCACAACATTTATTTCAAGTCAATTCTATTATTATTTATATAACACAACCGAGTCTTAGAGAGGAAAGAGCTTCAATTTCCCGGAGATGCTAAATAGCACTACTAGGACTCAAAACCAGGACTGTCATGGAATTGGCACTGTATAATGTAAAGCTCCAGGCTGAGGTCTGTCCTTCTGATGTCTGTATTCATTGCCATTGGGCATAGTTTTAATGTTTGAATCTAGAGATATAGAACACTTTTAAGGATCTTCTATCATAATAAATGTTTACATTGTAAGCTGTGCAAGGGCAAATAACATGGCTAAAGTATCTGCTGCTATTTCCCTACCTGCTTAGTACTGTGAGTGGCAAGTATAAGATACTTAATACAATTGAGTGAAAGTATGAGGCCACTACTGCTGCCAATACCCACTATTACCAGCTTACATATATACATGTACACACAGGAAAAAGACTTAGATAAAATGTGCCCAAATTCTATCCCTGTGATTATTGTTTTAACGTTCTACTTTACAGTTCTCAGCCTTTCCTAAAGAGTCAGTGGGTTTGATTCACCACAGATTCTGAACTCTAATGGGTGAACATTATACAAATGGTGTTTCTCAATCTTCACAAAGCTGTATGTATTGACTACGGTAATCATGGCAACTGAGATATTCTGTTGAATTTATGGCATGCATGTGTAAGCAGCTTCATCCTTTGCAGAAATAATTTGTATATTTAGAAAGTGTGATGATATGTGGTCATCAACATTCACAGTAGAGCATGTAATTTGTTAGCATGAATGGCATTTTATCTCTATTGTTGTCAGTTTATTTATAACATCCATTTGATCAGTAAGCAGATACTGAGTTAGTCGATTAAAAACAAAGAGTAAATCTGGATTATTAAGCAATCTAGAAAAGAAAGTTGAAATTCAAACTTTACAAAATGAATTCTAATATATCCTTGGGGGTGGGTGCTAAGTAGAGAATTTCTATTTTCTCCTATCTTTTTTCAGGGCAGCCTTTGAGATTTGACTTTTTTTCTTCTTTCAATGTCTAATTGAACTAACAATGGAAATAATTTTAAATTGGGAAAACCTATCCTATCCTGAGGTTTTACCATTTTTTTCCATCTTAAAGTCATGAATTTGTTATTGCTTTACCTTAACTCTGCATTAAAAGTGAGAGTTCGACTTACTAAGCACTACCCAACCCACGAAAGTGGTTAGAGATTGGTTCTAATGAGGCCAGGGTCAAAGTAAAGCTGCATACATTGCAATTAGCTTTCGGTGTAGAAAAATATTATCCCATGAATGCCCACTGGGTTTCCACCTGGGCCAGAATTCTTAAGATGGAATTAGAGAATGCAATGACTCAGCAGAAACCTTACACCATTCGCTGATGCCGGGGGGATTTCAGTTCATGTTCTTTTGTATGCTGGCAAATATCTCTTTTTTTCTTAAATAAAAGAAACCTGAAGAAGTTGGTTTGCTTGTGAGTTGGATAGGTATAAATTGGGAAATGCAAGAGATAAAATACTTTGCAAAATGCATTGCAAGTGTTCTTTGATCCCTACCATAGAATCTCAGCACCATGTTAATACATGTGTGGGCTTAGATAATACATGTTTAGGCATTAACAAAATACAAAAATTCAAGTTTCTAAAGAGTATACATGAAAACTACTTCTTCCTCTCTTCCCTGTCTCCAAGACACACTTTTCTCTCTGTAAATTTAACAATAACAGATGCTTACTAACTTTTCTAGAGAAATGTGTTGCATGCACAAATATACAGTATTATAAATTTATTTTTCCTCCCTCTTTCATAACAAATGATTTTATTTTTTGAATTATTGATGTGACAGTGTTGAGAAACTTCCACCTTCCCCAAATAATTGTCAAATAATTTTATAAATCTTATGCCATGTGACAATCTTTCCACATTGTATTCAAAAATTATAATATTACTTCATACCCCCAAAATATACCCAACTATAATTTGTTGGTATATAATAAAAATTTTTAAATTAAAATAAATTTTAAAAATCAGGGTTCCTAAGGAATACTGTACATATAGTCACCTTGTATTTCCTAGTAAACTGTGGTCCTACACAGATTAGTCTAATCACTTTTCCTAAGGACAATATTTTATGTAGGTGGAGTCATATATTGCATAGCATTTCAGCTTCTTTTTATGAGATTTAACAGCCTCAATTCTTTCAATTGTTTAATATATATCATAGTTTGAATGCCCTTTCATTCTCTACTTTGAACATGTAAAGAAAATTTGACATCTATAAATATATACAATATTATTTCAAATATTATTCAATTAGCACAAAATAAGGCTAATTTATCACTTCTCTTGTACCCAGATGCTTTGTATTAGAGTTATCTTGTTCTCTAGGTGTGCCCCAGATGAAAATGTCTTCCTTTAACGCTATCCATCAAGACTTTCATGAATTAATTTAAAAGACAAGCTGAGCCATTACTTAACAATTGTGTAGGTTGTACATTTGAATGAAGATGTCTAGCCCAGAGGGCAGTCAGGACGGAAGCTCATCCTCACTCCACTTTCATGTTTTATTCTGCTGTACAGATGGGTGCATTGTAGGGAGGAAAATCTTTTTGAAAATCAACTGTAGTCCACAATGCTGTGTCGTCCCAGAGGGGTTTGTTAAACATTTTAAAATGTGGCAACACAATTTTACTGTTCTTCAAATTAAAAGGTAAAGTCCATTTCTCTGTCCTTGAATCTTGGCTGGCTTGTATATTGCTTTGGCCAATTTAGAACGTGGCAAAGGTGACATTTTGTGAGTTGAAGGACTTAGGCCACAGAGATTTTGCCATTTTTCACCTTGCCCTCCTGAATTACCATATGTGGAAAATCACCATATATGGAAGCCAGTTTAGGCAGTTGGAGAAGAGAGGTTACATGAAGGTGAAGCCAGCTGCCTTGGGCAACAGCCAGCACCAATTGTGAGAGGTGAAAAAGACCATCCTGAACTTCCCAGAAGTTCCATCTGGAGCTTTCAAGTTCCAGCTTGCACTTCAGCCCAGTTGAAGGCCAATTAAATGCCTTCTCAAGAAGAAAGCCAGGTAAACCAGCTGAGGAATTTCCCAGCCAATCCACAGAATCACAGGATATTGGGACAAGTTAAGTTCATCAGTTGCTTGTCTCCATTTAATTGTTAATAGTGTTTTTAATTTTTCTCCAATTTTTTTGTGCTTATGCTTTCATTCCAGAACTTTTTTTTCAATTATTATTATTCTAGTTCTTAGTTTCTAAATATGATTTTTCTATAATTTGTCTTGGGCTATTGATGTTTATTGTGCATTTTACCTGCTTATTAATTTGCATAGTTAAAAAGACCTGTTGCCTTACTAAGAAATTGGTTTGGCTCATTATTAACACTACAGTTTTCACTGTGCAGACTAACTAAACTTCATTCCATCAAAAAATTTTACTGGCTTGTGCCTTTAATCCCAACATTTTGGGAGGTGGAAGCAAGAGAAGGGCTTGAGGTCAGGCATTTGAGACCAGCCTGGCCAACACAGTAAGAGCCCATCTCTGTAAGATAAAAATTTACTAGAAAACAATATATAATAAAAATGTCCTAATAAGTGTGTCATGCACACATGCACTTTCAGATTTAATTTTTCCAACTCCTCTCTGAGATCCTCACAGATGTTGAAAGGATAATATGAGATACAAAGTTCTCCCACATTGACATGAAAGTAAGTGGCCAAACTAGTATTAGAATTCAGAAGTCATAACAATCATTTTTATCATTCCACTTTGTCTCTTTTCTCTCTACAGTCATTGATGCAGGATATTTCTGAAGATGGTACAAAGGACATTTAAGCTAGAAATTAAAATTTATAACAGCCCACATTTTATTTAGAATAAGTAGGGGTGGCCGGTCACAGTGGCTCACGCCTGCAATCCCAGCACTTTGGAAGGCTGAGACAGGTGGATCATCTGAGGTCAAGAGTTCAAGACCAGCCTGGCCAACATGGTGAAACCTCGTCTCTACTAAAAATACAAAAATTAGCCAGGCATGGTGGCGGGTGCCTGTTATCTCAGCTACTCAGGAGGCTGAGGCAGGAGAATCGCTTGAACCCGGGAGGCAGAGGTTGCAGTGAGCTGAGAACATGCCATTGCACTCCAGCCTGGGTGACAAGAGTGAAACTCTATGTCAAAAAAAAAAAAAGAATAAGTAGGGGTCTGGAATGAGCCAGTACAGATGATGAGGCCAGTCTGATTAACATGTCTATTTGGAACAGTTCAGACAACTTGTCATCAGAACATGAGGAGCGTAGTCAGTGGTGTCTCGGAACCTGAGACTGTGTATACAATAGTAGAGTTCTTCAGAGATGAAAAAGAAGGATAAATACCCTAAGGGTAAAACCAGTTCAAAAAAAAGTGGAGTGTCAGTAAATGGAAACCATAAGTCAGCGAGAGATGCTGAAGCACCTGTTTCGTCCATACTTTGTCCCAGTGTTCAACTCCTAGACAATGCCCTCTGGTAACCAGAATCAGAGAATGCCATTCTGCCATCTTTTCAAAGTGCATGCTTATGCTTAAAAAGGACTAACTTATAGATTTTAGCAAATATGAGTGATTAAAATAAAGAATATAATAATCCTAGCTACTATTCCAAGACATTTTAGAAGAAGTCCTTGCTAAAGTTCTAAACTCATTTTTAAAATTCCCTACTAACTAATTTAAATTCATAAACCTTTCATTAAAGAACTTTTTTGGATAAGCTGACAAAAAGTGTAAGTTAAGTCTTTTCAGTTGATGGTCATAAAAGCATGAGGAAAGGAAAATATTTTGGGTGGCTCTATGTTGGGAGAAATAAACACCACATTGAAGATAATGTAAATGTATGAGACAATTTAACTAAGAAATACAAAAATAATAAAAGAGAGTCTGACAAAAGATGCAAACATTCCAAATATTGATTAGTCTCAAAGTTGAGCATATTCAAATTCGGCAGGCGTTACCTTTGCACTTTGAGCTATACAATCTCTAGAGCTATTGACTTTCCAGGAACCCCATGTGGCATCACAAAGTGGCAAAAAGGCAAAATTTGGCAAAATGGTAGGTTTATCTAGTTGGTGACTGTTCTAAACCATTACGTTATCAACTAATTAGTCATAGCAGTTATCATACCATTTAATGTAGCATTAATTGCTATGAATAATGATACATTAACTTTAAATAAAAAGTATAATATATGACCCATAATAGCAAGAGGATGGGATTAATAATTGAAAGTGTGGTTTATTATGATATACTCAGCCTTTGATGTATACAAATACGTATCTGAACTCCATCAGACAAAACTTAAAGAAGAAAGTTTAAAAGAAGTGGTCACGAAGAGACCTTAGACAAATGAAGAACATGCTCTCTGAAGGGAAAAACTTTGGAATGGCCTTCTGCCTGAAACTGTTTACTATTTCCCTGAGTAATGGCCAAGGATAATAGGGCCTCTAAGAGCTCTAAGAGAGCAAACTAACATTAAAATCGACTGATTACGATGCAGGCAGAATACACTCTGAGGAGTCAACCTCATTGAAAAGTCATAATGGTCAGAATGAAGTTGTTATTGGGTCAGCAGTCAGCCGGACCTATTCTGGCCCCTGGGAGGTACACATGGTGCAGTTAGAGCCTTCAGAGTAAATGAAGAGGTAACAGAAAAAAAAGAAACAAAGTAAGAAATATAATTACATAAGAAAATTATTGAAGCATCAAAAGCAGCAATAAGGGCACTAATAAGACAAAGTGGGCCGCGTGCGGTGGCTCACGCCTGTAATCTCAGCACTTTGGGAGGCCGACTAGGGTGGATCTCCTGAGGTCAGGAGTTTGAGACCAGCCTGGCCAACATGACGAAACCCTGTCTCTACTAAAAATATAAAAATCAGCCGGGCATGGTGGCACACGCCCATAATCCCTGCTACTCAGGAGGCTGAGGCAGGAGAATCACCTGAACCTGGGAGGCAGAGGTTGCAGTGAGCAGAGATCATGCCACTGCACTCCAGCATGGGAGACCAAGTGGGACTCCATTTCAAAAAAAAAAAAAAAAGACAAAGTGATACAGAAGTTTTAGTTCAAATTAATGTTGATGCCACCATCACACATCCAGAAAATGCAAGGTGCAAGATGACTTCCCTAATGCCATATGAAGAGCTCCAGTGGTACACTCCCCAGTGAAACAACCACCATAATTGTTTTTTTAAAGAAGAAAATTAAAATTAAATAAAGTTTCTGGAAATTGTCCTAAAAGGATACAGCAAAAGAAGAAGAAAATGTTATTCAAAAAGATCTAAATTTTCATAAGAAGAGGGAGTCCCTAGCATTTTAATCACAATCCACTCCTCCCCCTCCCCTTTCATGTCAGAAAAATGGAAACTCCATTCCAGGCAGGAACCAACATGAACATGAGGCTCTCTCTTTCCACAGCTCCTGGTCAAAGGCTATGTCCCTGGGAAAGTCAGTCCACCAATATTTTACAACCTTCCCACATTTTTCTCCCCACATTTGTGTTGCAGAAGTTCTATTCCAGGCCAAAGCTGAGGAGTCTTGAGTCTGGGGCTCTCGTCAACATGCTGTCCCCAGTCAGCTGTGTCCTGCTCGTTTGTAAGTGGAGATTCACACTGGCAAGGGCAAGCCAAGATCAGAGTCTGCAAACCCCATCCAGGCCTCTGCTGGTAAAGACATGATTCTGAGGGAAGTAGGTCACTGTCTCCTATCCCTACTCCAGAAGAGTGGCACAATGTTCTTCCCAGGGAGAGAGGCAAGCTGTAAAAGAATGCCAAAGCTCTCCTCAAAGGGATTTACGTTACTCTATATAGAGTTTGAGGAAGTTTAAACCAAAGACTGCTGTTGAAAATATGAAAACATTGGTGGCAAGCAGTTAGGGATCTGGTAACTTCATGAGGGCAATAAATTAATCTTTAGACAGCTTTTCTTTCTTTCTTTCTTTCTTGCTTGCTTTTTCTTTCTTTCTCTTTCTTTCCTTCCTTCCTTCCTTCATCTTTTTCTGTTTCTTTCTTTCTCCTTCCTTCCTTCCTTGCTTCCTTCCTTCCTTTTCTCCTTCCTTCCTCTCTTTTTTCTCTGTCTCTTTCTTTCTCTTTTTCTCCTTCCTTCCTTTCCTCTGTCTCTTTCTCTCTCCTTCTTTCCCCTTCCTTCCCTCCCTCCCTTCCTTCCTTTCTTTCTTCTCTCTGTCTCTTTCTTTCTGTCTTTCTTGTTCTTTCTCTCTCTTTCCTTTTTCTTTCTTTTCTCTTCTTTCTTTATTTTCATTCATGAAGTCTCGCTCTGTCACCCAGACTGGAGTGCAATGGCACATTCTTAGCTCACTGCAACCTCTACCCGCCAGTTCAAGCAATTCTCCTGCCTCAGTCACCTGGGTAGCTGGGACTACAGGCTCATGCCACCGTGCCAGGCTATTTTTTGTATTTTTAGTAGGGGTGGGGTTTCTCTAGGCTGGCTGGGCTGGTCTCGAACTTCCGACCTCAAGAGATACTCCCACCTTGGCCTCCCAAAGTGCTGGAATTACAGGTGTGAGCCACCACGCCTAGCCTAAAAGCTTTAGAGAGCTTAAAGTTTAAGATGGAGAAACAGAGGGCCACTTAAAACTTAAAGTTTAAGATGAGATTCATGCCTGTAATCCCAGCACTTTGGGAGGCCGAGGCAGGCGGATCACCTGAGGTCGGGAGTTCGAGACCAGACTGACCAACCTGGAGAAACCCCATCTCTACTAAAAATACAAAATTAGCTGGGCATGGTGGCACATGCCTGTAATCCCAGGTACTCCGGAGGCTGAGGCAGGAGAATTGCTTCAACCAGGGAGGCAGAATTTGCAGTGAGCCAAGATCATGCCATTGCACTCCAGCCTGGGCAACAAGAGCGAAATTCTGAAAAAAAAAAAATAAAAGAGAAACAGGGAAAGAGCTATCCCTCCTGGGAGTTGGAAAAGCCTCAAAGACTGATCCTAAATTCTATCTGTACAAAGAAGCCACATTTCATTGGAGAAGTCTATGTAGCAACTTATGCCCCAAGGCATTTTTTTAAAGCAATAGAACATCAGATATTCCAAGTCCCTGGGTCTGACTCATTTCCTTTAAAGGTTCTAATCTTGGTGTAGGAGATGTTTTGAGATTGTTCTTTCAAACATCTTTGCAGTTCTGCCTCTGTTATAGTTAGATCCTGGGCCTTATTTTGAGCACTGCTCAAATGCAACTGACGGACTTTAGAGTCTCTTTTAGCATTGCCATAGCAGCCCTCTGGCATGCACAGTGTGCTGTGAGTTAGCACTTGGCTCCCATTTTCTTTTTAACATGGCATTAATGGAGATCAGTGCATTTCAAAATCATTATCACTATTATTATTATTATTTTTGAGACTAAGTCTTGCTCTGTTGTCTAGGCTGGAGGGCAGTGGTACAATCTTGGCTTACTGCAACCTCCACCTCTCAGTTTCAAGAGATGCTCCTACCTCAGCCTCCCGAGTAGCTGAGACTGTAGGAGTGAACCACTACACCCAGCTATTTTTTTTTTTTTTTTTTGTATTTTTAGTAGAGATGGGGTCTAATTATGTTGCCCAGGCTGGTCTCGAAGTGATCCTCCAGCGATCCACCCACCTCCGCCTCCCAACAAAACCATTGTCATCATTGACCCATTCCATTTTGATCTTTATGACCACCCATGATCGTAGATGCACCTTCCACAGTTAGCCATTGGTAAAATTCTTAGTGATTATGACACACTACAGTTATGACCACCCCATTTAACACAGGCAACCATATCCCTATTGCCATTAGATTATTGTATTATCTTGTGACAAAACCCCGTACTGGGCACATTTAGGAAAAACATGTCATGCCAAAATTTTCCAGAAGGCTGAGAAAAAGTAAGGTTGGGCAGTAAGGGATGCTGAGTTAATGGTGTGTTACTTAACAGGTCACTGTTTGGTATCAAGAAAAATGGATTGCTTAATATTACCAGACCATCGATTACTTCTAAGGACAGTTTGTCTAGAAAAGGATGGAACATAAATGCAATTTTCCTGTATTTCCCAGTTGTATATGCAGTCAAATCTTGCTATGCCTCAAAAGTTCAGTGACTGGGCTAGTTACTGGAGCATTGTTGGGCTCTTCCTGCAAGTAATTAGCTGGTGTCTGTGCCGTATTAGTGATGACAGAAGCTTCTGTGTCAAAGACAAACAGGCAATGTCCCTGGAAACAGATTACTCTGATGTTATTAATTGCTGCATACCATTTCAAATACTTTATCTCATTTGAAACTATCCTATTCACGCTTTGGAAATAAAAAGACAGGTTAAAAGAGTTTCCCAAGGACAGCTAGGAAGTAACAGAGCTATAATTTATATCCAGGTCTGTCTTATTCTACTGAGGGTGCTAGCCCTTCACCCTTTATAGAAAATATATGCTGATGAATACCTCATATATATCTCTATTGCTGATTTATTCTAAGTTATAAACTCATATATCCATCAGACTGGTTGACATTTCCACTGAATGTGTATCTGATATCTCAAATTTCACATGCTCAGAGTGCCACTGTTAGCATTTCTCCCAAAGTTTCTCTTCACTAGTACCTTCCACCCAGTGCCCATTCAGGAAACCTAAGTCCTATATATGACACCTCTCACCTCCCCAAATCTAATCCATGATGAATAGATAAATCTAATATTTAAATGCACATACTACATGTCTGGGAGTGCTCTAAATTGTTTACATCTATCACCTTTAACATTTATAGCAAATAAAGTAGGCACTATTGATATTCCCATTATTCTAATAAGGAAACAAGGCAGCCGTATTAGTCCGTTCTCATGCTGCAAATAAAGACATACCCAGGACTGGGTAATTCATAAAAGAAAGAGGTTTAATTGACTCACAGTTCCACACGGCTGGGGAGGCCTCACAATCATGGTGGAAGGTGAATGAGAAGTAAAGTCATGTCTTACATGGCAGAAGGCAAGGGAGCTTGTGAAGGGGAACTCCCACTGATAAAATCATCAGATCTTGTAAGACTTATTCACTACCACAAGAACAATATGGGCAAAACCACCCCTAAGGTTCAATTATCTACACCTGGCCCCACCCTTTACACGTGAGGGTTATTACAATTCAAGTTGAGATTTGGATAGGGACACAGCCAAATCATATCATTCCATCCCTGGCCCCTCCCAAATCTATGTGCTCACGTTTCAAAATGATTAATGCCTTCCCAACAGTCCCCCAAAGTCTTACCTCCTTCCAGCTTTAACCCAAAAGTCAAAGTCCAAAGTCTCATCTGAGACAAGGCAAATCCCTTCCACCTATGATCCCGTAAAGTCAAAAGAAAGTTAGTTACTTCCTAGATACAATGCAGGTACAGGCCTTTGGTAAATATACCCATTTCAAATGGGAGCAATTGGACAAAACAAAAGGACTACAGGCCCAAAGTTCGAATTCCAATAGGGCAGTCATTAAAGCTTAAAGTTTCAAAATTATCTCCTTTGACTCCATGTCTGACATCCAGGTCACACTGATGAAAGAGGTGGGCTCCTACAGCCTTGGGCAGCTTTGGCCCTCTGGCTTTGCAGCGTACAACCCCTTTCCAGTCGCTTTTATCGGCTGACGTGGAGTGTCTGTGGCTTTTCGTGGTGCACTGGGCAAGCTGTCATGAATCTACCATTCTGGGGTCTGGAGGAGGGTGGCTCTATTCTCATAGCTCCCCTAGGCAGTACCCCAGTGGGGACTCTGTGTGGGGGCTCCAACCCCATATATCCCTTCTCCACTGCCCTAGCAGAGGTTCTCCATGAGGGTCTCACCCTTGCAGCAAACTCTTCTACCTGGACATCCAGGCATATTCATACATAATTCAAAATTGAGGCCAGAGTTTCCAGACCTCAATTCTTGACTTCTGTGCACCTGCAGGCTCAACACCATGTGGAAGCTGCCAAGGCTTGGGCCTTGCACTCTCTGAAGCCACTGCCCAAGCTGTACATTGGCCCCTTTTAACTATGGCTGGAATAACTGGGATGCAGGGCCCCAAATCCTGAGGCTACACACAGCAGTGGGGCCCTGAACCAGGCCCAGGAAAACATTTTTCCTTTTAGACTTCTGGGCCTGTGATGAGAGGGGCTGTCTCGAAGTCTTTGACATCCCCTGGAGACATTTTCCCCATTGTCTTGGTGATTAGCATTTGGCTCCTCATTACCTATGCAAATTTCTGCAGCCAACTTGAATTTCTCCCCAGAAAATGGTTTTTTTTTAATCAGCCTGCAAATTTTTCAAACTTTTATGCTCTGCTTCCTCTCGAACACTTTACCTTTTAGAAATTTCTTCCTTTAGATACTCTAAATCATCTCTCTCAAGTTCAAAATTCCACAGATCTCTAGAGCAGGGGTAAAATGTCACCAGTCTCTTTGCATAGCAAGAGTGACCTTCACTCCAGTTTGCAACTAGTTACTTATCTCCATCTGAGACAACCTCAGCCTGGACTTTATTATCCATAACTCCATCAGCATTTTGGTTAAAGCCATTCAACAAGTCTCTAGGAAGTTCCAAACTTTCCCACATCTTCCCGTCTTCTGAGCCCTTGAAACTGCTCCAACCTCTGCCTGTTACCCAGTTCCAAAGTTGATTCCACATTTTCAGGTATCTTTACAGCAGCACCTGACTCAACTGGTGCCAATTTACTGTATTAGTCTGTTCCCACACTGCTAATTAAGACATACCCAAGACTTGATAATTTATAAAGGAAAGAGGTTTGTTCAATTGACTCACAGTTCCACATGGCTGTGAAGGCCTCACAATCATTGAAGAAGGTAAATGAGGAGCAAAGTCATGTCTTACAAGGTGGCAGGCAAGCGAGCTTGTATAGGGGACCTCCCATCTATAAAACCATCAGACTTCCTGAGACTTATATACCACCACAAGAAAAGCATGTGGAAAACTGCCCCCATGATACAATTAACCCTACCTGCCCCTGCCCTTGACACAAGAGGATTTACAATTCAAGGTGATATTTGAGTGGGGACACAGCCAAACTGTATTAGCAACTTACCATTTTCCAGCTATGAAGGAAAAGGTAAGGCCCAGTTTCTAACACCAAGGGCACTAGGAGTCTACTTCTTAGAGGCCAGTCACTGTTACTGAAAAGATCCTTTGACTCTATTAAATACATCTTGACTCCATCTTCTTTAATTCATGCCCACTGTTAACAACTTAGTCCAAGTCACCATCTTTCTGAACTTCCTCAGCAACTCCTAACTAACGCCTCATTGTCTGATCTTGCCCCTTTCTATTTCATCCCTCCATCTCAATCAATATTGTTTAAAATATGAATGTTATTATGTCCCTCCCTACATAAAAATCTTCTGAGAACCTTCTGTTACCCTTAAAACAAGACTGAACCCCTTCAATATGGCTCACAAGAGAGTTCACATTCTGAATTTCGCTCCTGCCTACTTCTCCACCATCATATCTCCAGAATCTTCTTCAATCTAAGTGACAGGTACTTCCAAGTAGTTTTTATTCCTCAAACACACCGTGTCCTCTCTCATGACAAGAGCATGCCCTCTACATGCAACCTCCCTACCCCCAATGTGCCCCTCTATTTGGGTTCTCTATAGGGACAGAATAGGATATATCCTATTAGTTATATATATCCTATATATATATAGGATATACATATCTATATCTATGTCGATATCTATATCTATATCCAATTAGTTCTGT
Organism: Hylobates moloch; assembly: GCF_009828535.3. NCBI lineage: Eukaryota > Metazoa > Chordata > Mammalia > Primates > Hylobatidae > Hylobates > Hylobates moloch. The sequence goes on from NW_026652279.1 coordinate 151,491,457, forward strand.
CCCTATAGAGAACCCTAATACAATAGGATATTGTATTGGGATATATATAAGATCTAGTAGGATATATATATCCTATTAGTTCTGTCCCTCTAGAGAATGCTAATACAGGGGGAGTGTTGTATCCTATAAGCATGCTATATATATATATATATATATCTATATATATATATATATATATATCATCCTATTAGGATGATAGCACTGAACAGGATACAAAAAAAATTCTCTCTCCCTCTCTCGCTCATAAATATATATATGTATATATGTATATATACACACATGTGATACATATATGTATATATGTATACACACATATGATACATATCCGTATACGTGCACATATATGATACATATATGTGTATATGTATATACACATATACACATATATGATACATATATGTATCATCCTAATATATATAGGATTTTATATACACACACACATATATATATATATGATAAGGAGAGTTTATTAAGTGTTAACTCACATGACCACAAGGTCCCACAATAGGCTGTCTGCAAGCTGAGGAGCAAGAAGAGCCAGTCGGAGTCCCAAAATTGAAGAACTTGGAGTCCGAGGTTCAAGGGCAGGAAGCATCCAGCACTGGAGGAAGATGTAGGCTGGGAGGCTAGGCCAGTCTCTCTTTTTCATGTTCTTCTGCCTGCTTTGTATCTTCTGTCAGCTGATTAGATTGTGCCCACCAGATTAATGGTGGATCTGCCTTCGCAGCCCAGGGACTCAAATGTTAATCTCTTTTGGCAACACCCTCACAGACACACCCAGGATCAATACTTTGTATCTTTCAACCCAATCAAGTTGACACTCCGTATTAACGATCACAGCCCCAATCCTACCCTCAACACTCTCCTACATACTTTTTTTTCTGTTTTTTCCAATGATACTTAATTTTCTGGCTTAAACTTTATAGGAAACACTTTTCCGATCCCAGAATATGTATTCTCCTGCTTTATGAGATGCACTAGCTCCACATATCCCCATTATATCATTAATGACTCTGAATTCTTTATTAGATGCTAAGCACCCTGAGGGCAGCAACCATGTAATACCTTGCTAGTTACTCTTTTTTCAGTGCTAGCACTGAACAGGATGCAAAAAAGTCTCTCTCCCTCTCTCTCTCTCTCACATGCACACATGCACACAGATGCAAGCATACACAAATACATATACATGCACATGTATGCATAACCACTAACACAGGGAGGCTGGCACCATCCAATAAATTTATATGGTTCTTCCAGAATATGGTTATTAGTTAGATCAAATATTCCACTGGTAGACAAACAGGTACACATCTTATTTGGCTATCGCCAACAAATGAGACATTTCCTTACACTGACATGAGAAAGTGAGCTTAATAAAGATTGCCTCTGATTTGTCAAAAACTGTTTAACATCTTATTGCCTGAAGGTTGTTTCTCTATATTTATTCAGGATCCCTCTAATTGCAAATATAGCATTGAGTTTGTTCTCCCTGCCTCTCATAAATTCCCCTATGTTGATATGTACTAAAATAAATATGTTATACTAAACTTCCGGTGCTATATTTTAAATAATATAAAGCAGCTTTTCTTAAATTAGCTGCATTTCATTAATTTTAAACATTAATAATTAAGAAAAATTCTGCTGGATTAGGCAGGCATGTAAGACAGTTTTTATCTTTTCATTTAACATTAAGAAGTATTATTTCACCCTCATAGCATCTAAGTGGAATTGTTTATTGCATGCTAAAGTATAACAAATGTATTAAAAAGTTCAATATTCACATATTCAAAATGAGAACATTTTGAAGTAAACATAATTATCTCAGTTTTGTTGCTAAATATTTCAATGGGATTCCACTGGCATATTCTAAATATTATAATCAGAGCATTAATCCAGATAGTTTATCTGATTGAAAGTCAATATTTTAAAATCCTGTTTCAATACAGATGATATCAAGAGAGTAACTTTCCCTTCAATCTATTATTATAATAATAATAGAATTGACTTGAAAGAAATGTTGTGATTAAATGAGATAAAATATGTAAAATACTTATTTATATATATAACACAACCGAAATTTGATTTGGTCTGTCTCTCTGTGCATTCAATATAGCATGCTGTGATTTCTGAAAGCAATACATTTCTAAACAGTGATTTTTATATTTTGTCAAAATTTATAGTATATTTTATGTATATCAAAGATTAAAATTAGTCACAATTTTGTTGTTGCTAAATAACATTCCTCGGAACTTCTTGAAAATAATTCAAAGTATTTAAATATTCATGGAAGAGTGTTATTCTTAACTCTGAAAAAGTCTCCATTTGTAATAGAGAAACATAGTTTTTGAATGCAATGATTAAAACATTCTGGAGAATTTCTTTTGCCTTTCCTATTCCATCTCTCATCATGTCTTGATGACTTGACAACAATTTCTTTTTTGTTGTCCCTGCCACTAATCTTGTGTCTTCATTGATTTTTGTTGCTATAAAGTAATACTTGAGGCTGGTATATAATGTGTAAAGAAAAAGGGTTTTTTCTGGCTCACAGTTCTGCAGGCTGTACTAGAAGCATGGTGCCAGCATCTGCTTCTGGTGAGGCCTCATGGTAAAAGGGGAAAGGAGTCCAGAGATCACATGGTGAGAGAAAGCAAGAGAGAGGGAAAAGATACTAGGTTCTTTTCAATAACCAGCTCATGGGGGAACAATCACAGAAACTAACAGAGAACTTACTCATTACCAGGAGGACAGCACCAAGCCATTCATGAGACATTCACCCCCATGACCCAAACATCTCCCATGAGGCCCCACCTCCAACATTGGGGATTAAATTTCAACATGAGGTTCAGAGAATCACATCTCCAACTATAGCATCTTGTTTCTTTCAAATCCCTCTAGGCACTATTCGTCTTGTCTCAAACAAAACCCTGATCATATCACTTTGTATATTTAAATTAGTATGGTTTCCACTTGGCTACAACAGGAAGTTCAGACTTTTTAATATGGCATAAAAAGTCCTTCATAAACTTGTTTCTCACTACCTTTCCATGCAGCTTTCTGAGAACTTTATACAACTTTGAAAGTGAGATAGCTCAGCATTGGTGAATTCTGAGGCTTCATTTTAACCAGATGTATGGATACATTTCTGGGTGTTCAGCTTTTGGTCACACTAGGGCAGCAGAGTTTCTATGCATTGTGTCCTTTCATAACATCATCCAAAGAAAGACGAAATGATTTTTCTTTGCATTTGTCTCCTTACCAGAAGAAGCCTTTTCATAGAAATCATACTTTTTATGATTTCAGAATTGTCCTTAAGTTTCATTGGTCAGCCAGGGTTACATGCCCGTTTCTAAACTACTTACTAGTTGAAGCAAATGCTAGTACAGTACTTCAATCGGTTTTAATATAATTGTGATTCATTCTCTGATGCAGTGGAGAAAACTACCTGTCTGGAATATATTGCCACCTGAACAAAATTAGGGTCAGATTCATTTGACAATAATAATGAAGGAATGGCTGTTGAGTACGGAAATAATAAGGTTTCTCAAATCCTATTATCAGATTTCTAAAAGTTTGGCAACGGGTTTATCTGCCCACAAAACTCCTCTCTTTGCTGGGTTTATTTCTATCTGCCACTTCTTCACTTCAAATATCTGGTGTCTTATTTTATTCTTTCTATTGTTTTATGCATTTTCATATGCAAATCAAATATTGAGAGATCCAATTACATATGTCTACACAATTTGGAACAAGTATATTTAAGGTACCAAATCTTTTTGGTGAACTGACAGGTAATTATGAATTTAATGTTTTGTCTCAGTCACATTAATTGTCTAAAATCCTTAGACTTCTTTAAGGTTGCTCCCAGAACCATCCATTTTTATATCAGGCTTCAGTTGCTTATCTTGCTATGCCTATATATCTTTCCTCTATCCCACTTCTACCTCTCCACTGGCAGCTGCCAGACCATCTCTTCTAACAAGGCTTCGCTGATTTTTCTTGTATTTTGTCTTCCTATTCAACACTTCCCAGATACATTGCACATATTTTTGTCATTGTTGTCATGTGCTTTTAAAATTATATTATTTTGGGTCTTATCTAACAGACTATATGATACTTAAGGACATGGATTATGTCTTTCTTACTTTATAACAATAAACATCTGTGGATTGAATGAATGGATGAATGGATGTAATGGATCTACTTCAGTAATCTTATTCACGGAACAAAAACAAATCTCAAGAGTTTATGATGTACCTCTATTATTAATTTTGAAGTGCAATTAATGTATGGAGTTTGAGACATTTATGTAAAATGCTTATTAGCCTCCAAACTCTCTAGGCTATATAATGTAACAGAAAATATGTCACTTTTTCTTGTAACTTTTAAAAGGTGGTATGTAATATCTAAACATAAACATTGTAATACCAGTGCTTGCCAATGCTAAAAATAGTGATTTGAAAATAACTGTTTAATTATTCATCTTTCCCACCCATTAAGAACATTAATTAAATTCATTATTTCTACAGTAGTTATGCCAGCTTATTGCAATCTTAATACTACAGGCAAGTTTTCTTAAGTATATGTTAGTTACTGGCTATTACTAGAATTCCTTACCCTATATACCAGAATTCCTCCCTCTGCTGTTCTATTTTTAGGTGTCTTTTATCCTTTTTTAGAATGTAATGGGATAATTACAACAACATAACAAAATGAACACCACAAAATATTATATGTTATATATTACAAAATAATACAATATATGCCAAAGCATATTGTTAGCACTATGCACCAACTCATTTAACTTCACACAACATTCTAAAATAAATATAACGCACACTTTAAGATGAGCACTGGAGCACCTTACCCAAAGTTACACAACTAGTTAGTGGCTTCATCAGGATTCAAAAAAAGGCATTTTGCCTCAAGAGGATAGTAAATGCCTCTAATAATTAAGTTGTATATTTAGTTGAAGAGAAAGTAGGGAATAAAGTTATTATTGTACCCCAGAATGAAGCAAGAATAGAAGGCTTAGAAAACAATTAAGAGACGTTTCTCTCTTGACCTTTGATGATGCTTAATAAAAGCAATTTATTTAATAATGTCACTTCCAAATTCATATACCTTCAGTGACTTCACGTTACCTTCAGGTTAAAATCCAAATTCATAACAGGACATTCAAAATGATCTATAATACGACCCCATTCAACTTTCTCAGAATTACCTCTAGGTAATATGCCAAAGCTGTCTTTGTTGTTAGAGGAATGTAAAGTAAAATGAAGAGGCACAGACTTTGACTTCAGACTGATCTAAGATAAATCGTGGCGAAATTGTTACACTGATCATCCTGCTGAAAGGTTTCTTATCACAAGGTTCTCATCTTTAAAAAGAAGTGTTTTTTACTACATCTTGGGAGGTTGGGAAGATTGTTAATATGGTTTTGCGGTGTCTCCACCCAAATCTCATCTTGAATACCCAGGTGTTGTGGGAGGAACCTGGTGGGAGGTAATTGAATCATGGGGGCAGGTCTTTCCCGTGCTGTTTTCATGATAGGAATAACTCTCAGGAGATCTGGTGGTTTTAAAAATAGAAGTTTCCCGGGAGCCAAGATGGCCGAATAGGAACAGCTCCGGTCTCCAGCTCCCAGCCCCAGCGACACAGAAGACGGATGATTTCTGCATTTCTGCTTGAGGTACCAGTTTCATCTCACTAGGGAGTGCCTAACAGTGGGTGCAGGACAGTCGGTGAAGCGCACTGTGCGCGAGCCGAAGCAGGGCGAGGCATTGCCTCACTCGGGAAGCACAAGGGGTCAGGGAGTTCCCTTTCCTAGTCAAAGAAAGGGGAAACAGACGGCACCTGGAATATCGGGTCAGTCCCACCCCAATACTGCGCTTTTCCAACGGGCCTGGAAAACGGCACACTAGGAGATTGTGTCCCGCACCTGGCTCGGAGGGTCCTGTGCCCACGGAGTCTCGCTGATTGCTAGCACAGCAGTCTGAGATCAAGCTGCAAGGCGGCAGCGAGGCTGGGGGAGGGGCGCCCGCCATTGCCCAGGCTTGCTTAGGTAAACAAAGCAGCCAGGAAGCTCGAACTGGGTGGAGCCCACCACAGCTCAAGGAGGCCTGCCTGCCTCTATAGGCTCCACCTCTGGGGGCAGGGCACAGACAAACAAAAACTCAGCAAGAACCTCCACAGACTTAAAGGTCCCTGTCTGACTGACAGCTTTGAAGAGAGTAGTGGTTCTCCCAGCACGCAGCTGGAGATCTGAGAACGGACAGACTGCCTCCTAAAGTGGGTCCCTCACCCCTGAGCAGCCTAACTGGGAGGCACCCCCC
>NW_026652279.1:151497850-151500567 GCF_009828535.3 Hylobates moloch
GGCACTACATCACCATCATCAAAGACAAAAAGTAGATACCCCCCCAGTAGGGACAGACTGACACCTCATTCAACCGGGTACTCCTCTGAGACAAAACTTTCAGACGAACTATCAGACAGCTGAATTTGTGGTCTCACGAAAATCCGCTGTTCTGCAGCCACCGCTGCTGACACCCAGCCAAACAGGGTCTGGAGTGGACCTCTAGTAAACTCCAACAGACCTGCAGCTGAGGGTCCTGTCTGGTAGAAGGAAAACTAACAAACAGAAAGGACATCCACACCAAAAACCCATCTGTACATCTCCATCATCAAAGACCAAAAGTAGATAAAACCACAAAGATGGGGAAAAAACAGAACAAAAAAACTGGAAACTCTAAAAAACAGAGCACCTCTCCTCCTCCAAAGGAACGCAGTTCCTCACCAGCAACGGAACAAAGCTGGATGGAGGATGACTTTGATGAGTTGAGAGAAGAAGGCTTCAGACGATCAAACTACTCTGAGCTATGAGAGGAAATTCAAAACAATAGCAAAGAAGTTAAAAAACTTTGAAAAAATATTAGAAGAATGGATAACTAGAATAACCAATGGAGAGAAGGGCTTAAAGGAGCTGATGGAGCTGAAAGCCAAGTTTCGAGAACTACGCGAAGATTGCAGAAGCCTCAGTAGCAGATGCGATCAACTGGAAGAAAGGGTATCGCTGATGGAAGATGAAATGAATGAAATGAAGAGAGAAGGGAAGTTTAGAGAAAAAAGAATAAAAAGAAATGAACAAAGCCTCCGAGAAATTTGGGACTATGTGAAAAGACCAAACCTACGTCTGATTGGTGTACCTGAAAATGATGGGGAGAATGGAACCAAGTTGGAAAACACTCTGCAAGATATTATCCAGGAGAACTTCCCCAATCTAGCAAGGCAGGCCAGCATTCAGATTCAGGAAATACAGAGAACGCCACAAAGATACTCCTCGAGAAGGGCAACTCCAAGACACATAATTGTCAGATTCACCAAAGTTGAAATGAAGGACAAAATGTTAAGGGCAGCCAGAGAGAAAGGTCGGGTTACCCACAAAGGGAAGCCCATCAGACTAACAGCTGATCTCTCAGCAGAAACTCTACAAGCCAGAAGAGAGTGGGGGCCGATATTCAACATTCTTAAAGAAAAGAATTTTCAACCCAGAATTTGCTATCCCGCCAAACTAAGCTTCATAAGCGAAGGAGAAATAAAATACTTTACAGACAAGCAAACGCTGAGTGATTTTGTCACCACCAGGCCTGCCCTAAAAGAGCTCCTGAAGGAAGCACTAAACATGGAAAGGAACAACCGGTACCAGCCACTGCAAAAACATGCCAAATTGTAAAGACCATCGAGGCTAGGAAGAAACAATAGCAACTAACGAGCAAAATAACCAACTAACATCATAATGACAGGATCAGATTCACACATAACAATATTAACGTTAAATGTCAATGGGCTAAATGCTCCAATCAAAAGACACAGACTGGCAAACTGGATAAGGAGTCAGGACCCATCAGTGTGCTGTATTCAGGAAACCCATCTCACGTGCAGAGACACACATAGACTCAAAATAAAGGGATGGAGGAAGATCTATCAAGCAACTGGAAAACAAAAAAAGGCAGGGGTTGCAATCCTAGTCTCTGATAAAATAGACTTTAAACCAACAAAGATCAAAAGAGACAAAGAAGGCCATTACATAATGGTAAAGGGATCAATTCAACAAGAAGAGCTAACTATCCTAAATATATATGCACCCAACACAGGAGCACCCAGATTCATAAAGCAAGTCCTCAGTGACCTACAAAGGGACTTAAACTCCCACACAATAATAATGGGAGATTTTAACACCCCACTGTCAACATTAGACAGATCAACGAGACAGAAAGTTAACAAGGATATCCAGGAATTGAACTCAGCTCTACATAAAGTGGACCTAATAGACATCTACAGAACTCTCCACCCCAAGTCAACAGAATATACATTTTTTTCAGCACCACACCACACCTATTCCAAAATTGACCACATAGTTGGAAGTAAAGCTCTCCTCAGCAAATGTAAAAGAACAGAAATTATAACAAACTGTCTCTCAGACCACAGTGCAATCAAACTAGAACTCAGGATTAAGAAATTCACTCAAAACCGCTCAACTACATGGAAACTGAACAACCTGCTCCTGAATGACTATTGGGTACATAATGAAATGAAGGCAGAAATAAAGATGTTCTTTGAAACCAACGAGAACAAAGACACAACATACCAGAATCTCTGGGACACATTCAAAGCAGTGTGTAGAGGGAAATTTATAGCACTAAATGCCCACAAGAGAAAGCAGGAAAGATCCAAAATTGACACCCTAACATCACAATTAAAAGAACTAGAAAAGCAAGAGCAAACACATTCAAAAGCTAGCAGAAGGCTAGAAATAACTAAAATCAGAGCAGAACTGAAGGAAATAGAGACACAAAAAACCCTTCAAAAAATTAATGAATCCAGGAGCTGGTTTTTTGAAAAGATCAACAAAATTGATGGACCGCTAGCAAGACTAATAAAGAAGAAAAGAGAGAAGAATCAAATAGATGCAATAAAAAACGAAAAAGGGGATATCACCACCGATCCCACAGAAATACAATCTACCATCAGAGAATACTACAAACACCTCTATGCAAATAAACTAGAAAATCTAGAAGAAATGGATAAATTCCT
>NW_026652279.1:151500667-151501452 GCF_009828535.3 Hylobates moloch
AGACCAATATCCTTGATGAACATTGATGCAAAAATCCTCAATAAAATACTGGCAAACCGAATCCAGCAGCACATCAAAAAGCTTATCCACCATGATCAAGTGGGCTTCATCCCTGGGATGCAAGGCTGGTTCAACATACGCAAATCAATAAATGTAATCCAGCATATAAACAGAACCAAAGACAAAAACCACATGATTATCTCAATAGATGCAGAAAAGGCCTTTGACAAAATTCAACAACCCTTCATGCTAAAAACTCTCAATAAATTAGGTATTGATGGGACGTATCTCAAGATAATAAGAGCTATCTATGACAAACCCACAGCCAATATCATACTGAATGGGCAAAAACTGGAAGCATTCCCTCTGAAAACTGGCACAAGACAGGGATGCCCTCTCTCACCGCTCCTATTCAACATAGTCCTGGAAGTTCTGGCCAGAGCAATCAGGCAGGAGAAGGAAATAAAGGGTATTCAACTAGGAAAAGAGGAAGTCAAATTGTCCCTGTTTGCAGATGACATGATTGTATATCTAGAAAACCCCATTGTCTCAGCCCAAAATCTCCTTAAGCTGATTAGCAACTTCAGCAAAGTCTCAGGATACAAAATTAATGTACAAAAATCACAAGCATTCTTGTACACCAATAACAGACAAACAGAGAGCCAAATCATGAGTGAACTCCCATTCACAATTGCTTCAAAGAGAATAAAATACCTAGGAATCCAACTTACAAGGGATGTGAAGGACCTCTTCAAGGAGAACTACAAACCACTGCTCAATGAAAT
>NW_026652279.1:151506452-151532090 GCF_009828535.3 Hylobates moloch
GAACTTGTTGGGAATTGGAGCAAAGGTGACTCTCATTATGTTTTAGGAAAGAGACTGACAGCATTTTGCCCCTGCCCTAGAGATCAGTGGAACTTTGGACATGAAAAAGATGAATGAGGGTATCTGGTGGAAGAAATTTCTAAGCAGAAAAACATTCAAGAGGTGACATGGGTGCTGTGAAAGGCATTTAGTTCTAAAAGGGAAACAGAGTATAAAAGTTTGAAAAATGTGCAGCCTGACAATCCAATAGAAAAGAAAGTCCCATTTTCTGGGGAGAAATTCAAGCTGGTTGCAGAAATTTGCATAAGTAACAAGGAACTGAATGGTAATCACTAAGACAATGGGAAAAATGTCTCCAGGGCATGTCAGAGACCTTTGTGACAACCCCTCCCATCACAGGCCTGGGGCTTTAGGAGGAAAAAAATGATTCTGTGGGCCAGGTTTCAGGTCCCTCTGCTGTGTGCAGCCTAGGGACTTGGTACCCTACATCCCAGCCACTCCAGCTACGACTAAACGGGGCCAAGGTACAGCTCAAGCTGTTGCTTCAGAGGATGAAACTCTAAGCCTTGGCAGCTTCCATGTGGTATTGAGCCTGTGGGTGCAGTGAAGTCAAGAATTGAGATTTGGGAACCTCTGCCAATCTTACAAAGGATGTCTGGAAATGCCTGGATGTCCAGGAAGAAGTTTGCTGCAGGAGCAGGGCCCTCATGGAAAACTTCTGCTAGGGCAGTGTGGAAAGGAAATGTGGAGTCGAAGCCCCCAGACAGAGTTTCTACTGGAGTACCACCTACTAGAGCTGTGAGAAGAGGGCCACCATCCTCCAGACCCCAGAATGGTAGACTCACCGACAGCTTGCACCATGTGCCTGGAAAAGCCATAGACACTCAAAACCAGTGAAAGCAACAAGGAGGTGAGGGGCTATACCCTGCAAAGCCACAGGGACAGAGCTGCCCAAGTCTGCGGGAGCACATCTTTTGCATCAATGTGACCTGGATGTGAGACATGGAGTCAAAGATCATTTTGGGGCTTTAAAATTTCATTGCCCCACTGAATTTCAGACTTGCATGGGGCCTGTATCCCCTTTGTTTTGGCCAATTTCCCCCATTTTGAATGGCTGTATTTACCCAAAGTTTGTATCCCCATTGTATCTAGGAAGTAACTAGCTTGCTTTTGATTTTACAGGCTCATAGGTGGAAGGCACTTGCCTTGTCTCAGATGAGACTTTAGATTGTGGGCTTTTGAGGTAATGCTAAAATGAATTAAGACTTTGGGGCACTGTTGGGAAGGCATTATTGGTTTTGAAATGTGAGAACATGAGATTTGGGAGGGGCCAGGAGTGGAATAATAGGGTAGGGGCCTGGTGGGAGGTAATTGAATCATGGGGGCAGGTCTTTCCCATGGTATTCTTATGATAGCGAAGAAGTCTCAGGAGATCTGATGGTTTTAAAAATGGGAGTTTCCCTGCACAAGTCTCTTCTCTTGTTTGCTGCCATGTGAGACATGCCTTTCACCTTCTGCCATGATTATGAGACCTTCCCAGACACATGGAGTTGTAAGTCCACTAAATCTCTTTCTTTTGTAAATTGCCCAATCTCGGGTGTGTCTTTATCAGCAGTGTGAAAATGGACTAACACTACTGTGTACAGGAGCTGTTACAGGAGCATCACAGTCTTTTTCTGTTCCCTTCCCAGAAATTGTGTTCAAGCAGCATTCCTGAATGCAAGTGTACTTCCATAGTTAGGGTACCTATTTCAAAGATAATTAATCCATTCCCCAAAGCACTCTGGAAACCACTTCGTTGCATAGTGTGTCTATCCTACTTGTGAACCATTGCAGTGTTTTCTACCTCAACTGCTTACATGATAGTTATGCAATGGTTTTCCATATTTTGCTTTTTACTTTACATTTTCATTTCTATTCTACTATCTAAATTTTCAACTTTTATTCATAATTTAATTTTAAAAATGAGGACAGGAGATATGGGGTGTAGGAATTTTTTAAGAATACTAACAGTAAGATAACATATTGAAAACAGAGAGAGGAGATGGTTCATTTGGCCTATTTTTTTTGCTATATTATAAATCTTGCCTTTAAATAAATAGAAATTTTAAAGTTGTTTTTGTAGGAAGAAATTATTCACCACTCACCATTTTCCAGAGACTATGTTAATTATCTTATTGTTATTTAATTCAAACAACCACCTCATGAGTTTGGCATTGAGTCCATGTTTAAATTCTAGGTAACTGAGATTCAGAGAGATTAAGTAACCCCTTGTATTCATATAGATGAAAACAAGTGCCCTGAAAGAGGGGTTGTGAAAAAATGGGAAGTTGATTGAATATGCACATGTGGGAAATGACAAATAAACTGTATGTAAAGCAGCATCATTTATCAGATTGAGGTCCTAGCTAATGTAGGATCATTTGGTAGAATTAATAATAAAGTTTAGGTCAATGTATGGTAAAATTATGGTGAAAATACAAGAATTAAGGTGAATAGATTAATCATTATTATTACTACTAATATATATTCAAATTAACAGTTATAAGTAGAATTGTTTATCCTTGTGTCTAAGTATTACAGGCTCTCTGCTAAGTACTGTACCTCTGTTATATCACTTCACACTCAAAAGTCACTGATAATAAATACTGATATTATCTTAATTTACCTGGCATGAAAACTAAGACAAATATTAACTAAATTGCTTGAGGTTAAAAAACTACAAAGTGGTAGAGTCAAGAATTACAATATTAAAAATGAATTTGGTTTATAGGTACTCAAATCTGGTAAATCTCAATCTATACTGCCTCGTAATACTTTAGGTTATGGTTCATAAAGATGGCATAAGAGAAGAAAATGGCAAAAAATATGGCATGGCTTACCTGTGTGCTATATTTTACACTATCAATTTAGCCAAGGGGCATGGCTCACTTCTACTCTCACCACCAAAAATGATTATAAAATTTAACAAAGAAAAACAAAATATCTAAGAAGGAATGGGTTTGGGATGTATGGGTGTGTGCATACAATCACACATGCAAGACTATATATGAGGTTATAAGTGTCGCTCTATAGTGTATCTGTTATAGTCATAGCATAACATGTTAGCTGACTTATTAGAATGTAGAACTCATGAGGAAAGGTATTTTCATCTGTTCAATGTTGTGGCTTCATTGCATAGACAGGTGCTCAGAACTTAGCAAATATTCAAAAAGTGTTGAAATAAATGAGTTTGATGTAGGTGAAGTAACCATTGTTTTTTTCTCTATCATTTTCTGTATAACCCCACAGAATATGATTATGCACAGTGCTGTCATATAGTGGCTAAAACAGTGCATTTTGCACAGCACTACACTGATTTACTGAAACCATGAAAAATGAGACAAACTATATTTAGAGTGTAGACCATTAATATAAAGAGAGCAAAGGCTGTGAGTTTATTAGATAAGGCAATCCTAAATTTATGAAAATAAAGAGGAATATATTCAAATATTTTTTTCGTTTTCAAGATGTACAGAAGAAAATTTATTTCAGCTGTGACTGGTCATTATTTAACTAAGGAACAGAAGATATATTTTATCTACCAAGTTGTTCTCGACTACTTATGGACTCCTCAACAAATTAATGTGTACTCAGGCTCCAGGCTTGTGATTGGGTCATGCTACATGGCGTACTAATGACCCCTAGAAATACTGCTTTTTAGTAAATGCAATATTTAAGCCAGGCATCATGCTAGTTAATTTGCATGTATAATTTTATTTACTCTTCAAAATAGAACAATATGGAAAGTATTATTAATCTCATTTGATACATGAGGAAACCAGGGTTGAGAAATTCAGGTTTTTCTTCCCCCAGAACCCAGGTTCTATCGCAGTACTCCATAATCTTTTGTGTAGAAATCACCTAAAGGTTTTGAAAGATCCACGTCTGGGATTCAGCCTGACATTTGAGATTTCATCAGTCTCAGAGGTGATACTGCTACTGCTGGTTGTTGACCATACTTCAAGAAGTAAGGTTCTAAATCACCAAACTATACTGCATCCAAGGATTTTATGACAGGTATGCATGTGTGAGTATGCTTCTATTCCATAAAACTTATTTATAAGAAATGCAATTGAAAACACAAAGATATCAAGAAAATCTCAGACAAATTTAAGTAGAATCAACCAGACTATCATCAATAACCAAACTATTCAATAATGTAATTTAGGTTTGGGCAATATCCATAGCCCATATCATTAACATTGATTTCAATGTCAAATATTATGTACATCCACACTCTCCTATTGGTGTCATAAATAACCTATAAACGCTTGGAGATCTTTGCAGAGAAGCTCTTTACATATTGAAGATTTTTTTAAAACATTACATGCTCTTTTGCTATCAGAATAAAATATAAGCAATTTTATAACAAAAACATAAAATTATATGTTTGCATTTGTTACCACATGCTTTCTTCCCTGGCCAATTTACTTGTATTTTTGTTTATCTGTGTATATAACTGACAAACAGTTATTAAGAGAATTTATGTTGTTAACATAACAGCAAATAATAATGATTATTGTTATTTTTGAGAGAGAGTCTTCCTCTCTCACCCAAGCTGGAGCGCAGTGGCATGACCATGGCTCACTGCAACCTTGACTTCCCAGGCTCAAACAATTCTCCTGCCTCAGTCTCCTGAGTAGCTGGGACAACAGGCACACACCACAAAGTCCAGCTAATTTTTTTTATATTTTTGGGGGTAGAGATGAGTTTAACCCTGTTGCCCAGCCTGGTGTCAAATTCCTGGGCTGAAGCAATCCACCTGGCAAATAAATTTTTTCAGTGTTTGCACTATGAAGTTTTTTACTGCCATTCAACATTTTCCTGATGTATTTTGATGCATGCCTTCCATGACAGTTACATATTTTATTGATGGGTGAAAGAAAACCCTTTCAGAAAACCCTTTCAGAGCTAAGCAAACACAAAAAGCTGGCAATAATTTCCATAATTGGAGAAGCACTGTTTTAAAAATTATGACAACACAAATAGGCTAAATAAAGTGTTGATTATCTCTGTCTTTAAGACTGCAATTAATAGTAATCAAATCTCCAGTGGTGTTATATTTCATCTATATTAACTCAAAAACAGTTGATTAGGAAATGAAATAGTGTCATAACAGTAAAGAAATAATAAAACATCACATGCATCCACAATCAAAATAGTGCATCTCATTTCTGGTTTTATAAAACACGTTTTGCTCTACATCTTCAGAATACTTTTTACTCTATTGAAATATCAAATATCAATTGTCAATCCAAGATGACTGATTAGAAGCAGCTGTGTCGGCAGCACTCACGGAGAGGAATGAAAAGGGGCAAGTGAATTCAGCACCATCAACTGAAATATCCAAGTTATCCCACTGGGACTGACTGGGCAAACAAATTGACTCACGGAGAATGAAGAAAAGCAGGGAGTAGGGGCATACAGCCAAAGGACCCCCCATCCTCAGCCAAGGGAAGCAGTGAGTGATTGTGTAGATACATCCAGGAAGCCACGCTTCTCCTACACATCTTTGCAACCCGTGAATCAGGAGATCCCCTCGTGAGCCCATGCCACCAGGACCTTGGGTCCCATACACAGAGCTACGTGGAATCTCAGCAGAGCAGCCACTCAGGCGCATACAGAGACCCAAGAGTTTTACATATTCTAGCCCTGGGATCCCTGGCGAGGTGGGAAATCTGTCTCTGCATATCCCTAGAAAGGGAGCTGAATCCAGGGAGCCAATCAGCATTGTTCTGTGGGTCTCACTTTCGCCGCACCTCACAAGTTAAGACCCACTGGCTTGGAATTTCAGCCAGCCAACAGCAACAGGCTGGAATCTGCCTGAGTTGGGTCCAAGTTCCTGGCGGGAGGGGCGGCCACCATCTCTGCAGTTTGGTAGATCCAGCTGTTCCAGCTTGCCAGCTTTGGAGAATACAAATGGTCCAAACAAGGCAGGGTCTCCCAGAACGCAGCACAGTTGCCTTGCCAGATCGTGGCCAGACTGCTTCCTTAAGTGGGACCTCAATCATTCCTCCTCACTGGGTAGGACCTCCCTCCCTGCCGGGGGCTTTGGCCACTCTAGCCAGGGTTCTACAGATAGAACTCTGATCTCTCCCTAGGAGGAAGCTCCCGGGGTGGGGCTAGGGGGTGGCCACAATCTCTGAGGTTTGGTGCACTCAGCTGTTCCAGCCTGTTGGCCTTGAGGAATACAAATGGTCTGGATGCAAAAGAGTGCCTCCCAACACAGCACACCTACTCTACCAAAAAATAGCCTTTCTGCTTCTTTAAGTGAGTCCCTAATCCTGTTCCTCCTGACTGGGTGAGATCTGTCAACAGAGGTCTCCAGCCACCTCCTACAGGTGTGTTCAGGCCAGAAACACGTCAGTATGCCCCTGGGAAGGAGCTTCCAGAGGAAAGGGAGCTGGCTACCATCTTTGCTGTTTGACAGACTTCACTGGTGATACCTCCAGGTACAGGGAAAACCAAGGCAACTAGGGTCTGGAGCAGACTCCCAGCAAACCACAGCATCCCTCCAGTAGAGTGGCCTGACTGTTAAAACAAAAACAAACACACAGAAAACAATAACAATAACACAACAAAAAAGACCCCATAAAACCTCATTCAAAGATGAGCAACCTCAAAGAAGGTAGATAAAATCACAAAGATAAGAAAGAATCAATTGAAAAACAGTGATCAATGTGCAAAAATTGCTAGCATTTCTATACACTAACAAAAGGCAAGCAGAGAGCCAAATCATGAATGAACTCCCATTCATAATTTCTGTAAAAAAATAAAATACCTAGGAATACAGCTAAAAAGGGAAGTGAAGGACCTCTTCCAGGAGAACTACGAGCCAGTACTGAAAGAAATCAGAGAGGACACAAGCAAATCGAAAAACATTCCATGCTCATGGCTGGGAAGAATCAATATCATGACAATGGCCATACTGCCCAAAGTAATTTATATATTCAATGCTATCCCCATTAAACTACGATTGATATTCCTTATAGAATTAGAAGAAACTATTTTAAAATTTATGTGGAATCAAAAAAGTCCAAATTGCCAAGACAATCTTAAGCAAAAAAAACACAAAGCTGGAGGCATCATGCTACCCAACTTCAAACTATACTGCAAGGATACAGTAACCAAAACAGCATGGTACTTGTACAAAAACAGACACACAAACCAATGGAACAGACTAGAGATCTCAGAAATAAGGATATACACTTATAACTGTCTGATCTTTGACAAACCTGAAAAAAACAGGCAATGGGGAGAAAGGATTCCCTATTTAATAAATGATCATGAGAGAACTAGCTAGCCATATGTAGAAAATTAAAACTGGACCCCTTTCTTACACCATATACAAAAATTAAGATGGATTAAAGACTTAAATTTAAAACTCAAAACTATAAAAACTCTAGAAGAAAATCTAGGCAATACCATTTAGGACATAGGCACGGGCAAAATATTTTATGGCAAAAATGCCAAATACAATTGCAACAAAAGCAGAAATTGACAAACGAGATCTCATTAAACTAAAAAGCTTCTGCATGGCAAAATAAACTATCATCAGAGTGAATAGAGAACCTACAGAATGGAAGAACATTTTTGCAATCTATTTATCTGACAAAGGTCTAATATCCAGAGTCTACAAGGAAATTAAACAAATATACAAGAAAATACATAACCTCATCAAAAAGTGGGAAAAGGACAGAAGACATACATATGGTCAACAACGATAGAAAAAGATCTCAACATCACTGATAATTAGAGAAATACAAATCAAAACCACAATGAGACACCATCTCACATCAGTCAGAATGGCTATTACTAAAAGGTCAAAAAAACAACAGATGCTGTCAAGGTTGGGGAGAAAAAGGAACACTCTTACACTGTTGGTGGGAGTGTTAATTAGTTCAACCAGTGTTGAAGACAGTGTGGTGATTCCTCAAAGACCTAGAGGCAGAAATGCCATTTGATGCAGTAATCCCATATATACCCAAAGGAATATAAACCATTCTGTTCTGAAGATACATGGTCATGTATCTTCATTGCAGCACTATTCACAATAGTAAAGTTATGGAATCAACCTAACTGCTCATCAATGATAGACTGTATAAAGAAAATACGGTACACATACACCATAGATTACTATGCAGCCATAAAAAGGAATCAGATCAAGTCCTTTGCAGGGACATGGATACAGTGGGAAGCCATTATCCTCAGCAAACTAATACAGAAACAGCAAACCAAACCCTGCATGTTCGCACTTATTAGTGAGAGCTGAATGAAGAGAACACATGGATACATGGTGGGTAACAATGCACACTAGGGCCTGTTGTGAGGGGTGCTGGGGGAGGGAGAGCATCAGAAAGAATAGCTAATGGATTCTGGGCTTAATACTTGGGTGATGGAATATCTGTGCAGCAAACCACCATGGCACACATTTACCAATGTAACAAGCCTGCACATCTTCCACATGCACCCCTGAACTTAAAAGTTGAAGGGGAAAAAAAAAAGATTAAAAAAAGTTTGGCCAGGCACGGTGTCTCACGCTTGTAATCCCAATCCTTTGGGAGGCTGAGGTGGGAAGATTGCTTGAGTCCAGGAGTTTGAGACGAACCTGAGGTCAAGGCTGCAGTGAGCTTCGTTTGCACCACTGCACTCCCACCTGGGTGACAGAGCGAGACTGTGTCTCAAAAAAATAAAAAACATAATAATAAATAAAATTTTAGCTAAAAATTTCTAGCAAGAAATATCAATCTCAACATTTAAGCAAATTCTTAATTTTTTGACAATAGTTTGGCAGAATACTCACATTAATGCAACTCATATAACACAGATGATCATCGGGATAAACGTTTTTCTAAGGATTGTAAAAAGTATCTGTGTATTTCCAACTTAAGAGTGGCATTAAATGTTAAAACAGGAAACTCACATTATGTTAAAGATGAACTTATTTATATTTTCTGTATTGGGACATCACAGACTATTTTTGGATTATCTAAAATGTTACTCTCTAAACTAGCTTTTATATTTGCTGAATATTGAAATGCTCTGCACATGGATTCTAACCTTAAAAGGTTTAAAATTGAAAGCAAAAAGATATGAGTACTATTCATGAAATATGACAAAATAAAGCCCAATTCTTTCATTATGGTTAAAATATTTTTTTTTTTTTTTTTTAATTTTATGAGACAGAGTCTCGCTCTGTTGCCCAGGCTTGAGTGTAGCAGCGTGATCTCGGCTCACTGCAAACTCTGCCTCCCAGGTTCAAGTGATTCTCCTGCCTTAGCCTCCTGGGTAGTGGGGATTTCAGGCATGTACCACCATGCCGCCTAGTTTTTGTGTTTTTAGTAGGGACAGGGTTTATCCGTGTTGGCCAGGCTGTTCTCGAACTCCTGACCTCAGGCGATCCACCTGCCTTGGCCTCCCAAAGTGCTGGGATTATAGGTGTGAGCCGCCACGCCGGCCAGTTAAAAGATTTTTTAAATAATAGACTAATGTCCCGTTTTTAAAGAAAAAAAATTTAAAAATTAAGAAAAAGTTGTAATATCTGCTAAAATAAATGGGAGTGTAAATGCGAGATACATTAAGTTCAGTACTTGCATAATGTTCACACGAATTATCTTTAAAATAATTCTGGATACCAGACTAACACTAGTAAATATATGTCAAATGGCTCTTAGTTCCAGGCACTGCTCTAGAAATAATTAGACTGGTAAAAATAGAAAAATCATACAGTTAGAATCAGAAATAAATAATGGCTTCTCTCTGCAAGTTTTAGCTAACTTAATCTGTGTCTGTGTCTTTTTATGTTATTGCTAATATAAAGACAATGATACCAATTTCAAAGGGCCAGCATGAGAATTGAATAAGTACATGTTAACCTTAATTCTAAACAAGTAACACCCCTAAGAAAACTTATATTGTAAACACTTAACAAAACCCAAATTTTTTCTTGAACTGTTATTTACTATATGAGTATAGAAGATAGATCTTTATTTTTTCTGGGAAAAATAAAAATATAAAGGACCTTTGCAAAGCGTCCTCATCTTTGCTCAGGTGAGCTTAGTAAATTTCATGGCACCATTATAAGGGCACTGAAGAAGCACAGCTGTCATCACACCCTGCACATTTGTGATTTTTTTTGTCGTTGTTGTTGGAGTCTCACTCTGTCGCCCAGGCTGGAGTGCAGTGGTGCAATCTTGGCTTACTACAATCTCTGCTTCCTGGGTTCAAGCGATTCTCCTGCCTCAGCCTCCCAACTAGCTGGGATTACAGGCGCGTGCCACCATGCCCGGCTAATTTTTTGTATTTTTAGTAGAGATGGGGTGTCACTGTGTTAGCCAGGATGGTCTTGATCTCCTGACCTATTGATCCACCCGCCTCAGCCTTCGAAAGTGCTGGGATTACAGGCATGAGCCACTGCACCTGGCCACCTCTGTGAATTTTTAGCCCTTTGCCTTCCTGCTTCAGTTACTTCATTGCTTTTTTTAAGGTTCTTGCCTTAATTAGACCAGAACTCATCAACTAACTTATGAATGCTGATATATGAATAAAAAAGCAACAGCGTGATTGGGGATCAATAATTTTATCCTGACTTTTTAGCATCCTCAAGATCTTAAGATGCACACTAGAATCTCAGAGGTCCTGGTCAAATGTACCATCATTATACGTAGAAATTATGTTCTGAATTCTACTTGTTTTGAGTGTTGGTGACTGGGATCACAAAACCCACGAGAAAATTTTAAGAACTCCATATTTCCTTAATTTGCTATTAGTAGATTGAAATTTATGAAACTGTTATCTGACCCTTTTGGCCAAAAATAAATGGCAATTTCTTGTATTCAATATAATAAAAGAATCATCCTATGTCTTTTCGCTTAGGACCTTTGAAAGCCCTGAAAGATGTCACTGGCCATGATCTAAAGCACTTTCCCAACAGAAGACACCATGGATTTAAATGAGCAGGAAAGGAGGGAGATGGTTAGAGAACATGTTTTCCATGCAAAAGCCTGCAGGACATAAAGGATGGCCCTCTCAAAGCTTCTCACCGAAGTTCTGAAAAGTCTTTTCTAAATGTTCAAAACCCAGTCATTACGTATCTTTCTAATGTTTGTAGAGTTCATGCCCAGGAAGTTCTACCCCCAGATACAGTAATGTTTGGCTAACAAGACATTCTGTCTAGAAAGGAGCAAAGCAGGTGAGAGTACAAAAGAGGGTGGATCCTGCTCACTGGGCTCCAGGTTTCTGAATACCTTGGTGCAAAAAAAAAAAAAAAAAAAAAATCTGTGGAAGTTCACTGAACTTTGTGTCAGTTCCACATTTGTTTTCTGGACATGATGCTTGATTCCTTTCTGTTTAATAATTTGAAAATCAAAACTTAATTGATCGTATCATCAAAAATATTATGTTAAGTGACATAAGCCAGGCAAAAAGACAAACACAAAGAATTTGTAAAAGTCCATTTCATAGAAATAGCAGAATCGTGGTTATCAGGGGCTAGGCAGGGAAAGGGAGCAGGGCCAATGAAGACAGGCTGCTCAACAGGTACATAGCTAGAGTTAGTAGAAGGAATAAGTTCTAGTGTTCTATATATTTTTATTTTTTTCTTTTGAGACAAGGTCTTGCTCTGCCACCCAGGCTGGAATGCAGTGGCACAATTATAGCCCACTGCAGCCTTGGCTTCCTGAGCTCAAGAGATCCTCCCACCTTAGCCTCCCAAGTAGCTGGGACCACAGGTATGTGCCACCTCGCCCAGCTGTGGTTTTGATTCTTTGACTTTTTTGTAGACGAGTTCTTACTATGTTGTCCAGGTTGGTCTCAAACTCCTGGGCTCAGGAGTGATCCTCCCACCTCTGCCCCCCGAAGTGCTGGGATTGTCAGTGTGAGCCATGGTGCCCGGCAGTTCTGGTGATCTATTGTGTAGTCAGGTGACTACAGCTAATAACAATGTAGGTTTTATTACAAGGGAGCTAGAAGAGAAGATGGTTAATGCTATCACCACAAAGAAAAAAAAATCAATGTTTAAAGGGATACATATGATAATTTCCCTGATTTGATCATTATATGGTGCATACATGCACTGAAACATCACACTGTACCCCATAAATATGTACAATTGTGTGAAAGTAAATTAATCAAAAAACATATTTCTTCATAAATGCTGAATTCTTCTCCCTACTGTATAGACGTACATATTTGTATATTATATATCCATATACACACATAGTTACATGTATTATGTATATTTATATACATGTATATTTATGTGATAGCAAGAAATAGATAAACTTATAATTTAAAATAAAAATTATAGTACTTAATTTTTAGATGATTCTTCCACATTATGTATACCAATGAATCTAAGGAGATACTACGTTAAGGCGAGTTGTAATTGTCTGTCATACCTTACAGCCTAAGATGTAGAACATTTTAAGATGCCAGTATTTTCTGCAATATGACCCTGCTGTTCATAAGAAATTATATCTGCTGCCACAAGGTAACAAGGTGAGGTGGAGGCTGAGAATATCTAAGTACATGACTAGGTGATCAAAAGTAACTCAAGACTGCCCAAGTCAGCTAGTTGGGGTAAACTCTGGAGTGAGAATTTAAGATTTTAGTAGAAAATGGCATTCTTGTAAGGATAGAGGGCAGTGACTGCAATATCAGAACCAAGCAATAAGACTGATGACTATTGCCAAGAAGAAAGGAATTATAAATAGAGATGATGCTTAAGAAGACTCAACGTAGAACAGAGTCAGGAGTCCACAGGAGGTTCTGATTCCAACCCCCCACCGTTTCCCATATGGCCTCTCAGACTGCCCCAAGCTGCTGTAACATCTCTCTCTTTCCTGGACCCATTGTGATACCTCTTCGGTGCTCACTGGAAAGTGGAGCCAGTGAAATGCCACAATCAAAGGGACTATTGCCCTAGGAAAACTGGGTAAACCCAGCTGAGCTTATGTCTTCCTTTAGCGTGCAGAAGGACAAACTTATTCACAGAGTTTATAGGAAAGCAAAGAATTATTTAAAAGTGTCAGAGGAGAGACACTACAGGATATCCTTTACCTCATTTTACCAAAAAAAAAAAAAAAAGCCTTGTGCACTCATTCTATGCTAGAGACTATAACAAGCACCATCAATCCTCATCCAGATGTGTTTCACATGACCTGACACTTTACACGTTGTACTCCAGCAACGATGCCCTTGTCTGTTCTTGGAACACAGCAGGGCCTCCACATGTTTCCTAATTCCGAGAATGCTCATGAGAGTGACTTCATCTTACTCGATTCTGTTCATTATTTTGGCATTAGCTTAATTGATGCTTCTCCGGAAAAATCTTTCTTTGACGTCCATCTCAAAACTATTATAGACTCTCTCCTCACACTCGTTCCTACCTTTCGTAGCTCATATCACATTTTGTACTTATATAGTTTTCCTGTGATTGTATTTTATTATCTGCCTTACTGATAGACTGGAAGCTAGTGGTTCTCACCCTTGGTTGCCCATGAAATGATCGGAGATCTTTATAAAAATTCTACTGTCAAGATTCCACCCCTAGAGATTCAGACTTCATTATTCTCAGTTGTGGTCTGGGGCTTAGAAATACCTAAAAGCTTCCCAAGTGATTCTGCTATGTGGTAGATAAAGCTGACAAGCTGTGATGCACAGCTTTTAGACAAGGTCCTAGGAGTTCAAGGACCATGTGTTTTTAACTTCTGCCCATACGCCCTGAGTCCAGCAGTCTCTGCCACACAGCAGAGCCATTAACAAGGGCTCTAACATTGAGTGGCTCAAAAACAACAGCCAGCATGAGCTTGTTTGCTAATTATGAGTAAAAGACTCATGGGAAATTGTCATAAAGTAAGGGCAGGAAGACAGTTTAGCTTAAAATAAGGAGGGAGTAAGAGAGACACGCAAGATGTGACTTGGGTGGTGGGGATATCAGCACAGGTGGTTTAGGAACCAGTCTCTTACAGGCTTCCTGACCTTTGGCAAATGTTTATGTTTCTTGTTTCTCAGTTTCCCCATATGAAAAATGATGATAGCTGTAATATCTACCTCATAGGGTTGTTGTGAAGATTTAATGAATAAATATGCCAGAATACAGTAAGTTGTAAGTAATTGTTATCAGGTGTCATTATTAGTAGCTGAGCCCATTTATTTTATTTTGAAAACCACTACACAAAAAACCCAAAGAGAGTACCATAAGGGAAATCGCCTATCTGCCTCTGAAAAATGAGTGATATGCATCATAATGATGAATGAAATACTCTGAACACTGCCCCAGTCCAAGAAGGTCATGGCTCTGCACCAGTAGCAATCAGAAGGCCAGTCTCCTCTACAGAAGAGACTGTTTTTATGATACAGATTTTTCCCTAAAATGTAAATAATCTGGATCAATAAATATAAATTTATATATGAAGATAAATTCATATATATGATATACAAATTATTTAAATAATAGGAAATAATAGTAAATTGATGTATTTAAAAAGAACATTTGGAATTATGGAGGTTTAAAAACTAGGCAAGGTTTAAAGAAAAGGAAAAAATATATAAAAGCATCCAGAATAAAAAAGACCACAAAATTCTATGGGCTAATATGGAAAGAGTTTGTAAAGAGCCAGTTTGTGTGATGTCATCTGGTATTAATATTCATTTCCTTTCAAATGTATGCTGCCAAGGACTGCCAATTTATAAAATAAGATAGATACACGTAAATAATTAATTTGGTGACAGTGTCCTTCATTTACTTTTTAGAAAGAGCTGCTTGGAGAGGCTATTCAGCAGCTTGAAATTTATTAAGCACATGTTCTGCTTCTACAGATGACTTTTGTTCACACTCACTCTCTTGATACCAGGAAGGACATAACCAAGTAACCAAGGCCCACAGTGCTGACAGTGACAGATTTTTTTCCAAGTCTGTTTAAGAGCTTGGCCGACATATGATCCATAATTACTGCCACTATTATTTACTAACAAGAGGAATGACTACATTAAAAAGACTTCCTTTTCCAATACCACAATTTTAATGTTTTTTTTTTTTTTTTTTTTTGCTGCAATGAATGCTCACTTTTCTTTAAAACTGAACACTGTAAGTCATAATGATAAGTCTAGTCTTCAGACTGTATTCGTTCTAATTTGGGAGTATAATTAGAGATGCTGCTGGGGAAGGTCATATTTCAGAAATAATGATGCTAAATCTCATCTGCTGGAAAATTCTTCCAGACAAAGACTTTCTTCCTCCATATGTAACTGACCGGCAATGCTTCACCATCATTATGAATATATGAACATTGCCAGGGCAAAGCATGAAAAGTTTCAAAAGTATTAGCGTCCAGAATTTCAAGTATTTCATTTCTTTTTAAAACACAAAGGTGATAAATGCCAGTCTTTTTAATTTTTAGCATTTTAACAAAACTAAAAAGGCAGGATAAAAGCTTTGATGTCAGAAGTCTAGTTGGCTGTTTCTATCAAGTGCTTCATAGATTCTGGAAATAAAATTTTATAGGAGGGTGTTCTTTCAGGAGAGCTTTTAATGAGTAGGTAACAAAAACAGAAATTTAAGTATGAAAACTAGTTTTATGTTTCTCTCTCTTTTTCCTCAACTACTGCAATGCTCTTCAAAAATACACCTTAAACGTAAAATAGTCAATACTGCTTCCAATGTCTATTTTATTTTATGTTTTTTGAAATGGAGTGTTGCTGTTGTTGCCCAGGCTGGAGTGCAATGGTGCAGTCTCAGCTCACTGCAACCTCCGCCTCCCAGGTCCAAGCGATTCTCCTGCCACAGCCTCCCAAGTAGCTGGGATTACAGGCACCCGGCACCACGCCTGGCTAATTTTTGTATTTTTGGTAGAGACAAGGTTTTACCATGTTGGCCAGCATGGTCTCTAACTCCTGACCTCAGGTGATCCACCCGCCTCGGCCTCCTAGAAGTGCTGGGATTACAGGCATGAGCCACCACTCCTGGCCCCAATGCCTCTTATTTTAGAAACAGACATTTTGTTGTCTCTGAAGAACAGACTGATGAAAAGATTGCTAAAGGTTTATTTTACATCCTATCTTCAAATTCTGAATAGAGAAAATGCTTACTCTCTTACTATTCTAAACCTAAGAAATAGCTTAATCTAACACTCTATTGGCCATAATTTTTCAGTCCATATAGTAGAGGACATTTAAATGCTATACACTACCTTCCGTGCAGCAGCATATGCTATTTAGAGATCTGTGTGCCTGTCTTGCCATAGAAAGAGGTGGCAGCAGACTAATTGAATCTCAGATTACAGTGGCTGTGGTTTCTGCTGGTTTAGTAGCAAGAAATTTCTCTTAGCTCTCTAGACATGGAGAATATACCAGCACAACTGTTGTCTGATAACTGTGTGAATATTATGACAGTCACATGGCAACTGGAATGCCAAGTTAAAGGACCTGAGAAAAATTGCACTCTGCTTACATTTGCAGGCTGCTTGATATGAGTTTTTCAATAATACTTACCTATTAAGTAAATACTACTAGGTTAAATAATAACTTTTATTATATTTGGCTTTCTATAATGAAACAATAACAGTTTTAGAAACTGATTATTACAGTAGATACTGAAAGAATACAATGAGCAAATGCAAACAATATAAGTCATAATCCTTCCAACAGCCACCCTTGGTGGCTTTTGTAAAGTATCATTTAATACCATCCAATGATTGGCTTTAACGATGTCCCTGTAAAATAAACTCCATTCTAATTTTGAAAGTGCTGCAATTTGTCATTATTTATTCAGGATACGGAATACTCGAATAATTGCCTGAAGGAAATCACCATTTTAGGCTTAATTTGAGCTAGCAAACTTGATGTGTAGTTTTGGAAATGAGCATAGCCCAAGGGCTTTCATGTGTACTTAAAGGCACATAGGCATTTAGCAAGTTCACGCTTACATTTGAAATTCTAAGATAGTACCTCATAATGCTTCTCACTGTGTAACTAACTAGAGTGGGTCAAAGGACAAGAGCCTATTAGAAGGATAGCAAGGGTTTCGATTCAGAATGACACAGTGGGACTTTTTGGAAACCCAGCAAGAGGGTAGGGGAGGAAGCAGGGGTCTGATTTTCTCTTAGGTACTCAAAGTTGCCTGAAAGAAATACTACTTTAAAGTTCATTGGGCAGTCTCCATCACTGACAAACTTAATTTTCTGAAGCCAAATTCAGGGCAGAGAGTTCAGGGAAGAGAATAGCATGTTTATTGCCTGCAGTCTGTTGGAAGCTTAAATTATAGATTTTGAGTATAAAACTGTCTTGCCTTCAAACAAGAAATTGGACGGTTTTGAGGCTTTAAACTTTTAAATGAAAATGGAAAGCTGCACAGTTAGCTTCGACTAGAAAAAAATTAAAAGACAATGAAAAAAACTTAGCAATGATAATACAAAGCATAAAAATAAGAGCGGTGTTAATCTTTTAGGAAATGTCTTGTTATAGTCATCATTTGGCAGTTGCATTCTTTGTATTTTCAGAATTTTACAAGCATTTTTACCCAAATGTGTAAATATTGTATATACACTCTCTTTACAACTCTAGGTGGTAGTAGGAATATTGTAAGTTTTGTTTTGTCTTTTAGTTCTTTATCTGATCTGATACCCTTAGGGAAAGTGGTAACAATAAGGCTTTTAAATTTTTAGGGAAAATTCTATCTAACCGTATTTGGTAGACAGGGGTAGATCCTATTTTTTTAAAATATGGTGCAGTCAACACTTCATATTATGTGTGACAACAAAAACTCCAAAATAAACTGCCAAAGCTAACACACACAGAGTCGTATGCTTTGTTTCTCTCGCTTTAAAGTGAAAACTTAAAAAGTGTAGCTTTCTTTGCTTTTCAGATGTAGATAGGCTTTCTGCGCAGAAGTTGTGTTTTTAGTAGTAAGTTGAAGTTTCCCTTGGGCTGGACAGCTATTTTGAGAGATGGAAAATGGTAGCTAGTACATTACTATCTGTGTATGTATTTTTAATACAGACCAGGAGGCAAGTTATTCTCTGATAGACTTCTGTAAGTATTGTGTTCTGATGCTGGCAGATAGGTCTTCCTCAATCAAGCCTCGATAATTCTCAGGCCAGCCCTTTAGCAAAAAAAAAATTAAAAGCAAAGAGTATAGCAGTGACCATGGGTAATTCATTATGTCAACTCTGTCTGCCTCTTGTCTGTCTTTGACTAGAAAAATTCTCCCTGGGTCTAAGCAAAAGGAAAGACTGTATTACTATAATAAACAAGGGGTATCTTTGAGTTCAGCCTATAAAGATGACTTTGTAAATATCAAAAGAGGTATTTGAAAACAAAAATACCTAATTTCTTTCAAATAATAATCATCCATTACTAAAAAAGCACTTAATAAAATACAGTTTAAAACTTGGCTTTTCTGATTAATTGCTGTGTGAACTTCACTAATTTGCTTAGCCTCTCTGAGCCTCAATTTCTTTATCTGTATAATAAAAATGATAATAATAGTTGCTTGTTCCAAATGTAACTATAGTAGTCAATAAAATAATACATGTAAAAAAACTTTCAACAGCGAATTGCTTATAATTGCTCTCTAAATATCATTATATAATTTTAATTACTATAATTACTATTATGCCACCTATGTATTTACACACATAATTATAACCAAAATTTGAGATTGACTTTGTGTTTGTGTGTGTGTGCATGTGTGTGTGTATGGGTGTGAGTGAACAGCCTTAAGATTTGGTTTCTTGATATGACATTAGATAATCTATGGTCTTAGTTCCCATAAAATCGTTCTTAACATTTCCTAATGAAATACGTAGCCTATTGCATGTAAATAAAATTTCCAGCATTAAAAAAGTAAAAGGAAATATATAGAGGATTCATAAAAACTTCTATTTGTTCAAAGTTACTCATAGTCACTAAAAGCCTAACATTGGTTTACAAGTTTAGGGTGATATCACTTCATGATGAAAAATGGACCAAAAATCTTAGAAAGATAATAACTTCATAAACACATTGATCTAGCAATATGCTCCTTACTTTGGAAACTTCGGTAACAGTAAATCAAAGAGCAACCATATGTCAGGCAAATATCTTTGCTTCTACTTCAAATACCCACCACCTCAGGGAACCTTGAAAAATCACTTCTAAATTTTGTGTGTTCCTTGACAATCTGTAGGGCCAATGAGGAAGAAACATACACAGTAGATAGCAAGGAGCTAATCAACATTTATGGAATGAATTGATGAAGGTTTTGATTTTTTCTAATTGAAACATGGTTTTTCTTGGTTGTACACATCTGATTTTTTTCTTTATACATATTTGTGGGGTACATGTAATACTTTGATACATGCACAAAATATGTAACAATTGAATCAGGATAATTAGACTATCACTTCAAATATTTATCATAGCATTTCTTTGCCTTGGGAACACTGCAAATCTCTTTTTCTAGCTATTTTGAAATATATAATAAATTACTGTTAACTGTAGTCACCCTACTGTGCTCAGTTTCTCTTTTTTCTCATACTTGATATTGGTGAGTACTTCTTGTCCTATGGGTCTTACCTCTTCACTTCTATTAGGCTGTTCCCTTAATTTCAATTGTGGTTCTTTTCTTTCTGGTTCTTTGATAGGCTCTACTTTCACAACAGATATGGCTTCCCAAAACACTTTTCTTAAGCCTTTAATGGTCTCTCCTCTCATTTATGTTCACTGTGAAATCTTTTATTCCTATGGCTTCCAATAATGCTCCTATTCTCACTATTTTAATCTTTATCTAATTATGAACTGAGCTGTTTCCAGGCCTGCTTCAGTCATCAAAGAGCATGGATATTTGGATGTAGAGCTATCCTTTCAAATTCAAAATGCCTGCTTATGGCTGGTCTCTTTATCTTTAAAACTGGATCTCAGTGGATATTCCTCAGTTCTGTTACAATGCTCACCATCTTCTGACCAACGAGGTTGAAAATCAGGGAGACAGAGACATTGATAACAAGTTCTAACCTTACTTGGTTAAAAACGAGCTGTCAGCAGTTCTAATTGTTTCTATGAAGCATCACGAAGACTTGCCCTCTCTCCTCTGGTTCCAAAGTCACCACCTGCATACCAAACTTCCAACTTGCATTATGGAAATTACCTTCTGGTTTGCCTGCCTTTGCATTTTCAGAATCTTTTATTACATATACACCACCCCCAAATTAATCTTTATGAAGTGCCACTTTCATCATGTTGCTTTCCAGCTATTCTCTATGGTACACAGTGGCTCTTTGAATTTTCAGCACTCCACAAATTATCCCCAATCATTCTGATCAAATACAGGCACACCTCAGAGATATTGTGGGTTTCCTTCCAGACCACCACAATAAAGGCAATATTACAATACAACAAGTCACACAGTGTTTTTGGTTTTCTAGTACATATAAAAGTTATGTTTATACTATACTGTAGTGTAATAAATGCAATAGCATTATGTCTAAAAAAAGTACATACCGTAAATTAATCATTATTTTTAAGAATAAAGTACTTTTATCTGCACTTTCAGAGAGTTTTAATCTATATGCTGGTCAAAGGTCTTGCCTCAGTGTTGAGGCTATTGATTGATCAGGGTGGTGGTTGCCAAAGGTTGGAAAAGCTATGGCAATTTCTTGAAATAAAACAACAATGAAGTTTACTGCATCCATTTTACCTTTGCTTTCATGAAATAGTACACTGTAGCACGTGAAGCAATTTGGTAGCATTTTACCCACAGAGCTTCTTTTAAAACTGGAGTTAATCCGTTCAAACCTTGTTGACACCTTTTCAACTAAGTTTGTGTAATATTCTAAGTCCTTTGTTGTAATTCCAACAATGCTCACAGCATCTTCACCAGGAATAGATTCCATCTCAAGGAATCACTTCTTTTGTTCATCCATAAGAAGCAACTCCTCATGCATCCAAGTTTTATCAAGAGACAGCAGCATTCAGTCACATAATCAGGCTCTACCTTTAACTACAGTTCTCATGCTATTTCTACCACATTTGCAGTGACTCCCTCTACTGAAACTTTGAACCCCTCGAAGTCTGCCATGAGAGTTGGAATCAACTTCTTCCAAACTCCCATTAATATTGATATTTTTATGTCCTCCCATGAACCATGAATGTTCTTAAGGACATCTAGAATGGAGAACTTTTTTCCAGAAGTTTTTCAATTTACTTTGCCCAGATCCATCAGAAGAATTACCATCTGTGGCAACAAATGTATTTCTTACAAAATGTATTTCTTAAATATAAGATTTGATTCTTATAAAATGTATTTCTTACAAAATGTAAGATTCTTACAAGATTCTTACAAAATGTAAGATTCTTACAAAATGTATTTCTTAAATATAAAATGTATTTTTAAGATTTGAAAGTTACAATTACTCCTTGATCCATGGGCTGCAGAATGGATGTTACGTTAGCAGACATGACAACATTAATCTCCACGAACATCCATATTGGAGCACTTGGGTAACTAGGTAAATTGTGAATGAGCAGTAATATTTTTAAAGAAAACTTTATTTCCTGAGCAGTGGGTCTCAACAGTGGGCTTAAAACAGTCAGTAAATCATGCTATAAACAGATAGATGTGCTATCATCCAAGCTTTGTTGTTCTATTTATAGAGTACAGGTAGAGTAGATTTAGCATTATTCTTAATAGCCCTAGGATTTTTGGAATGGTAAATGAAGTGAACCTTGGCTTCAACTTAAAGTCACCAGCTGCATTAACCCCTAACAAGAGACTCAACCTGTTCTGTGAAGCTTTGAAGTCAGTCATTGATTCCTGCTCTCCAGCTATGAAAGTCCTAGATGGCTTCTTCTTCCAATAGAAGGTTGTTTCATCTAAATTAAAAATCCACTATTTAATGTACCCACCTTCATCAATTATCTTAGATTATCTGGATTACTTGTTGCTTCTTCTGCATCAGCACTTGCTGCTTCACCTTGCGCTTTTATGGAGATGGTTTCTTTTCTTAAACCTCATGAACCACACTCTACTATCTTCCAACTTTTTTTCTGCAACTTTCTCACCTCTCTTAGCATTCACACAATTGAAGAGAATTAGGGTTTGTTCTGGATTGGGTTTTGGTTTAAAGGAACGTTGTGGCTGTTTTGATCTTCTATCCAGACCACTAAAACTTTCTGCACACCAGCAATAGGCTATTTTGCTTTATCCTTAGTATGTTCACAATTTGACTAACTTTTTGGTGCAAGAGGCCTAGCTTTCTCAGCTTTTGGCTTGCTTTCCTGGCTGAACTTAATCATTTCTAGCTTTTGAGTTAAAGTGATAGATGAGCAACTCTTCATTTAATTTGAACACTTAGAGGACAATATGGAATTTTGAACTGGCCTAATTTCAATATTGGTGTATCTTAGGGACTAGGGAGGCCTGAGGAGAGGAAGGGAGATAGGGGAACTGCTGGTCGTGGGGCAGTCAGAACACACACAGCATGTATTGACTAATTTTTTTGTCTTACACTGGCACAGTTTGGAGCACCCCAAACAATTACACTATTATCCCAAAAGATCACAGGTCACTATTACAGATCTAGTAACAGTAATTAAAGTCTGAAACATTGCAAGAGTTACCAAAATGTGACATAGATGCACAAAGTGAACACATATTGTTGGAAAATGCTGCCAGTAGATTGGCTTAATGAAGACTTGTCACAAATTTTCAGTTTGTAAAAACTCCAGTACCTGCAAAATGCGATAAAGCAAAGCACAGTAAAATAAGATATGCCTGAACACTTCTTCACAACACACACCCTTTTCCCAGTCACCATTTGTGAAGCTCCTACTTCCATGCCCTGGTTCAAACCCACAACAGGTGGGCGATCTTCCACCACTGCTCTTATTCAGGTACCAGTCATCCTTCAAAACTTGGATCACAGTCTTTATTTTCTATAAAGACTCTGAAATAAAGCTGTTTCAACTCTTATTACTCCTTTCCTGATTCTGTTTTTACACCGTATTTAGAGTGAGTGCTGCATTGTTAGGCACATGTGAGTTTCGTTGTATGACTGGTTATCCCAATCAAATTTTAAATTTCTTAAAAAGTCAAGCCCTAGGCTTTCTCTGTGTCCTCACGGTATTAGCAAAGTTTTGGCTTCTCTGGAGCAGCTCAGTAAGGTCTTTTTAAGTTTGATTTTAAATATATAAGTAATTGTCATAGGACTGTGTACTGAAAATTTCTTTTTCTGCACTGATCTATATTACCACCTGTAATATACACTAAAATTTCTTATTTTCATGCACCTAATTATGGATTCTCTACAAAGTCTTATTGTTCAGTACCACACATTCAAAATTATAATTTTGATTTAAAGTGATAGATGAGCAACTTTTTCTTTAATTTGAATACTTAGAGGCCAATGTAGAGTTATGAACTGGCCTGATTTCAATATTGATATATCTTAGGGACTAGGGAGCCTTAAGGAGGGCCCTCCTTAGTCCCTAAGATATATCAATATTGAAATTGTAAACCAAAGTCTAATCCAGGGCAAAGCGTTGGGTATTTTTACTGTACATGTACTTAGCAATAAGCTAGACTAGTAGTGTTTAGTTTCACTAAAGCTCGTAAACTTTGGCAAAACATTCTTTTTTGAATTTGAACTTATATTATGTCTTCTTTTGTAGTTCTTCAGCTATTCTCCTTTCTTTACACTTACATATGTATTTTAAATAAGTTTTTAAATTGAATACAGAGTGTGCAGTTAGTAAGAGTACAGGTCAATAAAACTTCACACAATAAACCCATGATGGTACGAATAATTCTAAAATGTCTTATCGCTGTTGTTCATGCTTTTTTTTTTAATTCTTAGGACTGTGAATGTGGTAAGTTTCATTTCTGTAGTTAGGATATGTTATATGTCCCAGCTGACTTCATGAAAAAGAGGTATATTGGATAGACCTGACTTAATTGAGTGCTTCGTAGGAACTGGGCTCATACTGAGGACACAGATTTTAAACATGCAAAGGAAAAGCTCTATTGCTGTCTTTAAGATGGGGAGGGACACAGGGCAAGGAAGGTGACATCAGTCCCACATACTCGAGGAATAAAATTCTGCCACAACTGTGTGAGCTTGGAAGAGGATCCCAAGCTCTAGAAGACAATGCTGCCCTGTAGGTAGACACTTTGGTTTCAGCCTTAGGAGACCCTATTCAGGGAAGCCAGACACATGCTAATATGGTTTGGCTGTGACCCCATTCAAATCTCAACTTGAATTGTATCTCTCAGAATTCCCACGTATTGTGGGAGGGACCCAGGGGGAGGTAATTGAATCATGGGAGCTGTTCTTTCCCCTGCTATTCTCATGATAGTGAATAAATCTTACAAGATCTGATAGGTTTATCAGGGGTTTCTCTTTTTACTTTTTCCTTATTTTCTCTTGCTGCCACCATGTAAGAAGTGCCTTTCACCTCCTGCCATAATTCTGAAGCCTCCCCAGCCATATGGAACTGTAAGTCCAATTAAACCTCTTTTTGTTCCCAGTTTCGGGTATGTCTTTATAATCATCAGTGTGAAAATGGATTGATACACATGCCATACCTGTATTTCTGACTTACAAAAGCATGAGCTAATAAACATGTGCTGTTTTAAACTGCTATGTTCATGGTAAGTTTGTGTCAATGGAAAATTAATATACTATTTTTTGTAAGCAACAACCTCCCCCCACCAAGGATAACACATTCTAAGACACCCAGAAGTCCTCCTGTTATTTTAATCCATGAAAATGAGCCACGTTTTTCAACTATGCCATAGCTGTGCATACTACCTCTTAGATTTCCTGTTGGATGTCTCTCAATTCCATGTACTTTACATTACCCTCTAGGAGCACATTTATCATTTCTAGAGACAGGGGAATGCCAATAATGATGGAAGCAAATTGTATCCTCTCTTTCACTCAGCTTCCTCTCAGTATCTGATGACAATGAGAAATGCATTTGAAGAGATAAGCACCTCCCGAAAGACCATCATGATAGGAGCTGATACTCAGATGCCTTAGTGAATGATTAAGTCTCAGGATGCCATAAGGAATACACAGAAGGGTACGATCTCAAGCCCGTGAGTAATTTTATGTTCTAATCCTATTCTGTCCAGAATAAAAAATGCTGTGACGGTAAAAACTCTAGTCTGGAGATGGTTGCTACTTCAGATTTCCTGTTCCTCATTGAAATAGTGTACGTTTCCTGCCTTTGTCTGTGACACATGTATTATAAAAGCAGCAAAAACCAACTCCCCTTTTCTGCACTATTTATACAACCCATCCCTTAAGCATATAATATCATAGGACACAACTTTTCTCTAAGTACAGTGTGTTATATATAAATATATATTTATTTATATATTTTTCTTCATATATATGAATATATATATTCATATATATGTAGGAATCTTTTTTCTAAGCTCTTGCTAATAAACCAAGTGTATATATATGTTATATATATAACATAAAGTATATATTATATAAAATATATATTATATATATTAATATATAATACAATATATAATATAAAGAATATATAATATAAAATATATATTATGTATTCATATAATATAAATATATTATATATTATATGAATATA